>NC_037677.1:3354002-3695793 GCF_003255815.1 Theropithecus gelada | reverse complement strand
CTTGTGAGTGTATTATTTTGTTGGGGGAAGAAAAGAGCACTAAATTACTTAGCTTGACAGTTAAAAAATACAAATAATATTAACAAATAACAAATGAGTGTGTATGTAAGACGGCTCTCAAAGGAAAGATTTATTTCAGTATGAACTTAAGTATTATAGAAATGTTGCATTATGAATGCCTTATTTGGTCAGGGTGAGACTGAGTTCTTTTAGAGTGGGATTTTTCCCTGGGTAATTGCAAACCACTCATCCCAATTGTGAGCACTGAAGGACTTGACAAGTTGTGTGGCTCCGATTTTCAATTTAACACAGTTGGATCAAATCCAGGAAATGCAGAAATGCTATTTTCCATGAAGCTAAGATTGACGACATTCCTACCCATGTAGTTTTAAAACAAAGTGAAAAGTATCAGACAGTTTCACATTTACTCTAGCTCTAGATAGAAGCGCTTTACAATACAAGAGAGCTAGAGATACAAACGCATATGAACATAAATACCTTTAAAAATAAGTATGAGTTTTCCAGAAAGTATTTAGGCAGAGCAGGAATACAAGAAAAAGACTGAGGCCACACTGTAATCTGTACAAATTGGGGAGAGAAAAGGCAGCACCATGCTGTTGTTCACATGTATTGATGAGAGAGTAGCTGGCATGGTGGAATTCCGTGGCGCGGATTTAAACACCCTTGAGTCCCATAACTTTTAAAGATGTATGGGGTCCGCCATATACACTGAACCAACCAGGATGCTCTGAGAGAGTATCAGTAGCAAGTCCAGCCACTGCTGCGTTGTTGGCAACAGCATCCATGCTTCGAGGGAAATAGTCAGCTGCGAAACAGGAACTTCCATGGGGAAGTCCTGAGAAGCAAGCAGAGTGGGGCCTCTGTGTTTTCCTGCTTTTAATAGAGTAGCTTATCTCTGCCCCATTGTCCTCAGCCTGTAATTTGTAAACTTGCTTTTGCTGATTGTCATCCTCTGTAAAATAGGCTCCTGCTGGAAGCTTCTGCCTGCCTTTGACAAGCAGCTAACTAATGAAGTGACTAGTTTATTTTTAACTAAAAATCACAATTCAACAACTAAACAATCTCAAAAACACGACTTGAAAATTCAGAAAGTAGTTTGGTGTTGTAAAAAACCTGTATGTATTTTCTGTACTGGAGGAAGCAGGAGGGAATTGTTTATTTAAATTTTGTTCTTCTGAGAAGGAAGTCACAGTTAAGTTGGTGTAGTTTTCAAATCCCTCATAGAGGAAACACTTAAACAAATGGGTTAATATTACTCAACAGGTCAGTCTATTTACATAGCTATTAACACTTATCAGCAGACTTAATACATTTTTTAGAGATTTAAAAAACTATTGGAAATTATTAATTTGAACGAGTTTAAAAATCAGTTTTACAGATGTATGACTGATGCTAGAATAACTCACAAAGATTCAATTATATATGTATAGAATACAATTTTCTAAGAGGAATATATGTAAGACATTTTACGTCCATATCATGGGCAATTTTCAGTTCAATATAACAGATATTTAAGACAGATTTAGCTCAAAGTTTTATTAATTAGAATAAAAAAGTTAAAATGTGTTTAATACTAAATGACATCATTAATTCAACCAATTTAGTACCTATTGCTGAAAACTGTTGACTAAATATGCTAATTGTTTTGTGATTCTGTACAGCTTCATTGAGGTCTCTTAAGCTTTTGATCTTCATTTTCTTCAAAGACTATAAATCAGATACTTTTTAGTAATTTTTAAATTTTTACCTAATCTTTTTAATTTTAAATTTAATCCAATAGCAAGAATGCTTCCTGAGGGTGCAAATGAAAAAGAGCTGTGTGATATGCACATTTACTGAAACAAAGATGAATAAACCCGATGGCTTCCCTGCACAAGATTATAATCTAGTCTGCAGAAATTGGCAACCTAATATAAAATAGAGCAGATGATAATTTCACCATAGAGATGTCAATGTTTCGTGAATATCTATCTATAATTCTAACCATTTTTTTGACCACAGTCAGGGAGACAATAAGACCTAGTTTTAGGAATGGTTCTTACAGATAATGAAAACTTGTTTGACATCTATTAAAGGAGCATTTATTAACCGCCTCTGGGTGAGGTGGAGACTGGCCCTGGGATGAAGATATGATGGTGACAAGTGTGGTCCTATCACATGAAGGACAGTTGTACAGAGGAAGGGTGAGAGCCAGTGCCAGCATCTCGACACCATATGTAACACTTCTTCCTCTGCCCCAAACCAAGAAACAACCGCCCGGGTTCCTTCTCAGGAATGTCAGACAGAGGGATCAGGTGTTGCTGGGGAGGAGGGATACACAGAATTCAAACACAGATGCATTTAATCCTTCTCAAAGTCTTTCCTATGAGTTCCTACGGTATGATGGCTGGATGTCCTCAAGAGCTACTCTAGAAACAGTCTTTGGATCTCAGAAACTACTAGGGATCCAGCTGGCCCCATTCTCCCCTGCTACCCTCCTGCAGATGTACATCTGTGGATGACACTTAGTTTTCCCTGGACTGAGGGTGATGTAATACTTACCTCGTTGCATTAAACTGATGACTTACTGATACAGCATCAAAAACAGAAGCCACTACAGTGAACCCTTCTTAGTCCTGGGTGGAGAGTCATGCATTGTACGTGGGTTGGCTCCTTTTGTCCTCAGAATAATCCATGAAGTAGATAGTTGCATCATCCTCCCTGCAGGTTGGCAGCTGGAGTTCACATGGCTTAAAGAAATAATGTGCCCCAGACTATACCACGCGTGGTGACCAAGTGGAACCCCACCGGGGCAGCCTCTCTCCAGGTCTTGGGGGATCACTATTACTCCCATTCAGAGGCTACAGGACAGCCCTGGCAGCATCCTTGGGGCGTAACAGCTGCTCAGAAGAATCCTTGTAATTCCCAGCTCTGAATGAAGGACTACTGGAGCAGTTCAGGACAAGCTGGAGGCCTTCCGAACTGGTGTTGGTCTGAGTCAGGGAGCCTTGGGAGCACTTTAGGTAAACTCTGGAATATCATTTTTTTGTTTGTTTGGTTTTTATTTTTTTTTTCTTTTTCTTTCTCTTTTCTTTTCTTTTTTTTTTTCTGAGACATGGTCTTGCTGTGTTGCCATGGCTGGAGTTCGGTGGTGCAATTGCAGCTCACTGCAACCTCAACCTCCAGGGCTCAAGCAATCTTCCAGCCTCAGCCTCCCAAGTGGCTGGGACTATGGGTGGATGCCACCGTGCCTGGCTAGCTTTTAAATTGTTTCGTAGAGACAAGGTCACACTATGTTGCCCAGGCTGGTCTCAAACTCCTAGGCTCAAGCAATCCTTCCACCTCAGCCTCCCAAAGTGCTGGGATTACAGGTGTGAGCCACCACACCCGGCTACTTCAAAATATTTGATAGTACCTGTGCCCACGACATCTCAGGGCACCACCCTCCCTGACAGACTCTCTGGTACAGGCACGAGATGCCTAAGGGTTTATTTTCCACCTGCCAGCTGTTTGATAGTCTAGCTTTCCAGGAACGCGGCCTCCCGTCTGGACGCTGCGTGTCTTTTCTAAACTGTTCCATTCATGTCAGCTCTGGTTGTCTACAGACCTTTATTTTTCTGCCTCTATAAAGATTCTGTCTTTCCCAGTGGGATTCTCAGAAAATGTCTTGTCTCTTTTTCAAGACTAGCCAGACACTGTCTTCAGAAAAAAAAATCTCCTTTCAATTGATTTCAAATAATGCTTTATACTTTGATAAGCATCTTTAAAAGAAAGACATAAACTTGCCTCCAGGCTCTGCAATATTAGCCAGTGTTTAGAGAATAAAGAGACTGACAGAAAGAGTTTTGTATTTCAGTGATGGTCTATTACATTTCCTTAAACATCATCCTCATCCACTTGATGAGTGGTAAGATATTTTCATCTCTTTCCTTTCATAAACTATTACCATTGAATAAAGTTAAAGCACTGAACAAAAAGACAGGATACTTGGCTGTGGTCTTCATCATGAAGAAAGTGATTAACCATAAGACACTTTTAAATTTAAATCTCTGTCTCTTCTTTCGTAAAATGGGAGTTATAGTACATGAACTTCTTCACAGAGTAATTGTATGGAAAATGATTAATTCACATAAAAGTTATGAAAATGGAGACACTAACACCAAACTGTTATATATGAAACTCCTTTCTTTCTCTTTTCTGTTTCTGTTTTATTTTTGTTGTTTTTGAGATAGGGTCTCACTCTGTTGCCCAGGCTGGAGTGCAGTGGTGAGATCTCAGCTCACTGCAAACTGTCTCCTGGGCTCAAGCGCTCCTGCCTCAGTCTCCTGAGTAGCTGAGACTGCAGGTATGCACCATCATTCCTGCTAATTTTTTGTAGAGACAGGGTTTCACATATTGCTCGGGCTGGTCTTGAACTCCTGGATTCAAGCGACCTGTCTGCCTCAGCCTCTTAAAGTGTTAGGATTAGAGGCATGAGCCACCACCCCCGGCCGTTCCTTAATTTTTGAGGAAATTGGCTGTCTGGTCACTTTACTGTAATTACAAATTGATTCTCATACTTCCATTGCCTTATACCTTTGCTGAGCAGACATTTAGTAAGCGCTTACTAAACAAAACGAAGCTGTTTTATTTCTATGGTATGTCGTGACTTTTCAAATGCACCCAGGCAACCTAAAACTGCTCCGACTACAATTTCTCCCAAAGCATACATTTAATTCAGGTTCAATTGGATATGAGAACAAATATGAGACTTAATTTTTAACATCCAGAATTCTTCAGGCTGTTACCTAAGTTCATGGCAGGATCATTAGGCCACCAATAAGAGGGGTACAAATAACAGATTCTAAAAGTCATCACAATGATATGATTGCCTGTGTCCCTATTATGTCATTCATCCGCAGAAGGGGCTCTTTTGTACCCTGTGTAATTTCTCCACGTAGAAACAATATGTCGAAGACATCATGTTAATGTAATGCTCAGTGCTGTTTAGAAAATGTTGATGTAGATGTTCTTTCAATAGAAAATGGGAAATTCTCTCTCTTCTGTCCAAGCCTGATGCCAAATGAAGGCATGTTCCCCGCCTTCATTTTCTGTGTTTCCAGGTTCCAGCTAAATCATGGCAGCAGAATACAACAGAAGTAAAATTGGTTTATCTTCTGAAAGAAAGCTAATCTCAAACAAAATAACCGCTTTTGCAATATACAGCTGATCTTTCCAAATATTAAACAAATAGGAAAAAATAAAGCTGTACATTTCAGAATGTTGTTTTTTCCCCTTTCATCGCCTGTTACAAAAGCCCGGGAGTGGTATTAAAATCAGTTGGCATTCTGTGTATGGAATGCTATAAATAGCTAATCTGCAAATCCCTATTTAGGATGCAAATAAAATCTCTTTACAGATACTATTTGAAATAGGAATTGCTTATAATTTTTGGTGGCATTTTGCAGAAAAACAGCTCCTTTTCTGGGGAAGGGGTTACTTCTGTAGAATTAACTTCTGTGTAGAAGTTCAAACATTTCTCCATCATTTTGAAAACAGATTCAAATCGAATCTCCCTAATGGAAAAAAATTGATGTCCTGATTTGCATGCCCTGCCCTGTGTGTGTTTGGCTCACAAACTGTTATCAGACTCTAACATTTCACTGCAGGACTCTTCTGAGCTCAGTGCAAAGGACGGCATTTCAGATGAATGTGTTGTTTACTTTTTGAGTGTGCTGGGGCCTGTTGTCTGGAACTCTTTGCTAATTGGCTCTGATGCTTGAGTCAATAATAGAAAAGCAAACAAAGGGCATATTAATATTTTTAAATAGATGATATTAGATTCCTCATCTAGATGACAGGTGTTTAGAGGTGCAGACAGCCAGTCTGAATGCCTTCATACAACTGGTTAAAAAAAAAAAAAAAAAGCCTCTTTTATCAAATCCATTTTAGCATTCTCTGCAGCTCTGTTCCCTGCCGGTATGTAGTATACGACATGATTACTGCGTTCTAGGCATTGTGCTAGAGTTCCCACGTGTTGTTTCTACCTGCTAATCTTATCCACATGTTGCTGAGAAGGTACAATACATGCCAAGGGTCAGGAGGTGTGGGGAGCCTCAGAGGCGGGACGCAAACCAGGTCCAAATTCAACATCCTCTTAGGTGAGATCATGACGTCACTTCCTCCTCTTCCACGGGAGCTGCTTCCAGGGGATTAGAGGTGTGTTTTATTTTTATTTTTATTTTTTTTGGAGACAGAGTCTCGCTCTCTCGCCCAGGCTGGAGTGCGGTGGCATGATCTCGGCTCACTGCAACCTCCACCTCCCAGGTTCAAGCAATCCTCCTGCCTCCGCCTCCCGAGTAGCTGGGACTACAGGTGTGTCCCACCATGCCTGGCTAATTTTTGTGTTTTTAGTAGAGATGGGGTCTTGCCACGTTGGCCAGGCTGGTCAGGAACTCCTGACCTCAGGTGAGCTGCCAGCCTTGGCCTCCCAAAGTGCTGGGAGCCACCAGGTGTGAGTCACTGTGCCCAGCCAAGAGGTATTATTTTTTTTTAAACAGTTCTGCATGGTCAATGAATATGGGAAACACTAACTAAAACAATGTTTAGCAGGTTTTTGTGAATTCTTAGAGCCCCAAAATATGCCAGGGGCATTTTGAGTTTCTAAGAGAGGGATGAGCTAGGGAGTAGTCCCCGGTTCATTTTCTCCACCCCTGCCTCCCCCACCTCACCCCCTGCAGAGGGCACTCACTTTGAGAATGGCCTCGGAAGGATATTCTCCCCAGAAGCACAAGGCTTTGATCCTCAGCCCCCCGAGACGTAGGAAACCACAGCCCAGGGGGCCACGTAACTCCAGCACCAAACCCCTGGGCCTGGTTCATAGGACAAGCATGGATTCACCGGCTCTTCCATATCACCTTAAAACACCAACCAGCCCCTTTTGTGCCTGGTCCTGCTTTAGGCACTGGGAACCAAGGAAAAATCATAAGGCCCTCAGCCTGGGGCGGCTCATTCCCCTGCTGGGCAGTTTTCAAGTCCAAATTAGGGATGAACGTGGAGTTCTGTGGTGGCACAAAGGAAGGCCAGGCATCTGCCTGGGAGGATGGAGGCAAAGTCGGTCCCCCTATCTTCAAGTGCCACGCAGCAAGAGAATCTTTGAGCTACAAGCTCAGGGAGAGCCTCTCCTTGGAGACTGAGGCATCCTAAGCATTGTCAGGAAACAGCCTCCTCAGCCCAGCTCTCAGTCCACAGGGACACAGAGACCCCAGACAGTGCTCAGGAAGTGCAGAGGGAGTGAGTGCAACAGGACAGGCCCTCCAGAAGCTTCCACATGTGCCTGGTCCTATCAAACACCAAGCTCAGGCACTGAAAGACACCCTCATGGGAAGCTCTTGTACTTTCTTGTTTTGTTTTTTGAGAAGAGAATACGGTTTTGTTTGTATGGGTCTTTTCCATTGAAGTTCCCAGCCAAATGCAGAAGAATATAACTACTTTCTAAATATGGTACTTAGCGGCTAGGAATATACAGAGGTGGGTGTCTGCTTCATATCTAAGTCATTTTGACATTCTTTCAAAATACATTCATGTTCCTTAGGCCTACAGTGTGAATATGAAAATGCCAACCCCCCCTTTAAAAATCTCTATACATTTATTTTTCGTATTTTATATTAATAGAAACTAAACTAAGATTTGATGTCAGGTTTTGCATATATAATATTTTCTTCATCATAACACTATTGTGTTTTTTGACAACAGTCTTCAGAGTTTTATTTTTTTTTTAACGGCTTAAAAGACAAATACTGACATCCTTGAGTTTTTCTTCATTTCAGTTTCAATTCTGATTGTAGTTTAAAGGGAAACAAAGAACTGCCCATAAAAACTTCATGTGACTAAATGAAAGGTCAAAAGACTCACTAGTCATTTTTTTAAAAAGACGGGGTGGGTGCTGAGAAGTTTCCTTACATACCAAGTTTCTTAAGGGATGTCTGTTATTTTAACATTGAGTTCCAGCAGGAACAGCATTCTACAGATCTTTGCCTAGTCATTGTTTTATAAGTTGCTTTAAAACAGGTTTTTGTTAATGTTTATGAATTCATTCATTACATTATACACAAAGTGGTGTAGCTTTATGTCAAAGCAATCCTGTGTTTCCGGATGAGGACAGCTTCACTTATCTACTACAATGGACGTCAGAATCATTCCAAGAACTCAGAGAACTCGTGCCCTGCGGTGAGATGTTTGCATGTTTCCAGAGAAAATGCCGCCTTCTTCTACCTCCTTCCTCACCCCATGCACACATGCAGTGACCCACACGATCACACACACACACACAGAGACACAGGTACACACACAGAGTCTCACACAGACACACACCTACATATACAGGCACAAATATACACAGATATACATATGGCCAAGCACATGTATACACACACACATTCACAAAGACACGTGCACACGCAGATACATAGTCACATAGATACACATATGCACACCCTTATACATACCCATGGACATACATCTATACAGCTACATACTCACAAAGACACACACACATACACACATGCACAGCCATACACACACAGACACATGCACACATATATACATGAACATACATACAGAGACATACAGCAGTACATATATACACATACACACCAAGTACACACAAACACACATGTACTGTACACACATACATACATACCCACATGCACATGATCACACACATACCCCCAGAAACATGTGTGAGCACAGGCACATGTACATGTACACACGGACACACACAGGGTCACCCACACCTAAACACATACGTGGAGACAGAGAACCACACAGACACACACGCACACGACATACAGGAACACACACACAGAGGTTTCCTTTGGGGGTTGGAGGTGGGGTGTTGAGCTCCCCCTACTCAGCTCTCCAACCAGTGCTTCTCCCGATGCCTCTGGCAGGATGGCCACCAGATGTTACAGTCCAGTTGCTCTGAAACAAGGACCCTGTTGCTGGAATTTCCCAACAGAAGATAAGTCTAGTCGGGAATGAAGAGCAAGGAATTCAGGAATCAGATAAAGAGGGTTCGTTGAGCCAGCGTAACGCCAGAGTCTCCCCTCTCTCAGACTCACCTTTCCTAAGGCAGGGAATACTGTCGTAATTATAGAAGCAGCTCTGTCGTAAGCAAAAAACAGCAAAGATGAGTCCTGAAGGCAAGTTAGCGTAAGTTAACCTGTGTCCATACGGCAGCCCCTGTGGCCCTGACGCCTGCCTCTGTGTAGACAGGCACGCAGACTCGGGAGTGAATTCCTGTGCCACCAATCACTGCCCTGTGTCCCCAGGGAGGTCACTTGCCTTTCCGAACCTGAGTCTGTTTCTTAATCCATAAAAGGGAGATGATAGTGCCACATACCTACATTGCCTGAGTAGGCCGGCTCCTTTCCCTTCACCCCTTCCCTCTGCGCCCCGAGAATGTTTCCGGTCCCCTTCCCTCTGCCCCCCGAGAATGTTTCCGGTCCCCTTCCCTCTGCCCCCCGAGAATGTTTCCGGTCCCCTTCCCTCTGCCCCCCGAGAATGTTTCCGGTCCCCTTCCCTCTGCCCCCCGAGAATGTTTCCGGTCCCCTTCCCTCTGCCCCCCGAGAATGTTTCCAATTGCACGGGTGCTTCTCCTCAGAGCTGGCCCACTTTCCAGCCTACTGTCTTCTTCCATCTCTTCTGTGACAAATTTCTCTCTTTTTTACTGCAACCTTGTCCATGGAGGCCACAAAGTGAGTTCGTGTGTGTGTGTGTGTGTGTGTGTGTTGGGAGGAGTGAAGTGGGGAGGAGTCTCACATCACGTGGAAATTAGCAAGCCCATCCTCACGTTTCCTAAGGAACGGATAGTTTTCTCTAACAGAAAGCCTCACTCCCCCAGCAGTCAACTCACACCATGACCAGCTTCAAGATATTTTTAAAATAAAATATCCTCTTATTGCATATGATTGCTGACAAACTCCCCTTTCTCCCCTCCCTGTTACTATCTCTTCCTATGTTTTAAGAAGGCGGCAGTCAGTTTGAAGTGTTTTTGAATTAGTCGCGCAGGGTCCTGGTGGTACCGGAGGTGCTGTCATGAGACCTAACGGTTTTAGTCTGGTTTTGAACAGGTTCCTGGACACCAGAGGCCCGGGAAAATGTTATCTGGAGGCAGGTCTGGGGTGAAGGCACGACCCTGGAGCCCATCTGCAGGATGGCTTGAAATTGTGAGCCTGTCTCACGTGGCGGGGACCCCATCCCAGAAAGCACTCGCTGCCCTCCAAAAGATTCTAGTTTCACAAGAAATCCCACTGTCTCAGGTTTGGAAATTTCCAAACCTGAGAAAACTGAGAAACATAAGTACCTCCTACCACCAAACTGCCCGGATGCCAGCATGAGGCTCCATATTGTCCCCACCAGGGTCCACAGCCTGCCTTCAGTTGTGAGACTGGAAGAAGCTGGGGTGGATAAGCGGTCCTGGGGGAACCAGCTATAAACGCACACATGGAGACAGAGGAGCACACAGGAAAATGGAAGAACGTCAAGGCCAGTTTATTTGTAACCAGAGCCAAAGCTTTGAGCCAGCCATGCCGGCCAACGGTCAGCTGCAGTCAGCCTCACTGCCCAGCAAGAGCTGTGCCCACCACATCATGGAGGAGTGGGAGGGGAAGGAAGGAAGAAGGAGAAGATGAGAATCAGAGCCAAATCCCCGTGGCCCCCCCAGGCCGTGAGGACGCGTCCCTGTGGGTCAGTTCCAGGCCTGAGCATCCCACATTTATTAAAATGTCCAGTTACTAGAACACATGTGTGTCTGTGCTTAGAGGGTACATTATAGGCCGTGTGTGATGAGCCATGCGTGGACTCCAGACTCATCACCAAGGTGGTCTTAAGCAAAGGTTTGGGAGTGTAGCCTTCTCCGAAACTCCTTTTAGCACAAAGCCACTTACATAGGCTGATCGGGTTCAGCGGTGGTGACTTGGTATAATTTTCCTATCATTGCATGATTCTATTTTATGCCTTTACATTTTGTAACAGCCCCCATTTCCCCACCTTACGGAATTTCTTGATCCCATTCCAGAAGGCGCTGTGATTTGTACCTTTTCTACCATATCCACCCTGCATTCTTCAAACACTTCATTTAAGGCAAATTGATTCTCCCACTGCCGCCTCAGGTTAAGTCTGCTGAAGTCAAATTGCTCAGTCCAAATTCCAAGGTTTCTCCTAATCCTTTGCCACACGCCCTGCAACTTTATCTCTCCCTCGGGCAAGAGGCTTCCTCATGACCTCACGGCTGGGGCATCGGCTCCTGGGCTTTGCTCAAATCCTTGCAGACATGGGGCAACTGCAAGCAGGGAGTGGCCCTGTTTCGAGGGCCTCGGAATCAAATTCCCTTTCTCTAGTGATTGTCTGTCGGGTAGAGATCGAACACCAACATGGTAATAGAATCCAGCCATAAAGGCATAAAATAATGCAGCCTATTTTAATTATTTTATAGCTCGCCAATATCAATATTACACACAGATGCCAGTCATCAACATGTTTTTTAACTAAAGTTTCTTACCTTAAATAAGCCTCATCCTCCATTTCTACTAGATTCTTGTCATGCAGATAAGACTAAAATACTCAGCTTGTACCTAAACAAAAGTATAAACAAAAATAATTGACGTTTTAACCAAACTGTCTTCTGAAAGATTGGAAATGTCTAGTGAAAATATTATTGGGGAGAAGAATGAGGTCTGTGGAACTGCATTTGAAACTCCTTCTTCAAACATTTTCAGCTTAGGTGAACAATGACAGTTTCTGTAAGTGTCCAGAATTGTAAAATTTACAAAAAAAAAAAAAATAAAATAAAATAAATATAAAAATTTGCAAATATCTAAATACAAAAATATGTAAATATAAAAAGGGTGGCCATTTTGAATATTGTTCTTATATAACAGATTTAAATAATACAAAATTATAACCTGGATCCCAGAACCACAGGATAGATTTGCAGTCAATAAAGACTGCTGTGTGAGACATCATTAGGCATAACTTTTAGAAAGTTCCTCCTTCGATATACGAAAGCAACAATGGAATCACCTTTCCTTCTATTCATACGCAGCTACAAATAGAATCTATTTTTTTAAATATTTGGACTATGTGCCACTTAGAGAAGGAGAATTAGCAGATCTAATTGATCCAACTTCAAATTCTGCACTTCACCAGCCAAGTGGCCCCAAGGAAGTCACTGAATTTCTTGGGCTCACTGTATTCTCTGCTGTCTCACAGGCAAATTCTGTTTAGACATCTGCGCTGCTCTTGGGAGTCTTAGTGAGATAAAGAGGTTGAGAGCACCTTGAAAACATCACCCAGGAAACATAAAGACCCTGTCACATCCCACATTCATTCCTAAAAATCTTCATGTCTAACCTAGAAAAATGAAATCAATGTTGGAAAGATGAACCAAAGCTCTGTGTTTTGAGATTTCAACTGATGTTAAGACTTTCTTAATATAGGTTGGTATTAAGAAGAATTCAGGTGGGTCACAGATGCAAGATTAATCTTCATCTCTGTTAGGAGCCTCCATTGTGATCTAATTTGGCCTCCAATTACATGGCAGTGTTTTATCACCAGAACACCTTTCTCTTCATCTAGACTGCTTCTCTTTGAAGATCGCAGGGCTGTGACTTTAGCTTGATCTACAGGTTTGGCCAACTATCTAATCAGTGAGTCTGATAATGTTTACATCATCACCTTGATAAAGAGGAGAAAAGAATAGCTGCATTTCCCAGAAACCAAGTCTAATTAAAATAAAAATGTGTCACATTCCTCCTCTTTAAACAGAGGCCCAAGCAAAAGAAATGGTGTTGATACCAAGAGAAGTAACGCTATGCCTGACTGCAAGAAGAAAAGCCATATATGACGTTGTGATTCCTACAACATGGTATGACTCTTTATTGAAATGTCAGTGTTTTCCTGTTAAAGTCTCAGTAACGGCACGATGAAGGATCTTGTAATTTTTAATTCACACCAAACATTGTGCATATTTCAATTGGTCAAATGTAGATCAACAAACAGAACTGCTAGTCAAATGGGAGATGAAGAAGTAATTCCAATTACGTCATGCCAGGAGTGTGGATATATACAGAAGTGGTTCAGATCCCTTCACATCAAAAGTGGTGATAACTTGATGTGTTCAGAGAAAGATGGCTTTTTTTTTCTTTTTCTTTTTTTTTTTTTTTTTTGATGAGGTGGGGAGGGAAAAAGACCCATATATGTTCATGTAATTTTAGCAGTTTACATCTCCACCTTCTCTGACTGCAAATCCCAGAAAGAGAGAGTCAGAGAGGCCATTCTCTGAAGCTGACAAGTTAATGATGTCCAGGTATTCTTCAGGAATAGATATCGTCCTTGGATACTTTCCATGGAATTTTGAAAAAAACACACATTTGCATAAAATACAAAAATACTGAAGGCATCACAACATCGCAGAGCTGGTCGTCTTCCTAAATACATGGGGTAATATCATGCTGTGAAATGGAAGGCCCTGCAGTAGGTTATCTGCATGTCAGCATGCATTCTCCTGTCCTATTACTAAATCTGCCTCTGACTGTGTGTCTCCTGACTTGGGGTGTGCATGGACACTGCCTTGTGACCCTTCAAGAAGGAAGTAGACTTACAAAACTATTACGTTCGCATCCATCTAGCACAGCATTTCAACGTCACGTTGAGTCTACCTAAAGAATAGCCATGAGAAAAAATATCTTCATTTTATTGATTTAATATATACTATAAAATTTTAATACATTTCCCCTCAGTGGCATTTAAGAGAATACATTTCAAAGGGAATTATTACGCCATTTCATGGGAAAGGGATTCTCATGTTGACCCCAGATCTATGGAGAACATGAACTCAAGTCAGCTTCCTGCTGGGCTCTGTCCACAGTTAACCAGAATCATCAATTCCTTAGCTTGGAATTCGCTTTGTTATGGTTGTCTGGTTGTCTGGTCTTTATCTTAGAAAGATCTTTTCTGCCATAATATAAGTTTGCAGGCGTAGTGTCTGGATTCGTGGTTATTGTAAGTGGGAATACTAAGGGCCAACATCTATGAATAATATAAATTGAAATGGCCAATACTGGAAACCTGTCTTTCCAGAGATAAAGATTATTAGAATGTATGTGCCTAGCACACAAGGAGAGAAAGTAACTTTTTCATTTTGCTTAGAAACTAGATTTCAAAATAAGTGAAGTTTGTACTCAGTCATGGATTAATTCAGCAAGCACAATCTACCAGGCACTCGTCTACACAGAGAAGAGACAGAGGTGGCCACAGGACCCCTGAAGGCACTGACCAATGACTTCCCATGACATTCCCCACCTCTGACTGTATCAGAATGGATCTTGCAAATGTGCTTTTTCTTTCCTTTTTTTTTTTTTTTTTACAGAATCTCCCTCTGTCACTCAGGCTGGATTGCAGTGGTGCCATCTGGCTCACTGTAACCTCTGCCTCCTGGGTTCAAGTGATTCTCCTGCCTCAGCCTCCCAAGTAGCTGGGATTACAGGCATGTGCCACCATGCCGGCTACTTTTTGTATTTTTTAGTAAAGATGGGCTTTCTCCATGTTGGCCAGGATGGTCTCAAACTCCACCCCTCAAGTGATCCACCCACCTTGGCCTCCCAGAGTGCTGGGATTACAGGCGTGAGCCACTGTGCCAGGCCAGATTTGCATTTTCAAAGATGAGTTTGAATGATCTGAACCTTGAGAGCAGAAGTGAGATTGGGTTATGTGAGGCAGGACCTTCCATCTCCCTATCCAACACTCCTCGAGGATATGAAATTTCTCCTCATAACAGCCTCACTTGAGAAGCCTTCATAGCTACCCACAGCCTCCACGATTAGACCCCAGCCCTTCCGCGGGACAGAACCCATGCCTTTAACATCCGCCTCCCTTTAGCTGAACTGGCCTGGGCGTAGCAGAGAGGAGAGCACGTGCTGAACGGCTCAGCACCGCCAGCCATGCTGCACCTGAGCATCCGGGGCATCTTCTCCTTCCTTCAGTCACCACCGTGCGCTCATCAAGCCGGTATAATTTTTGCGACCAGTACCGTGGAAGTGTAATTTGTTTACTCTCAAGTGCATTTATCTTCAAGGCACAGTGTGATGAATTTTTTTTTTTCTTTTTCTTTTTCTTTTTTTAGACGGAGTTTCGCTCATGTCGCCTAGGCTGCAGTGCAATGGCCTGATCTCGTCTCATGGCAACCTCCGCCTCTCAGGTTCAAGTGATTCTCGGGCCTCAGCCTCCCAAGTAGCTTGGATTACAGGCGCCTGCCACCACGCCTGGCTAATTTTGTATTTTTAGTAGAGACGGGGTTTCACCATATTGGTCAGGCTGGTCTCAAACTCCTGACCTCAGGTGATCCGCCCACCTTGGCCTCCCGAAGTCAGTGTGATGAATTTTAAGAAATGCATGCCCCTACCCCTGCATAGCCATCCCCAAATGTGCAGCCAACACTTCTGCTAACACGGAGCCTCTGCATGCAGATTCTCTTCCCGCTCTGCCTCCAGCAAGCCCTGATGGGGTTTCTATCTCTAAAGATGAGTTTGGCCTGCTCTGGCTGTTCAGGCAGTGAACTCAGACCCCACCTCTCTTTGGTGTCTGGCTTTTTCTACTCAGTGTGAGACCGAGATTCAAGAGCCACTGGTAGGCATTGGGTAATTTTCCCACCAGATATTGCTGTTTCATCAAGTAGATTCTGAACATTTTAATTACATTGAAATTCCATTCATGACTTAAGAAAACAAAACTATTTAACATAGTAGACACTGGGGTGAAAACTTCCAGTTTAACTTACTAAATGGGTAATCATCTAGCAATCATTTTGCAAATGATGCAATATTAGAAAAAGAACATTTTACATCAGAAATAACCATCTAAATCTTAACCATATAATATTTGCTGAAAGACTGAAGTTTCAGATCACTTACAACTCTGCCCCCTTCTTATTCAGCTCAAAGAAAGCCTAAGATGAAAACACATAAAATATATGAGTTTTTTTCTTTTTAGAAATGCAAGTATGTGGAATGAAACAACCTCTAACTCACAGGAAGGAAATAATGATGGCGGCGGCCGTCAGCACGGCCTGACCCAGGGTGGAAGGCGGTGTGTGGGCTCCCAGCGGGAAAGGTGCTGCTTTTATTTCCATTTGCAGTGAGGGGAATGGAGCCTCACTCAGGAAAATAACCTGATTACAGTGGCAGAGCATCATGGTCAAATAAATGTCAGCAACAAAATAAACTCTAATCTGGAAGCCCAGTGTATGCGTCTGTGTTTATGTGCACATACACCCGTGCATGCATGTACGCACACGCACACACCTGGGTGGACTAAATCCAGGCTCCTCTCAATGAATTTACCAGTAACTATTCCACGAGGGGACCTCCCTCATCAGCACTAGCTGGGATCCTGGATTACAGAAATCGTGGGCTTTGCCCATGGAGGCAGAAGACAGCAGGATCCCAGACCCCACGGGATTTGAGGAAGGGCCCTGCCTCCCTCTGGATGACTTCTCAGGCTCAGGCGCTGATCTCTCCTGGGGCTAGCATTGCTTTCTGCCCTTACATTCAGCATCTTCCAATCTAAACTTGTCAGCGGGTTTGTTTGCTTGTTTTAACATGATTTGAGCAGGTTTTGTTTTGTTTTGCAACCAAATATCCCAGACCTAGTCACATGCTCAGCTGATAAAATGGAATTTTTCAGCTGAAAAGCTATGTCGACGTTTAACTAGAACTCTGTCTGATGTCCTCCTTCTGCAAGGGAAGACCGTGGGGAACCACTGTTGTTCTCATCACGGTCACATTCTCTCCCTGACAGAAAGGTGCCGATGCTGTGGGATTGGAGCTCCTGTTGAGGGTGTGGTCTCTGATGCCAGGCCGTCACCACTTGGAAGGCTTTTTTGAGTAATCCAAGAAGAACGCAGCACTGCAGATAATTCTGTGCAAAATGAACAAAGCTCAGCAGCCCCCGCTCTAAAGATTAAAGGCGCATTCAAGGGTCTTGCATCATAAACCCACTGACTTCACTCCTGTCACCTCTGAAAGCTTGAAATCATTTTTGTCCAGCTCTCTACTTCTCCCATTGTGGGTTGGACCACGGGTCACCATGGTGTTGTCCTTACAGATTTTGCTCTGGCTGAGCCACGTTTTGAAGGTGACATCAGATAATGATCATTGTGATTGGACCTGGGATCATCTCAGTGCAAAGATGGTTCTTAAACACACACGATGACAGAGATAAATGGTGTTCACCAATGGAGGTAGTTGTGATTAATAGTACTTCTTAGTGCACTGTCAACAAAGCTGCAAGTTCAATAGATTCCAGTCAATTAGGAAGTAATAGTGATAGATCCAGGCAGCCTTCCAATGAGCGTGAGGGCAGCGTGTTCACCAGTATGGAGTGAATTTAAGTGTTTGCCTTAAGTCTGATTGAAATCTTTCTTTGAACCTTCCATCAGGCCTCCGTGCAGTAGGCCTGCCAGAGACAACCAGCCCAGCCAGGCCCTGTGACACTCCACAGATGTAGCTTCAACATATGCAGTCAATATTGCTAAAGAGTCATAATGAGCTATCTAGACTATATTTATTGTGGAGATAAATGTGCTGGAAATCCCACTTCACTCCAAAAGGAGCATAGGCTCTCCCTGTGAAGATGTTATGAAGCCATGACATGAGATAAGGATGTGAGGTATTCTAGAATATTCTTAGGTGGGGCTATTTGGAATGAGATGGTGTATACCCCGAGAGCATGAAAGTGTGATCCGAATGGATGGTGAATGGCTATTTTCCTAACTATTGTAATTTCCATTAATCTTCATTCTCTTGCTGAGCAGTACAGTCTGTTGTTTTTATTTTTTAATTTTTGAGATGGAGTCTCCCTCTGTCACCCAGGTTGGAGTGCAGTGGTGCGATCTTGGCTCACCGCAACCTCCACCTTCCAGACTCAAGCGATTCTCCTGCCTCAGCCTTCTGAGTAGCTGGGATTCCAGGAACATGCTACCATGCTTGGCTAATTTTTGTACTTTTAGTAGAGATGGGGTTTTACCATGTTGGCCAGGCTGGTCTCGAACTCCTGACTCAGGTGACCTGCCAGCCTCGGTCTTCCAAAGTTCTGGGATTACAGGCGTGAGCCACTGCCCCTGGCTGGAATCTGTTATTTTGCTATATGTTTACAGATGTCCCCAAATTTCCGTGGGGAGCTGTGACTTTTTATGTCTAGAAACTTTGTGACCACAGGCACATGGGGATGGCAAACAGTGGAATCCCTGAGTGTATTTTTCAGCATCAAGGTCCTCATGGATTACGGTGGAATCACACGTTCTCCTCCTTGTCCTGTGGGTGAATGGAGGTCTTCAGAGTGAGAAACGATGTCACAGCGGCCGGACAGCTTGAGGATCTAATGATCAGAAACCTTAGAGTGGGAGTGGGACTGTGCTTAATACAAAAAAAAAAAAAAAAAAAAGAAAAAGAAAAGAAATGAATGAACACTTTTTTTTTGAGACAGAGTCTTGCTCTGTCGCCCAATCTGGAGTGCAGTGGTGTGATCTCAGCTCACTGCAACCTCTATCTCCCAGGTTCAAGCAATTCTCCTGCCTCAGCCTCTCAAGTAGCTGGGATTACAGGTACATGCTGCCACGCCCGGCTAATTTTTTGTATTTTAGTAGAGATGGGGTTTCACTATGTTGGCCAGATAGGTCGAGAACTCCTGAGCTTAGGCAATCCACCTGCTTTGGCCACCCAAAGTGCTAGGATTACAGGCGTGAGCCACCGCGGCCATCCTGAATGAACACTTTCTATGTGTCAAAAGTCCACCCACCCCATTTCCCCTGATGTGATTAGTCCTCATCACATGCCTGTATCAAATTTTCTCATGTAACCCATAAATACATAGGAGAATCGTTTGAACCCGGGAGTCAGAGGTTGCAGAGACCAGAGATCGTGCCACTGCACTCCAGCCTGGGTGACAGAGCAAGACTCCATCTCAAAAAAACAAAACAAAAAACCAACAACAACAAAGATGATGTCAGGAAAGACAAGGAACAGGCAACAGCTGCCTTATGTTTCAATCTTTCCTTAAAACTCAAGTCTATAGAGGGGATGGGGTGAAACTGGATCTCTGTGCACTGTTGCTGGAAATGTAACACAGTAGAGCCAATGTAGAAAACAGCACGGAGGTTCCTCAAAAAATTAAAAATAGATTTATCATATGATGCAGCAATTCCACTTCTGGGTATATATCCAAAAAAATCGAAAGTAGGGTCTCGAAGATATATTGGTGCACATAAGTCTACAGCAGAATTATACACAAGAGCAGAGAGGTAGAAGCAAGCCAAATGACCTTCAAGAGATGAATGGATAAACAACATGTGGTACATATACACAGTGGAATATTATTTAGCCATGAAAAAAGAAAGGAAATTCTGACATATGCAACAACATGGATGAACCTTGGGGACATTCCAGTAAGTAAAATAAACCCATCACAAAAAGACAAACGCTGTATGATTCTGCTTTTATGAGGTACCTAGAATAGTCAAATCATAGAGACAGAAAGCAGGATGGTGGTTGCCAGGGGAAAGGAAACGGGGCATTACTGTTTAATGATATGGAATTTCAATTTTTCAAGGTGAAAAGAGTTCAGCAGATGGAGGGTGGTGGTGGTTACACAACACTGTGAATGTATTAAATACCCCTTAACTGTACACTTAAAAACGATAAGATTGTACATTTTGTGTCAGGTGTATGTTACCACAATAAAATAAAATATTTTTTATTTAAAAAAGAAAGCTTAAAAAAAAAAAACCCAGAAACTCAAGTCAAAAACTGGACAAGTACCTGAGGCTTCAGGAATAAAATACATGTGGATGTATGCGTAAAAAGGAGTGAGGCTAGTAAATTCTACTTCAATGTTCATCTCCCAGGAGAAAAGTGACTCTAGGGCTGTCACGGAAATGTTCTCTAAAGCGAATCCATGAGACAAGTAATTTATGTTTACCGTCAAACGCTTCCTACATAAAACTGAATTGTAATTAGCAAATACTGACCCCCCAACCTGACACATGTGTCATATCAAGAAGCAGTACCTACCAGTCCAACAGCCCCGAGTGGACAATTGCCATGGCTCATAACAACAGGCTCTGATTATTTCAGTTCCGGTATGCAGTGCTTATAGACAGTTTCTGTACAGCAAGCGTTTGACAAAAGCTTGGGTCAAAAGTGTGCAAGGAATTCAGCTGAGTAGAAGTGGAAGTTGGTTCGCAGACAAGAGAGACCAGGCATCATGGAGCACTGGGCAGGTCATTGCACTTTTTGAGCTTCAGTGTCTGTTCGTTGGAAACAGAATAGTCTGTACAACCCTGAGTTGGAGTGAGAATCACAGAGATAACATAGTTTTCACGTTCTTTGTAATCAATGAAGTGATATCAATGTCTCATTACTCTGTGAGCAGAATTTCAATGGGTAGGCTGACAGAAGAACCCATCTCCACAAACTAATGTCAAGTTGATCACTTAAAAAAACAGGTAGTTTACTTTGGAAAGTGCACAACATAATTTTCTTCACAACTGCTTAAAAAGTACCAAATTATTTGATAATTCTCCCACTGGCATATAGGGGTCTATGATTTTTTTTTGCTTTGACCCTGGCTGGACGTGTGACTGCTTCAAACAACAGATTGTGTTGGATGTGACACTGTAGGACTTCCAATATGAGGTCAGAAAAAGCTGTGCAGCCCTTATCCCACCAATGATATGCTTGAGATGTTTGCTCTGGCAAAAGCTAGCAGTATGTAAGAAGTCCAATGACCTTGAGACCACCTTTCTGGGAGGCTGCTGTAGGGGCTCCAGTCAACAGTCCCAGCCGAGCTCCGGCCAACAGGCTGCATCAGATGCTCAGCCTGCGTCTGAGCCACTGTCCAGCCTTCAGATGACAACAGCCCTGAGAGACCCCAGCTAAGAAGTGTGCACTTGAGTCTTTCCCATGGTTCTGACCCACAAAATCGTAAGAAAAAATAGAATTGTTGCTTTAAGTTACCAAAATTAAGGGATAACTTGTCATATGGTGTCTTTGTTTGGTCTGCTATAACAAAATATCATAAACCAGGTAGCTGATAGGCAGCAGAAATGTATTTATCCCAGTTCCAGAGGCTGAGGAGTCCAAGATGAAGACACTGGCAGGTTCTGTGTGGTGAGGGCCAAATTTCTGGTTCATAGATGGTTCCTTCTCACTGTGTCCTCATATGGTGGAAGGGGTGAGGCTGTCCCCGTGACCAATGTTTCAGAAGGGCACTTATTCCATTCACAAGCACTCCACCCTCAAGTCCTCATCACCTTCGAAAGGCCCCACCTCCTAATACTATCACCTTGGAGGTTAGGATTTCAACATAAGAATTTTGGAGGGGACGTAGACACTCAGGCCATACCTCAAAGCAATAGTGGCTAGTATGGATTAGCATCATAAACATAAAAAACCACAGGAGTGCAGCAAACATCTTTCCTTAACTTAGGTTTTTCCAGATGCCAGTGGGAGACGGGTACAGATACTATCCAACCTCTTGGGATTTCTTTTAAAGGAAATGTGGAAATGTGGAAGAAAAAAATTAAAGGTAACAGATTCAGTGCTATTCCTAGAACGTGTTGCTATAACCCCGGCTTTAATTCCATATCCACATGTCTTAGAGCATCACCTTGGATGATGATGCCCTGAAAAAAAAATAGAATAAAAAAAATATATATCTTATGAATTGAACTACTTCTGGATCACCTTAGAGATCACCCGTCAAGGTGATCTGTTGAGGGGTTGGGTTTTCCTTCTTGTCACTCTGTTAGTTTTGGGCTGCATCCTGATGAAGGTGGAATAACACTAAGCCCTTTAAACTGTCTGAGTGTGTAGGAGCAGATGCCATGTCACTTACACAGCTGTGCCTTTCACCATGCATCTCGCACTGTGCTGATGTGAAGCAGCAAGAACTCAAAACACAGAGTAGTTGGTTTCAGGGAGTTGAGATCGTGCCACTGCACTCCAGCCTGGGCGACAGAAATGGACTCCATCTCTAAAAAAAAAAAAAAAAAAAAAAAAAAGAAACAAAAAAAAACAGAGTAGTAGATTCTTTTCAAATAGCTTTTTTTTGTTTCGTTTTGTTTTTGCTCTGTGTATTTGCATAGCCAAAAAAATAAAGCAAAAGAAACACTTCTATTCACCGGTTGCACATGTGACTATATTGCAACAATAGAAAAGATGTATAAGGGACTTCTCAGAGCACATCCCAGTATGCTAAAATATTCTACACCAAAAACCACATCAAAAAATATCCTATGGGCTGGGTGCAGTGGCTCACTCTCAGCACTTTGGGAGGCCGAGGCAGGTGGATCACTTGAGGTCGGAAGTTTGAGACCAGCCTGGTCAACAGGGTGAAACCCTGTCTCTACTAAAAATACAAAAATTATCCTGGCATGGTGGCAGATGCCTATAATCCCAGCTACTTGGGAGGCTGAGGCAGGAGAACCGCCTGAACCCAGGAGGCAGGGGTTGCAGTGAGCCGAGATAACTTTGCTGCACTCTAGCCAGGGCAACAGAGCGAGACTCCATCTCCAAAAAAAAAAAAAAAAGAATGAAAAGAATATGTATATCCTATGGATTGAGCTATTTCTGGATCATCCAAGACTGCATGCAGGAGCCTCTAATGTTCTGTGCATTAAAAATGAATCTAGTCATTGTGTTTTAAGTGCTTAAGTGAATCTGGCCAACGGGACAAAGTCAAGTGGTCAGAGCTTGTGTTATTTAAGAAAAAGAAGGTGACCAAGGCTCCCCCTCAAGATGCACCCCATATGTCCTGGTGGAGCTGGAGGGGAGGAAACCATCAGAGACAGAGACGATGGGCTGTGGAAACCAGGCCTTTGGCCTTGGGAGTCAACTCCCTGGAGCTTGAATTCTGATTTTGGACTTTACCAGCTACGTGACTTGGGGAAGATTTCCTAACTTCTCTTAAGTGTTGGTTTCCCTCACATATAAATCGGAAATAATAACAGATTAGAGAGGAACATATTTTAATTTCAACAGCAGCGATTTCTCTCCAACCTCATGAGTCACCAGAGGACTTTGTGTGGCTTGATCATTGTGGTGTGCGTTCTTGTACTGGCTTAAGCCTCAGAACAAACTCTTACTCCTCAAATGCCGGCAGATTTGTAAAATCAATGCCCTGTGTCCACTCCAAAATGCAGTTGATGTGAATGCAAACTGATGTCACCTTTTAAGCGAATTTGGGAAAATATATAGAAAGCCTTAAAAATGTATATGTCCTGTCTTCCAGCATTTAGAATCCCAGTCTTCCCCATCAGCGATGGGGATAGTCACTGTAAGCCAAGAATGCATTCATACAATGTTTTCATACAATTATGTAGAACTTACAATTAAAGAAATAGATATTAATTCATTGATACAGATAATATACAGGCTACATTCTTAGAAGAATTAAAGCAGGTTGCCAGACAGTATAGTAGACACTATTCCACCTAGGTAAGTTAAGGATGTGTGTGACTGTGTAAATAGACAGCGAGAAGCCCCGTGAGTGCCCCAGGTGTCCCAGCAGGGGCTGGAGGGGAGGAAAACACCAGAGACAGAGATGATGAGCTGTGGAAACCAGGCCCCTGGCCTTGGGATTCAACTCCCTGAAGCTTGAATTCTGATTTTGGAATTTACCAGCTGTGTGATTTGGGGAAAATTTCCTAACTTCTCTACATGTTGGTTTCCCTCACATATAAATCTGAAATAATAACAGATTAGAGGGGAAGATATTTTAATTTCAACAGCAGTGATCCAACCTCATTTCTCTCCAACCTTCAGTGTCTATAATGAAGGTATGAGGCATGAGTGAATAAAATAGACACAAAACCACTGATCTAGAAGCCTCTGTTGAAAACTCTCCGGATAGTGACCTACACAATGGCCATGTGGCCACACAAGAGAACCAGAGTGTTAACAAGCAGAACCCAGAAACCAGTGTCCTTTGGGATCTGAGGTTATGCTATTACCTTCACCTGCAATTTCCCTTAGAAGAGGAGTCAATGTACCTTCATTTGTATTAATAGCATTCATCAAGATACTTTGCACATTGTAAATACTTATATATTTATTGTCTAAAAAACAAAATCAGTCGCCTGCATTTTGAAGTTGCTTCAGAATTGTTCACGTCCTTTCTTGGTCTCCCTGACTTTCCACGACTGATACTCACTCAAAAATCCTCTGTATGTATTTACTGATACACCAGTATGACTGACTTTTTCTTTCCTCTCCAGCTAGGAAGAAACTGATAGGCTCACACAGGCTGAATATTGCTTATCTGAAATGCTGCGGACCAAAGGGTTTTGAATTTCAGATTTTATCAAATTTTGGAATATGTGCATTATAAAAGGCCGTGTGAGCAACCCAAGCCTGAAAATCCACAACCTGAAATAGAGAATGGACACCTGCAAGGCCACGTGCTCTGAGCACTCACAGCGGTCATTGCATCCGTGGGTTCTGCAGATCACATTGTCCATTAGGGAAAAGCATAATATTTGTCTCCCCCGCCCCCGCCTCCCACCCCCCGGAAGCCTCGGCTTCACAGGAGTTAGTTCTGGCTCTCATCCCCTCGGCCAGGCGCTTTTCTCAGCGACCAGTTACGTTTAGGTTGTGATTAGAGGTTAATTTGTAGGATCTTCTCTTTGTTCAGCTATATTTTCTAATTTTTCTATACCAAATAAATATCACGACCTAGTTTTTTTTTAATTGGGCCCTGAAATGCCCTTGTGCTACTTGTCAAGCCCTGTCAGCACTGCCTCACTATCCCACAGAATCAGAGTTGTGATGTTAAGTCTGGGGTTGAGAGGGCTTAGCAAGGTCCCCTATGTGATCGCAGTCATGTGTTGCCACTGTGGGACCTGTCTGGCAAGTCGGTTGCTGTCTGTTAACGTGACCTGAACAGCACAGAATCGCGAGCTGGGTGGAAATCACCAATGGGCAGCTGCAAGCAACGAGAAAAGCAAGTCAGGAATGTACAGGACACGTCCATTTCTTATTGACCAGGAGCATGGGCTGATCTGGATCTAAAGGAGGTGGCTCTGTCTTCCTCCAAATTCTTTCAAGCAAAAACAATACAATTTTGTTTCTTGCCTGGGTGTATGGCTAACAAGATATTAATAAATAGTCTTTTTGTCTTCAGCTACACGGGAAACAGTGTCTGGGGAAATTACCTAGACCAAAAATATGCCTATCCCGCTGTGTGAAATGTACACATGTAAAGTGACAAGATAAGATTCTGCATAGAGAGACGAGGTGGAAGAGCAGTGTCATGAGGGTGACACTCAGCTTTCCACGAAATGCTAATGTTAATTAATATGAGATCAACTCATGTGCAAGAATTCACCGTCAAATCAATGAGATAGCAAATTCCTGGGATTTCCATCTATGGTTCCGTATTGTGATGGCATCAGCCCTTTTCATCTGGCATAGCTACGACTGCATAACAAATTATCCCTCAATTCACTTAATGACTTAAAACAACAAATATTTATTATCTGGCAGTTTCTGTGGTTCAGGAATCGATATGCAAGTATGTTTTTCTCCTATTTAACTGAAGAGAGTACAACCTTTTTTAGAGCCTTTAACAACGTAAGCGTACTAATTTGAACTGTCTGGACCTCAGATATTTTTCGGAAAGCAAGTGAATTTCAATCTGCTCCAAAACACACACACAGAAAGCAAGCTGGGTCACAGAGCCAAACCATGGTCGCAACTGAGTCTATGCTTCCTGCTGTCAATTATCTGTGACAATCTATGACCATCCCGGATGTTCGCCCTCTACCAAGAAACACGCCAGGAAGAGTTAAAGCCAGTTCAGAAAGGCGGACTATGTAAGGACTTGTGAGAAGATGCAGTGGCTACATTTAAAAGCAACATAAATTCATTTTATCACTCTGATATCATCCTCCTTTTCTCTCGTACATGGGCTTCGAGGGCTGGGGAGGCTATAAACACAGGTGGATGGGGTGTGTAGAGCAGGCCTGTAGTGCTCAGCAGACCCCTGAAAGAGAGGCCAGAAACAATGATCAAAAAGAAGCTTCCCGTGTGCAGAGTGACGGACTCCTCTTAGGCAGAGCTTGTTCTCTTTAGCCATCTAGAGACATCATGATTGCCAGCACAGTTGAAACCTGGGAATTATAAAAGGCAGCAACAGGAGATAGATGTGTTTGGGGGGTACTATTCTGACGGCAGCATGATACAGTTTGGTTCCGTTTCCACCCCAAATCTCAAGTCAAGCTGTAATCCTTAGGTATCTGGAGGGAAGTTATGGAATCATGGGTCTTCCCCATGCTGTTCTGATAGTGAGCGAGTTCTCACGCAATCTGATGCTTTAAATGTGTGGCACATCAATTAAACTTCTCTTTATAAATGACCCAGTCTCACGTAGTTCTTTTTTTTTTTTTTTTTTTTAATTTATTTATTATTATTATACTTTAAGTTGTAGGGTACATGTGCATAACATGCAGGTTTGTTACATATGTATACTTGTGCCATGTTGGTCTGCTGCACCCATCAACTTTCAGGTAGTTCTTTATAGCCGTGTGAAAATGGACTAATACACAGCACCAATCCAAGAATAAGGGTGAAGAGCCACAGAATGAAAACCAACCCAGCACATGGGATCCTGAGTGCTTATGAAACTATCATTCTCATCTACAACAGTGAATCAATTGGCTTTCCGTAGTGCTCAGCGTAACTGCGAGGAGGGGGCAAACGAACTCAGGAGCCCAGATGACAGGTCAGCACACAAAACGTCTCTGGGCAAGATGTATCAACACAGGGCCCCTTCTGTAAATGAAGAGGTCCAGTTCTTACAACTTCTATGAAAAAAAACAAAAACAAAAAACCAGTTATCTGCATTTTGAGGGTGCTTCAGAATTGTTGATGTCCTTTCTTGGTCTCTCTGACTTTCTACAACTTGTACTTACTCAGAAATGCTTGGTACATATTTGCTGATATATCAGTGTGGCTGACTTTTTCTTTCCTTTCCAGCTGGGAACAAATTGATAGGTGTATATAGGTTGAGCATTGCTTATCTGAAATGTCTGGCACCCAAGTGTCTCAGATTTCAGATTTTATTGGATTTTGGAATATTTACATCATAAACATACCATTCAAACATGCCAAATCTGAAAATTCAAAACCCGAAATGCTCCAATGAGCATTTCTTTTGAGCATCATGTTGGAACTCAAAACGTTTCAGACTTTGGAGCATTTTTTACTTCATAATTTTGGATTTGAGATGCTTAATCTATACTATCTTCTAATTATTATCATAAACAGGTGAATGACGCTCTCAAAAGTCTGTCATACATATTGACTAAGAAGGCCCAAGTCAATGGCCTTTGTGACTAGAATTTCAGCACGGGTTATTTCTACATTTCTACATTAAGGAGAAAAACTTGAATTAAGTCCTGCCTCCTTCTAGAATTTGAAGTATACAACGAGAGTTTCTTTCTTTCTTTCTTTTTTTACAAGGAAGCGTGTGGTCTGCAAGCTGCACTCTTTCAACAAGGGCTGAGCCTCAAGGAGCCCTTGGATGCATCCCACGTGATTTAGAGTAGGAAATTCATGGTGGTCTTTGGAGCAGCCATGCCTGTGAATCCCGGAGATGGGGGAAGATCACCTTTAGAGGAAGCAGCTCCCTGGCGGGCATGACCACCACAACTAGGGGAAATGTCAGCAGAACATGAGTTGAGGACTCAGTGGAGAACAGCTAGGGGGGAGCCAAGAAAGCTGTTGGTGGATGGCGGAGGGAAGGCTGTGGTCTTTGGGGGGCTTGGCTAAAGACTTAAATTGCCGAGATTTCCATAGGAACTATGGCCGAGCCATTTCCTCCAGTGCCTCACAATGCTGCCCGCACTGCACTTGGAAGCTTCTCCCCACTAGGCAAGCGGAGGTTGTCCTGAGTGAGAGGGTGTTGAGCTGAGTTAGGAAATTGACTTCTAAATACTCAGAGTCCACTCCTCTCTTCCACATAGGCGTCTCTGAACAGATGATTTTTGACATTTGACAAAATTGATGGCAGAGAGACAGCAGCTGAGTGCTGAATGGTGCAGTGTTTCTCTGCACCCAAAATGTCACAGTATATGAGTCCCGAAATGTGTGGGCATCTCATCCGCAGGGAAACGTTCGACGTCACGGCTACACCTATGCCTTTTATAGCACGACTTTCTACCCCAGCCCCTGCAGGTTAGCAAGCCATCTGGAAACTAACCCTGACCCAGCACCATTTTAGAGAATGTTTTTCACTTCTTAACAATAGTAGTAATAATAATAATAATAATAATAATAATAACTCTGCCATGGGGCCGTTCTCCGCACAGCTCTGCACGCCGAGTTCACTGACATTGTCTGGCTCTGTCACTGCTGGTCATGGTAATTTCCTGCTAGGAGTTTCGGTTTCTGTTACAGACTGTGTGTGCCTGAGGTTTGCTTCTCTTGGCTGCTCTTCCACAGTGGAATGTTCTTTTTGAAATCGATGACTTTCAAGGTGATCATTAAGTACCAGAGACCCCTGGAAGCTCCTTCAAAACACCAAACTTGGACTCTTCCCCAGCTCCTGAATTGGCTGTCAAGGGTGTGAGCTGACAGTTTAGATGACTAAGCCAACTGACAGCATGCCAGAAAATGCCACAGTTTAGAAATTCCTTTCAATGCCCACTCCTCATTCTATGAGGAAGGCCATGTGCAGTTTGCCAGAAATACTACTGAGAGGCACTGAATAGCATTGGCGAGTCTCCATTAAAATGAGACAACTTGCTATACATTTCTTAACATATTTACGATTACACAGGAAAAGCAAAACCATTTGACATCAGTAAGACTTTAATTTTACTCTTTGAGCAAAGCAAGTTATGTAACTAAGCTAAGAGGAATGCAAAGACAATTTGCAAATATACAATTGCTTTAAAGAGTCAACGTAGAGAATGATGCTATTAAGCTTGTCATCAGAATTCAATTAAAATTTCACTAGTTTTTAGTTATGAAGAAAGAACACATCCAGAAGTGCTGTGCTCACCAACTGTTTAATATTAATTAGTGAAAGCAGTATTTCCTGATTTAGCCCTGAAAGTTAGTGCAGCATTTCATTTCAAATAAATTTTTATTGAAAGCAAATTTTCAAACTACCTGGAGTTGTGTTCAGCAAGCCTTGGGAATTTGAACTTTTTCACATACAAAAGTTTAAACCCCTTTTTTTTTCCTGTTGTGTGCAAAAATCTCCTTTTCTTTGTCCTCCTGTGGAAATTGTTACTTTCACCCATATATTGCTCCAAAAATATAAACCGTCTTAGAGCGGCTGTTGAAATTATTCACTCTTGGCCTAGAGCTAATTGTGGCTTTTCACTCCTAACAATATCTTATGAGAAAGTTGTAAGTGAAAATAGGGTCAAAATGCACATATGAAAGCTGTGTAGCATTCTCAGAAAAACCACACACGGAGCTGGTTTTTTTGGTTTGTTTTTTTTTTTTTTGGGGAATATCTGTTTATCAAAAAGCTGCCCGTCGTGATTCAGAGTCACATTATTCATCGGTGTGTATGTACTGGAGAACTTTGACCACGCTTGCTGATTTCAAAGCAAGGCAATATCTTTTCGATGACATCAGCTTCCACTCCCTGTACCGGGAACTCACCGTTCTCTGAACTGAAAGTTGGGAGCTGGTGCCAAAGGTTGTCTCACCTGTGAGTGCATTTCCTGTAAGCCCAGTTCACCCCGGCGTGGGCCTGGCCGATTCCGATAGTGACACACACCTCTCCAGTTCTCACAAGCAACAGCCCCAAGACTAACTCTTCAATCATCTCCAGACTATGACCGAGGCCATGGAGGGCAGCCACACCTGGAGAGAAGCCTGCCCTTGCTCTCCTGGGCTGTCCTGTCACTGGCAGTGAGAGTAGAGCTGTTTTCCCTTCAGAATCACCGAATGATCAATAAACACACTGATCCTTGTGGGCAGGAAGTGAGCCTTGTAGGTTAACATGTGCGTGCCGCAGCCAGAGGGCCCCGCGCCGGCCCCTCTTCATGACATGGTTGGGGTTGCAGCTCCTAGGGACACAAACACATGAGATTCGGGGCCACAGGAGACCCCTGCAGTGACATGACAAAATGCCTCCTTGTGCAGCTCAGGCAGCAGACACAGTGTGATAACGAAGAAATGGAAATAAAATGACTGTGTTTTTTTTTTTTTCTGTCCCGTAGCAGGAGAGTAGATGCCTGCAAGGCAGTGCATNACACACATACACACACGCACAGACCATACACACATACACACACGCACAGACCATACACACACACACACACGCAGATATGCAACAGACACACATACACACACACACAGACCATACACACATACACACACGCAGATATGCAACACACAGAGACACCTACAGAGAGACTCACACACATGCATACACACAGACACACATACACACACACACAGACCATACACACATACACACACACACAGACCATACACACATACACACACACGCAGACCATACACACATACACACACGCAGATATGCAGCAGACACACAGAGAGACGCCTACAGAGACACTCAGAGACACACAGACATATACAAACACACACAGAGCATACACACACACATGCAGATATGCAGGCAGTCACACAGACTCACAGACACACATGTATACATACAGACACACATATAGATATACATGCACACAGACACACACAGATACACAGACATACACATATATACACATGTACATACACAGATATACATACATACTTACATGCAGACATACAGGCAGACACACGGAGACACACACACACATAACATACACAGCCATAAACACATGTACACACAGACACTGGGATATATAAGTACATATAGACACTGTAGAATGATCTTAACAATTCCTCTCTTCCTCCAATAATTCACATTTCTAGGTGACTGATTTTCTTTAGCTTTAAATGAAAAGTAAAATGCTTTCTATTATACCTCTTTGTTTGAAAGTATATTTTTAAAAAGATTCTGAATGGAAGATTTTTTTTTTTCAAGTGCTCTCATCTTTTACTTTTCCGCTAGTGATATCCTCACGGAGTCCATTTGGACAAAGACTGTGGACAAGCCATTGGGCGTGACACCCGGCTTGGAGCCTGCCCTTTCAGAGCAGGTCAGCGCCAAAATAGACAGCAAAGGAGAACTAAATCCAGGTTGAACAATGCCGGCCCAAAAATAGCAACAGGGTTTATGAGCACAGCAGCAGGAAAGGCAGCTAATCACTTGCCAGGATCTTTTATTTGGATTTGTCACTATTGAGCGACACTGGGGACTTGAGGCCCCTGTTGGGCACACAAGTCCAGAATTCCAAATATGAGACTCTAATAATAACATCTGGTGCAGAACCATCCTTCCATAGAGAGCTAAGGAGCCAGAGCCTCCCGTGCTCCCCAGGAGCCGGCGGGAGGGTTTCCTGAGCATCCGCTCTGCAGGGGCCATCCCACCATGCTCTGGTATGAATCCTCCATTCACCCTCACAGCTCCCATTGGGAGCTTTCAGTGCTCCATGCTACCAATGAGGAAACTGAGGCCCAGAGAGTAGGACGGCCCAAGGCCACACAGCTGGAAAGCTCTTTCTGTTACACCATGGATCTCGAGTGTTCTGTGCGGTAGGGAAACAGTCACCTTAGACACTCTTAACTGCAGAGGATGGTGCAGCCGAAAATGCAGATCGCAGGGTAACTCTCCAAAAGCACAGCCACGGAGTGCAGGAGGCAAGCAGAAGGGACAGAGATGCATCCCCTCAGGGATGGGTGGACGGAAGTGGCTCTCCCTGGTGGCCTGAGCTCTGTGAAAGGGAGCACCCTCAGCAAAGGCAGCCAGCAGGACAGTCAGTCCACATAACAAACAAGCCAGAAGGAGAGAAGTGCGTTTACAGCTCTTGACCACGCTGAGGGCTCGGATGCAGACGATATGGCTGGAGCTATGGGATGCTATAGGGAGGCAGAGCTAAGTGAGCCTGGAGGGGGCTTGAAGTTTGGCAATTCACAACCAAGATTCCAAACCAATGGATGCTGCCTGGAGGGATGAGATCTTAAAATGGGAAGTGAAAGCAATGTGCAGGCATCGATCAATCTATGGAAGGAGGATTATTCTCCTGAAACACAGAGCAGACTGGCAGAAAGGGGGCCTGGAAAGGAGGACCAGCTGGAGACAACTGCGGAACTCAATTATCGGTCTGATTTGAACTGAAGCAGGAAATGGCCAACCCTAGTTGATATCTAGCCACAGACACTTGATGAAACCAAGCAATTCAGGAGTAGACTCTGCATTTCTTGCGGTCTTCATGGGACCCACAGACCCTAATTGGTTCTAATTGGTAGGGAAGGATCAAGACCCTAATTGGTAGGGAAGGATCAAGACCCTAATTGGTAGGAAGGATCAAGACCCTAATTGGTAGGAAGGATCAAGACCCTAATTGGTAGGAAGGATCAAGTTATTCTGAACTGATGGAAACCCGGACGTCAGCTTGGGTCCTCTCCGGCATCCTCGCATTGGGACTGACCCGTGGTTGTGGAGAAGCAGACTGCAGGCTCATTCCCTGAGGCAGGTGCTTCCTCCAATACTTGCAACTCTCTCCTTGGGAACATCAGCTTGAGCAGCAAACAGGGCATTTGGAAGGCTGTCAGTGGTCACATAGCAGCATTATCTTCAACAGGTTTATGTAATTGAGTTTCAAGTAAAGCAGGGTGGCCACGCGGGAGTGTTGGAACTACTCACAGGTCCACAGGACCGTGATGCATGAGGCCGGTGGCGATGGCTTCACTGATTCAGCTGCAGTCACACATAGTTTATAGAGAAGGCAACCCTGGGCTACGACAACAGGAAAACAGGGCCGTGCCCATCTTATTCATTCTTTATAACCAACGGCAAATATTTACTTAGCAATCATATGACGCCCATCACCAGATTAGACACTTATATAGAACTTAGAATTGTACTGAATGCAAATAAGATGTTAATTATTACAACTGAATGATGCCTTTATCGTTAAGACTCTAGATGCATTTTTAAGATACACTTGAGGGAGAAACATGGCCATAATGTCATTCATTATGAGGATTTTCAAAGAGAAATTGTTGGGACCCATATGCTTCCATATAAGCAACAGGATTTTAAAATTAGGGCAAAACCATGACTTGGTTTTGCTCTAAGATTCCTTTTCACGGCAGGAAATTCCCCTTCCTTCTGATAGGATGTTGTTTCCTTCTGGCTCTAAAGGGAATATGACACCCAATTATTCGCCCAGTGGCTTCCTTCAGGACCCGGAAGATCCCTGAAATACCTCTGATTCTACTGAGAATCTGACCCAAACCACACAAACCTCAGAGACAGCGTGGGATGGTGTTTCAGAGGTGGTCAGACCGGAGGCCCCAGCCCCCATCCTCCCAAGCTCTCCCTCCAGGTGTGTCTGCAGAGAGCCAGCTGATGTCTTCCGGCCGCTGTTACCAGGTGCAGGGTCTGGAGTCTGCAGCTGCCGAGCTGGAGTTATTTGTAAAAAATGGTAGCAACAAGACAATAGATAGACATCTTGTCCTGAAAGCAGCAGGGCAATGACTCACACGGATGAATCATTTTAAATTAGTCCAGTGGGTCTCGGGGGAACCAAGTTCTAAATTCAGGAAACATCAGGCTCTGACCAAGTGAAGACTGCCAACTCAATTTCATAATCCTACAACAAGAATTAAGAGAGTTTTTCGCTAGAAGAAAGCATAGAGAACATGTTATTATTCAATGGCATAATTCTGTAGATGTGAAAACAGAAGTCCAAGATCCAAAAGTCACTTAGCAAAGCCCGACAACACTGCAGGTCTTCAGATTCTCAGCTTGGGTGTTCTCTCTGCCACGCCATTGGGGCGCACTGCTCACGCTTTGGAAAACCACTGCACAAGCGTGTGAGAGCTTTGGGGTGACATGAGCAAATTATGAATTCCCCAGAGAAAACTGAGGCATGATTTTATGTAGCCAGGCAAGCATTACCCTGCCACTGGAGAAGCATCGGTTACAGCATAAATAATCAACGAGGCCACAGCCATAGCCAGAACTGCTCACCGAAAGTTTCTTTTTTGGTATGAAAACTATGAGTGTATTTTCCCTAAGAACTTTCTGGCAACATGTACAAATAAAGCCACATCCACAATGACAAACTGTGCTGGTTAGAGTTTAGCAGATGACACTCTTGTTATTGAAACAGGAACTGACTCAGCCTCAGCAGCTACAGATCATATATTTTATTCCGTTGTGTTGTCTCATTTGAAAAAAAACCTATCACATGGCAACACTGTTTGTTTTCTAAATAATACATTTTCTTCAGAGAAACATGTAAAAGAGAGATAAAGCCTTTGAGATTTTAATTAATGTTTTCGAGGAACCAGGAGATAATTTCTCAGTTAATACGTCAATATTTAAATACTGCAAAATATGTTTTCACAAATATAATAAAATCAAATGAGTATTTTTCAATGAAAGTAAATACAGGTTTAATGTTTTCGAAGGACATAGATTCTAGTGTTTGAATCTGACTGTAGAACCTTTTATAACACTGAATAGTAGTATTGCTATTAACTAAAAGTGGATTTTTTAAACACATTATAATGTACCTTTTAAAGATTTTATTAACTTCAGAAATTTTGTTCATTATGACCAGGGCTGGGCTGAAGTTTGTCCATTAAGCCTTGACATCTACACAGTGCAAACTGATAATCTAAAAAACGTATCTCAGGACAAGTGCTTAAAACACTGAAATTTTTCAGGATACACCGAAGGCAATCTGCCTGGTGAACACTGAGAATCTGTTTACAGTTCACGGGCTACTCCAGAACAATACCTCTGCCGCTGAAAACTGCTGAAAATAAACAGAAAAAGATTCTTTACATTCTCTGAGTAGATGTTCGCTAGTACACCCACCCAGACTTAAATGATTCCAACAGAAAAGCTGTCCTGTCTCCGCAGTGAGACGTGTGACACTTCTTGCAAATCATGGGCTTCCCTGGTGAGATAAGTCTCTGCCTGACGTACCATTTATTTTGTAAGGGGGTCTCCCACTGCTGGAAACTATTGCAAGACCCAGGGAGGTGATGGCTGTGACCTCTACACACAGAAGCCAAGAGGCCTCCCTAAGGCTAGACTGGGTCAGAACCAGGCCCAAACCCACGGCACATCTTCCTTGCCCGCCGGCTTCTCTCTGTAAACACCAGCTCCCTTTCTGTGGCTCAGTTATCTGCAGCCATTAGAAAGACATGGACTTTTTTTTTCTGCTTTTCCCTCCATAAATCTCAGAATGAATAGTTTCCATCTGTAATTGTTGGCTTTATATTTTTAAATAGTGAACTAAGAAACATAATGTCTCATTATCTCTGAAATGATTCGAGCATTTGCTGCGTGCAACTCTGTCGATAACAGCACAATACAGTCATTTTACTTTGTCTGGGGGGAGGGGAGACGCTTCAAGAAAGTTCCCTTTTTTTTCCTCTACTAACTCTGTATTGCTAGTTATCTGCTGTTTCCACACTCTGCATAGATCTAATTTAGGTATTAAAAAAAAAAAAAGAGATACTCCAGACATTATCCTGGATTGGCAGTTCAGAAAACACATGTGGCTCCAAGCCTCCGTTGCAGATCTGAAGCAAATTATTTCTGTAAATGTGTGAAAATCTGACTTTCCTAAAAAATGGCTTGTGGTGCATATGTGCTCAAATCTATTCAGAAAAACCACAGCGCCTGACATTTCTTCTCCATTATTTCCCTTGAGACATGAAGAGTCTTGTATAATTTTAGTTTTGTGAAATGACAGGTTCCGTCAATTTGCTTTTTGGAGTAACATGTTTTCTTGTGCTCTGTCATGTCAGATTTTACCTGAAAGCACTGAGAAAGCAGCTATCTGCCCTGCCATCTGGGGAGGGCTTCTCGACTCATGACAGTGACTCGGGATTTCTCACCACGGAGGCTGGAGTCATTGTGGGAATGTGCTTATTTCATATAGGGCCAGTCACACCTTAACATTTTCACGGTACTATGACAACATGCTACTTTAAAGCACCTTTTTTTTTCCCCTTGGTCAGGCAGTTCTGGGATTTAACTCCTAAGCACACGCTGCATTTGAACAAGATAACCTTTTAAAATAGTGTTATAAATAGCACATCACCAAGCGGATTTTCTTTCAATCGCACGGTATCTGAGGACAGGAAATTCTAGCCAAATGTTTACTGTCTACTCAGTCCTGAAAGTTAATCGTTAAAACTTAAGACCTGGCATGTTTTTATTAATCTGTTAATCACAACAATACTTTATTTGAAAATAAGTCTAAAGCTATCAGGTTGGCGCAAAAGTATTTCAGGTTTTTGCGTTAAAAGTAATGGCAAAAACCGCAGTTACTTTTGTACCAACCTGATAACTCACTCAGGATGTAATCTGCCTTCATCCAGCTGAAAAACTCCAGCGTCTCATGAACCAGTGGCCACAGTAGCCACGAGGCCCTCTTGGGTGTGAACAAGTGTGCTTGTGTTTGTGCCTGTGTGCCTGTGTCCATGTCTGTGTGTGTGTCTGTGACTCTGTATGTTAGTGTGTGTGTGTGTCTGTCTTTGTGTCAATGTGTGTGTGTCTATGTATTTATGTGAACATGTGTATGTGTGCCACTATGTGTGTTAGTGTGTGTCTGTGTGGGTAAGTTTGTGTTGTGTCTGTTGTGTGTGTTGTGTCTGTGTATGTGTGTGAACATGTACATGTGTGCCTCTGTGTCAGCGTGTCTGTGTGTCTCTGTGTAAGTCTGTGTATGTTGTATGTGTTGTGTCTGTTGTGTGTTGTGTCCATGTATATGAACATGCGTATGTGTGCCTGTGTGTTAGTGTATGTTTCTGTGTGTGTCTAAGTTTGTGTGTGTTGTGTCTGTGTATCTGTGTAAACATGTATATGTTTGCCTCTGTGTGTGTCAGTGTGTGTCTGTGTCTGTGTGTGTCTTTGTGTGATTGTGTGTTGTGTGTCTGTGTGAGTGTGTGTCTCCACTCCCAACCAAGACGTGTTCTAGGGGAGGGGGAAACCAAGCACAGAACTCTGTGAAGACAGCCTATGTTTGAGACCAGGTGGGAAGAACAAGTGCCGAGTCCAAAGGAGGCATTGAGTGGAACTTCGGGGACACGATCCTGCTAACTGACCCCAACCCAAGATCAGGAAGTCACTGCTGTTGACAGGGACATTTTGGTAGATCCCTGGGGCTTGTGGGCATCTCAAGGACAATATGTGACCCAGTGGATCAATAATCCAGTAGAGATGGAAATACAGAAAACAGAACCAAACCAAGTGCCCGTCCTCCAAGTATTCACCCCAGCTCTTCACCCTTATGGCACCCAAGGGAAGAAAAACCCGCCGCTGTCAGCGGGTGACACCTCCACCCAGTTTCACATCTGCAGGATCTTCCAAAGGAGAATTTGTCACCGTGCTGTAAGAAAGCAACAAAAAAGCAGCATTTGTATTTAGTAGAGCTTCTATTATGATCTGACCATACATCATCTCACTTAATGCTAAACCACTCCTGTCAGGTCAGCGTGTCCTTAGAAGAAATTCAAGAGTTAGGGAACATGTCTGCCCTTGTGCGGCTGGTCAAATGGCAAAGATCAGGCTCAAGGCCGGGCTGGTCTTCAAAAGCAGGTCCTGTTTTGATGGCACCGAATGACACTGAATAATGACATCAGTTTAATGCCTGTTATGAGAGGTGACGGATTCCAGGCCCCATAGGCGAGCTTCCAAGTTCTATAACAGTCAATAGGGAAGAGCGAAAACTCCTCAAGCCCTTTACTGTCAATTATATTTCTGGGCCATGATGCCTGCAACTCTCATCTCAGGCCATCTTTCCTCCAGAGCCCTTCAAACATGTCAAGGGATCCTGGAGGTGGGAAGGAGACACATGATTCCCCATCAGCTTCAACTTTGCAACTCAAATGTCGCTTTGAGATTTGGAAATGACCATGTGGACATCAGGGTGTTCTGGGCTTTTGTGAGACCCACTGGACTCCAAACTGTGAGGGTTTCCGTGTTTGTGTCCAGTCACAATGAGACAAGGGAGGATCACGAGTGAATCAGAAAAGACCCAAGCATACACTTCCACAAAACCTGCACCAGCCTAGCTTGTGTTTGGTCCAAGCACCAGAGCTTTGGCACCACAGAGACAAACCCTGGGGGAAGTTCTGGGAGGAGGTACTGGCCTCTCTGGAATTCTGTTTCTAGGAGAGCTTCCAACAGGACTTGGGGTGTTCTAGGCTCTTTATCTGATCAACAAAACTGTAAAACGGGGATGTTGTAGTGGCTGTAGGACTGTAAAGTATATGAGAGCTGAAGGGGCTTTTGAAGTGGTAGAAACTGCTCTGAGCAGTGGCTGACCTGCCCTCCTCCATCAGAGTCAAGTACTCTTCCAAAGCACTGGAAAAGAAGGCCCTTCCCATGCACGCACGAATGCTGTGTTTTAGAAAACTTATTTCTTCCAAGAAGTTCTACATAGGTCCTCATGACCTCCCTGCAGTTTATATTTGAGGTTACCTACAAACAAATGTTACCCAATAAAAAAATTGCGATGTGTACATAAAGAAATACCTCAATGGATATAAAATCTCTAAATATCTTTTAAAATTAAGACTAAAAAAGAAACTGTTTATCATGTTGATAACTACATCCTGCACACGCTTCCTGGCAGATAACACTACACCTCACTTTCAGCCATGGCTTCACTTTTCACTTTTCATTTTTAACTAAAAAAAAAATCTGATTGGGCCGGGCGCCGTGTCTCATGCCTGTAATCCCAGCACTTTGGGAGGCCGAGGCGGGTGGATCACGAGGTCAGGAGATCAAGACCATCCTGGCTAACATGGTGAAACCCCATTTTCTACTAAAAATACAAAAAAATTAGTTGGGTGTGGTGGCGGGCGCCTGTAGTCCCAACTATTCGGGAGGTTGAGGCAGGAGAATGGCATGAACCCGGGAAGCGGAGCTTGCAGTGAGCCGAGATCGCGCCACTGCACTCCAGCCTGGGCAATAGAGTAAGACTCCATCTCAAAAGAATAAATAAATAAAATCTGATTGACACCTAATAATTGCATATATTTGTGGGGCACACAGTGATGTTTTCATACATATGATGTAAGATGAGCGTATCAGGATAATTCGCATAGCCATCATCTCAGACCTTTATCATGTATTTGTGTTGAGAATATTCGCTGTCCTCCTCCTAGCTATTTGAAACTTTAGAATATATAGCTGTATAGTTTCAAATACTCCTTCTAGCTATTTGAAACTAATGTGTACTTATATAGTTAACTATGTATAGTTATTATATAACAATATCATATGTGATTAACTATAGTCATCTAGTACAGAACACTAAAACTTATCTAGCTGTAATTTCATATCTTTTAACAAACCCTTCCTTGTCCTTCCCCTCCCCCTCCCTTCTCAGCTTCTAACATTCTCTTTTCTTCTTACTTCAATGAGACCAACTTTTATTTAGCTTCCACATATGAAGGAGACTATGTGGTGTTTAACTTTCTGTTTCTGGCTTATTTCACTTAACATAATGTCCTCTAGTTCCATCCATGCTGCCATGAATGACAGGATTTAATTCTTTTTTATGGTTGCATAATATTCCTTTGTGCATATGTACTACATTTTCTTTATCCACTCATCTGTTGTCAGATACCTCAGTTGATTCCATATCTTGGCTGTTATGAATATTGCTACAACAAACATGGAAGATTCAGGTGTCTCTTAGACATGCTGATTTTCTTTCCTTTAGATAAATGCCCAGTATTGGGTCATATTTCTATTTGTGTTTCTGAGGAACCTTCATACTGTTCTCCACAGTGGCTGTGCTAGTTTACATTCTCATCAGTAGTGTACGAGAGTTCCCTTTTCTCTGCATCCTAGCCAGTATTTGTGATTTTTGTCTTTTTGATAATAGCCATCCTAACCAGGGTGAGATGATATGTCACTGTGGTTTTGATTCGCCTTTTCCTGATTATTAGTGATGAGCATTTTTTTCATATATTTCTTGTTCATATATGTGTTTCCCTTTGAGAAATGTCTGTTCAGGTCATTTGCTCATTTTTTAACTGGATTGTTTACTCTTTTGCTGTTGAGTTCCTTGTATATGCTGGATATTACGCCCCTAGCAGATGAATAGTTTGCAATTGTTTTCCCATTTTCTTTCGGTTGTTTTTTCACTCTGCTGATTGTTTTCTTTGCCGTGTGGAAGCTTTGTGGTTTGATGTAATCCCAGTTGTTTATTTTTGCTTTTGTTGTCAATGCTTTTGAGATTCATAAAAATCTTACGATCATAAAAATTTTTAAGATCTTTCCCTAGAACAATGTCTTGAAGCATTTCCTCTGTTTTCTTCTATTAGTTTTACAAGTTTGGGTCTTACATTTAGGTCTTTGATTCACTTTGAGCTGATTTTTGTACAGGGTAAGAGGTGGGGATATAGTTTCATTCTCCAACACCTCTTCATGATAAAAACTCTCAATAAATTAATTGAAGGACAGTACCTTAACATAACAAAAACCATATATGTCAGACCCACAGCTAACATCATACTGAACAAGAAAGAGATAAAAGCTTTTTCTCTAAGAGCTGGGAAATGACAAGGATACCCACTCTCACACTCTTATTGACCATAGTCCTGGAAGTCCTAGCCAGATCAATCAGGCAAGAGAAATTAATAAAGCAAATTCAAATTGGAAAGGAGAAAGTTAAAATCGTTTCTGTCTGCAGACGATATAATCTTACACAGAGAAAAACCTAAAGATGTCACAAAAATAAAACTGTTAGAACTGACAAATTAAATAATGTTGCAGGATACAAAATTAATACACAAAAATCTGCAGTATTTCTATATAGGAAAAATAGACTAGCTAAAAAAGAAATTAAAAAGGCAGTATCATTTGCAATAGCTACCAAAAAAAATACCTATGAATAAATTTAACCAAGGAGGTAAAGACCTTACAAGGAGATTTATAAAACACTGCTGAAAGAAATTGAAGAGAATACAAACAAATGGAAAGACATCTTATGCTTGTGGATGAGAAGAATTAATATTGTTAAAATGCCCATATTACTCAAGCAATCAGATTCAATGTGCTCCCTATCAAAAAATACCAATGACCTTCTTCACAGAAGTAGGAAAAAAATTCTAAAATCTGTATGGAACCATGAAAGATGCCATATACCCAAAACCATCTTGAGGAACTAAAACAAACAAATGAACAAAAGCACACAAAGCTCGAGGTATCACACTACCAGACTTCAAAATAGACTACAAAGTTACAGTAATCAAATCAGCATGACACTGGCATGAAAAAAGACACACAGACCAATGGAAAAAAACAGAGAATCTAGAAATTAATCCAAGTATCTATAGCTAACTTAGATTTCACAAAACTGTCAAGAACCCTCATTGGGGAAAGGAGAGTCTCTTCAATAAATGGTGCTGAGAAAACTGGATATTAATTCTTCTTTCTAGACAAATGTCACCTTATCAGGGAGGCCCTCCATAACCATTGTATTTGCTAAGTCCCCTTGCCCACCACTTTCCATCCCATCCCCTTCATAGCATTCTGAGACATTATGTGCTTACCTGTTCCTTATTTTTCCCTCCACCAGAACATGAACTTTGTTTTGATCACTGCTGCTTCCGGAACACACAGACAATGGCCAATGCATAGTAAGTGCTCAAAACAAAATATGCATTTCTTTAAACACATTGAAGTCTTCGTAGAAGAAGAGCAAAGTATTGACTGGCCGAAAAGTGCTACCAGATGACAGATAGAGATTTCTGACTCATCTGGATGTGCTGATGGAAATGAGAAAGTTGCATGGAAGAAGATGAGATCTTCTGAATTGATCTAAGTGGGATATCCCTTTTATTCAGGAGGGGATTTCAGTTTTCAAGAAAAGCACCACAGAAATTGGGCCCCTGTACAAATTTGTCAGAATCTCTATGTGGGTCCTTTGGTGAAAGGATTCTCATTTAGGGTTCTTCTTGAAATACTAAGAAAGGTTAGAACTTTGCCTTCTCATTTCATCCTTTCTTTCTCTCACTCTTTCTCTCATCCCTCTGTGTTTAAATGTCTTAGGCTTAGCAGGCTTTGTAAAACTCAGTACATTAAAATGGAAATAAAATATATATATATATCTATTTTATATGCTAAGATAAAAGCATAACCATGAACACAAGTTTAATTAGATCCATTTTGGAGTTCTTGAACTTAGTTGTTGATGACATTCAGGGCCTCTGGTTTAAGTTAAAGAACCAGGACTATAATTGTGTCCCCATTCTCTCCAGATCCCACTGAAATAAAAATATAGCATTACAAGAAGAACCATATAACAGGAATTGAATAGGGAGTCACTACCATATACAAGATTTCAACAAGGTTCTAGAAAACAGAAGGTGGGTGGCAGAGGGTTACACAAGGTTAGCAGGCCAAGAAGTCTGCAGCCTGGGGGACACCGAAAGTGGCTTTCAGAGAGGTAGGCCTCAGTCCACCCAGGAAGCCCAGAAATTTCTGTGCTCAGATCAGCACACAGACTGGAGTATAGGAGGTGGAAAGGGCTGAAGACAGAGGAGCAATTGAAATTCTATCTGTGGGGCAATTGTACCTGTCAAAACCTCACCCTCTTTCCCATTTTCTACCCATCACTCATGATGCTCAGGCATTTATGTTCCAGCAAAACACTCCTCCCAAAAACACTCTCCCCCAAAGAAACTAGAGAAAATGTTGGAGACAATATCTTTCATTGGTTAAATTTGCAGCCTGTGGCCAGCTACCTGCACACATACTCTAAATGATTTGCCCTTTACAGAGTCCTGGATAGAATTCCTACCATGAAGAGATCAGTCAGGACAAAGCCTAGGAAACCATAGACACCCAGGTATCACCAGCATAAAAGAACCAGAAATGAGAAAAACTAACCAGAAAGCCAAGTGAAACACAAAACTGAATCTGATCACAGTGGAATTATCTTCAAAGGCCCAAGAGAAATTTATACCAAAATTTCTATATTCAGTGAAATTATTAATCAAGCATATGAGAAGATTAAAAAAAAATTGAGAGTCAAAGACTCAGAAAGGCGACCTTCCACACATTCCTCAGGAAGTTACTACAGGATATATTCCAGAAAAACGAAGAAATAAATCTAGAAAATATGAAAATGAAATCCACAAAAAGTGGGGCACCTAGGGTCAACCTTGACACATGAGCTAAGCAAGCTTTGACTGGTTATTTGTAGTCTAGAGGCCTCTGTTCAACAGTCCAGTAGATTTTCCTTCAACTTCTTCACATGCAATGAAATACAAAATATTTGACATTTCTGAGTTGGCATAGAATTTATCCCATGGATATGTATTTACTCAGGACCACATCACACATGCTGAGTTTCCTAAGTACAGACATTTAGAATGTGAAATTAAATCAGCTGTGACTTATGAAGGATAAAAGAGTCAATGTTTATTTAAATTTTTATATGGGAACAAAAGAGAATGAAAATGAAGCAAAATCATTAATGGATTAAAAAAATTGTGTCACAACCGACAATAATTAGACAATACTTTGAAGTTCCATTTTTAACTCATGGATAAATTCTGTATTCATGCATATCGTCATTCAAGGATTCACTCACTCAGTTAAGTATTTATTGAATAGCTGGGAGAGTCCAGACATTATACTAAACACTGGTTTTAAGAAGGAATACGTACCCTCTTGTGTTCAGGCTGACAGAGGAGACAAGGACATAAAGCAATAACTAAAGCCAGAACTGCAAGAAGGCAGAGACACCATGGAAATATGAGTAGGGTTCATTTGTTTATTTAAATAGTGTATTACATACTTGCAGGTGCTTCAAACCTGAAGACCATCTACCAGTTTCCCGTCCTTGTGTAATTTCCTTGGAAAATTTTTAGTGATTGCTAAGTTTTTAGAAGGCATTACTGGTAGCTCATTTTTTTTAGAATACAGTTGACCAAAGTAAGATTAAAAGTATTCAGAAGCAAATATAACCATAACTTATTTAATTTACAGGGGTAAACTGTAATCTTACTTGCAATTGTCAGCTTCAATTCTTTTAACCCAGCTGTAATTTTTTTCATGTTCCCTACTTTTTTTTTTTTTTTAAACAACTTAATGCTCAATGACGGGTTTTAGATTTATACCAAATGTATCAATCACCAATCTTTGGCAATCTTCCCTTTTCTTTTTGCCTTCTTATAAAGTCTAACAGTTCTGAATCTTAATTTCTAAAGGCTGCTTTATAGACTAATAGATAACACTAGTACTTTTTAAAACTCTTAAGGTGAGTGCTTGCTGACATTTGCAAAGGGAAGAAAGATGCTGAAGACTCAATTACTATTTCCTAGCAACTAAGTCTAGGAGGGAAGAGAAATATTCACAAACAGCTGTAATACAAGACATAAAAGACAACAGTACCCCTATAGACAGGCAAAAACTCAGGGAGTTTACCTCCCAAGCACCGTTCTGCAGGAAGTTAAATGAGTTGCATTTCCGACTCAAGCTATCAACTCTGTCCACTTCTGCACGTCCCGTAGTGGCAATGGGATGTGGAGATGGAAGTCGATCCCTTCTCTTAGAAGCTCACAGACCTAGGAGGAAGGCAGAGCAATCCACCAAGACTGCAGGATCCATAGCGCCCAGGGAGACCAGTGCAGAATCCTCAGGATCCGCAATGAGAGCACCACGTGGTTGCTGCAGAAAGTGAGGGAGGACAGCAAGGGGGGTGCTGCTCAGGGCACTGGGGAAGTCCAAGGGACAGGTACACAGGATCTCAGTGAATACAAGGGAAGACACACTCCTGGCTAACTTAGAAGGGCATGGAGGAAGCAGCGGCATTCGGATGAGTGACCATCCCCATAGGGGTACCACAGCACTTCCTAGTGCCAAGGGCATCTGGCCCGAGAGCACAGTGAAGCAGTAAAGTGTCCTCTGCAGGACTCGCAGCCCACTGCGGCCTCCTTGGAGACAGGACCATGGCTCACCTCATCTCCCTGGTACCAAGTTCTAATGATAATCCTTGGAAACAAGTCTGCAACCTTCTCTTTCAATTCTCTTGGTTACTATTACACAGCAGTGGCTGTGCCTCAGCCTCTGGGCTCAGAATCCCGGGTTCAAATCCCTGCCTGTTACTCTGTCCAAGGCTGCAGAGCTGCCCTGTGAGCTCCTGGAATACCTCCTCCTCTACCGGCCACCTGACAGTCAGTGACCTCTGGCATGTTAGTTCCTCTCCCCCACCTCAGTTTCCAGGTCTATACAGCCGAGATTATGGTGGCATTTATCTCAGAGGGTTGCAATGTGGAACACCCATTGAGTGTCACCTTTCCTTATGACCTTTCCTTAACAAGGCTGGGTGGCTGAGCCAGATAAATACTTCCTGTGCCTCAGTTTCCTCATTACTCACAATGGAGGTGGTGGGGCCATCCTGAGGATTACATTAAATAATCCATATCAAGTTACTGGGAAATGCTGTAGTCTTCACACTTGTTTCCACTGAGTCTGGCTTTATGATATCAGCTTAAGATTTACTGTGATTGTCCACAGTCTTCTTACCTCTTGCCTATAATATCTTGCAATATTTAATCCATTATTCTACTGCTAAGCACTATTGAACACACGTTAATTTATATGGTTTTGCTGAGTGTGGCAGAACAAAGAGATGGCCTCCCCAAAGATATCCATGTTAAGTCACTGGAATCTGTGGACGTGGCTTGACTTGGAAAACAGATCTTTGCAGATGTAATTAAATTCAGCAGGTTGACAGGGGCGTATCCTGCATTATCCAAGTGGCCCTATGTCCGATGACAAGTGTTCTTATAAGGGAAGTGAGAGATACATTTGACACCTATAGAAGGGGAGGCAGCAACATGACCAGAGGAGAGACTGCAGTAATGCGGCCACGAGAAGCTGAAAGTGGCAAGGAACCGATTCTCCTCTGGAGCCTCCAGAAAGAGCATGGTCCTGCCCATGACTCAGTGTAGATTTCTGGCCCCCAGACTCTGAGAGAATTCCTTTCGGTTGTTTTGAGCCACTAAGTTTGTGGTGTTTGTTACAGCAGCCACATGAGACTAATACACTCTATTCAAGTACGAACTTTCTACTCTGACTCATTAGATGCCTTAAATCTGCATACTATAGCTACAATTAGTTACAAAGACAGGGATTCTAAAGTTAACTCCAAAATAACCTGGCTTTAAGTCTTCCTCTCAGCATCAACATAGGTTTCAAAAAAATGGTTCAGTCGAAATTATGAGGCCCTGAGCATGGTGAGCAAAAATGCCAAGCCTGTAACCAAAGGTACCCCAGACAAATCCTGGCTCCTCTCTTCATCTCCCTTTCAGCTTCAGTCTCATCTGTACAGCAGGGTGTTCAATAGAAATGGCCTCCATGGTATGCTGTTAGGAGGAATAACTTAGTACCAAATAAGGGCCTGTAGAGTGCCTAGAGAGCAGGTACAGGCAGCAGGCATAATTTTTAGCCTATCTTACAGGCTAGGAAACTGAGGTTTAGACGTGCTGGATAACTTACCCAAGTCCCATGGCTATTACGTTTCAGAATTTGGAGCCAGATCTCATTCACCAAGGTGCACTGCAGCAGGGCACCTAATGTTCCCTGCTCTAGCATATTTCCCCCCAACTTTTTATCAGAAACGTTTTCAAATATAAAGAGAAGTTTAAAGGATCAGTGAACACCCAAACACCCTCCACTGGGATTCGAAAATTACCATTTTACTATATTTGCTTTGTGGCATATAAATCCATCCACCCATGCATCAATCACGGATCCATCCTTCAAGCCATCTGCCCCTCCCTCCTCCTCCTCCTCTTCCTTCCCCTTTTTTTTCTCTCTCTCTCAATTTCTTGAAGTTTCAAAGCATACAGTATGCCTTAGCATGCTTCCCCTCTGAACACTGCAGCTTGCATGTTATTACTGTGAGTTCAATATTTGTCTATGGCTCTCTTCTTTTTGGTGGGGAAGAGGGAGGTAAATTTGCAGAAAGTTAAATGCACAAATCTTAAGTATATCAGCCAATCAGTTTGGGAAAAATGTAATCTCCTGTGTAACCCAAACCTTTATCCAGACATTAAACATGCCCACCAGGTCAAGAGAGCCCCCTCATGCCCTTTCAAGTCAATCTCCACCCCTGCTCACCATGGCAACTGACATGCTGGTTCTTTTCTCTAAACATCAGTTGTGTATCTTCTAAAATGTAATCAAAATGAATCTTGCAGTAGGCATTCTTGCATGTGAGGCTTCTTTACTTGCCAAATGTGTCTGAGACACACTCGTGTTGCTGCAGGCTCTTCTGTTGATGAGCAGCCACACATCATATAATTCACCACATCTTCCGGTCATTGACTCCTGGACAGGCTCCAGTTTTTGACTATTGCGGATAAACTGCTATGAATGAGGTTGACCAAATCTCTTTATGGCCATATTCTTTTAATTCTTTTAGTTAAATGCCTGGAAAATGGAAGAACTGAGTCAGAGGATAGGTGAATGTTTAGTTTTATTAAAAACAGCCAGACTTTTTTCCAGAGAGCTGGTGGCATTTTGCCCTCCAACCAATAGTTGAGGAAAGTTCTGCTGGCTCATGACATGTCCTTGTCAACACTTGGTATTGTCGAAGTTCTTAATTTTAGCCACTCCAGTGACTTTTATTTCACATGTCCCTGAGGACAACAAATGTTGAACACAGTTTTAAGTGCTTATGAGTCATCTGCATATCTTTTTTTGTGACGTGTCTGTTCAAATACTTTGCTTATTTTTAATTTTTTCAAAATATGTTTATTATTGACTTCTATATGTCATTTATATATTCTGGATACTTGTTCAATACTAGATGGATGCTTTTGAAATTTTCTCTCAGTCTGTGACTTATTTATTCATGTTGTTAGTGTTGCCTTTTGATAAAGTTTTAAATTTGATGAAATCTAATTAATCACTTTTTAAAAATTTTTGCTTTGTGTTTCCCAAGAACCCCCATCATTATTTTCTCCCTTTTTTTCTTTTCTGAAACTTTTGTAGTTCTGCTTTTTTATGTACTCTATCATCTGTCTTTACTTACTTGTATGTATAATGTGAGGGGGTAGGGCTGAGTTTCTCTCTCTCTTTCCCTCCCTCCCTTCCTTTCTCCTTCCCTTCCTTCCTTCCCTTCCTCCCTCCCTTTCTCCCTCCCTCTTTCCCCCTTTCTTTTCTCTTTTCTTCTTTCTTTTCTCTCTCTTTCCTTCCTTCCTTTCTGCGTGTCTGTATGCCTCCTTTTTTCCCAGGTGTCCCAGCATCATTTGTTGAAGACTTTCCTCTCCCCATTGGATTTCTCTGGAACTCCACTTCTGATGTATGGAAAAAAGCCACAAGAGAACATTGCTTCCACCTCATTAACAAGAAAAACTCAGCTACTCTACAAAATCTTATTTTTCTTTAGCCTATTAAAGAGTAAGGGCCACAGGCACCCAAAACATCTGAAGGGAAATGGTGCCACAGATTGTTTTGCCTTTGGAAAAGTAGAAGGAGGAAGCAGCTTCCATTCTAATAATCTGTTAATGGGTAAGCCTGGGCTGGACCACAGTTTGGAATAAATGGGATCCCATTCTCACCTACAAGTTCTTCTCCACAGGCTTCTACCAGGTGCTCACAGGGAAGATCAGTAGGTAAGGCAGTAGGCCCCAGAGCCCCCACCTGCATCTCTAGACCCCTCCTCTAACGAAGACAAGCCTCTCAGTGCAGGACAGCAGGATGCTCCCTCAGGACCAGGTCCTACATACCAAGAAGCAAGGGTCTTCTCTTCCCAGGAGAGGGGCAGGAAACTCCCTCCCACCTACCACCCGTCCTCTGACAGATACAGATAGTTTGGCTTGGTGAAGGAGAGGAGGCAGGGACACTGAGAAAGCTCTAGCCCCAAAGCACAAAGGCACAGGGCCATCCTCAGATCAGAACTGAAAACCCACCCTGCCCTCTCCAGGAACCCATCTCCTTCCCCACACACTTCCATCACAACAGGTGTGCAGCAATGGCCAAAGCAGGTGTGCAACAGGAGCACTGAGGGGCACCCAGGCACCCCAGTCTCCATGTTAATCGCAAGGCAGCAGCAGCCCAGTGCTGGAGAGTTTTAACAAGTCTCTCACGCATGGAAAGGAACTACAATGACAAAACCAAAACCTAGCTCAACTACTGACTGACCAGGCGGACCCAATCCCTATACCAGGGATTGGCAAATTATAATCAGCCAGCCACATTTGGCTTGTCACTTGTTTTTGTAAATAAAGTTTTAACGGCAGACAACCATGGCTATTCACTTACTTGTTGTCTGTGACCAGCTTAGGGCTACATTGGCAGAATCAACAAGTTACAACAGAGACCCTGTGGGCCACAAAGCCTAAAGTATTTACTTACGTGGCCCTTTACAGACAAAAGTTTGCCAGTTCCTACCCTATAAAGACAGCTAGAGAGAAGGGATGTGCCCATTTTCAGGAGAAATTTCTACTTACATAAGTCTCTACTATTCTGCTCAACATATGTTCAATTTAATCAAATGTTAAGAGCCACACAAAAAGCAAGGCAAACAACACATTGTTAAGAGACAATCAATAAAATTCGGCCCAGAGATTAACAAGATACCGAAACTATCAACGAAGGACTTTAAAATGGCTATGATTAAAAGATTAAAATAACCTAGTGGGGAAAATGTAGACAGTAAAAAGATGGGGAACTGCAGCAGAAAGAAACTATGAGAAAGAATAAAATGGAAATATAAGCAATATAACAAAATACTATCACATCTAAGGAATCCCTTCAATGGTCTCATCAGCAGACAGGATTCAGCATAGGAAAGAATCAGTGAATTTGAAGGCAGGTCAATAGAAATTATAAAAAAGAAACATATTCAGGAAAAAAAATGAAAAAATGAAATGGAGCATCTGAAATCTGTGGCACAATATATCCAACTGTTAAGCACATGTGCAACTGGAGTTCCAGAAGGAGAAGAGAAGCAGAATGGGACAGAAGGCATATTTGAAGTTGCAGTGATCAAGAACTTCCCAAGATTTAATGAAATACAACAAACCACAGATACAAGACCTCAGTAAACCACACAGGGATTGCTTTAGTATCTTTTTGAATTTTTTTTTTAAAGTGTGTAAGTATGATGGTATTTCTGAGCTCCATATTCTGTTATATTGATTTAACTGTATCTACGCCAGTGTCACACAATCATGTTCAATTTTGCTTTAAGTCTCGAAACACATAATATAAAACCTTCAGCCTTCAGGACTGGTTTAGATATAGCTCTCTTCAGCATTTTCTATACATTTTTAAATCAGCAGGACAACTTCAACAAAAAAGCCTGCTGGGATTTTGATGGGAAGTGTGTGGAATGCACAGACCAACTTGTAAAGAATGGATATCTTAACCACACACGTGGTATAGCTTGTACCTGTGGATATTCCACAGGGAGCTCCTTCTGGAGCCACTATTGTGAGGTGAACTTTACAGCTCTCCCATTTTACAATTATATTTTTAGAGAGGGCTACTAAAACTAAGGTCTTAGATAGAAGTTCTCCCCGACCAATGCCCTAGAGGTATCCTGTCCTTGTATTTATTATCTTGCATATGTTGACAGTAAAGTTCAACATCTTTTGAAAACTATCAATAGGGCATTTTCCTTCATTATTCTCAGCACAAATTGTTAAAGACTGAATCCACTACACCTTACGTGTTAAGTAGTAACCCTTTTTTTTTTTAAGTAAAAAATTCATCTACCTCCTAAAAAACGCTACAGAGAGAAAAGGCAACTCACTATTTAAACAGAGCTACCTGCAAATGAGACAATTAAGAAATGAACATCATGGGGCCAGGTACAGTGGCTCATGACTGTAATCCAGCACTTTGAGAGGCCGAGGCAGCGGATCACTTGAGGTCAGGAGTTCAAGACCAGCATGGCCAACATGGTAAAACCCCATCTCCACTAAAAATACAAAAATTAGCTGGGCGTGGTGGTGCATTCCTGGAATCCCAGCTACTTGGGAGGCTGAGGAAGGAGAATTACTTGAACCCAGGAGGCAGAGCTTGCAGTGAGCCAAAATTGTGCCACTACACTCTAGCCTGGGCAACAGACGGAGACTCCATCTCAAGGAACATTTTACACTTACATAGGACCTATCATGTAAACAGAAGTACTTTCTTAACAATTGTATTTTGCACACCCAAAATAAACAGATGAAATAAAAGGTTAGTTTGCTCCAGAATAGGCAATATACTGGTACAGACAGACACCAAAACCAAAACAAAAAAAAAACCAACAAAACTGGCTTCTTGCCCCAAAGTTGGAACATTCTCTGTCAGTATAATTAGGGGGCATTATTTGGAATTATCCTCAGAACAGATTCGTAAGACTTCCCCTAAGAGTCCATCTTGAATGACCTAGAGCAGGAAGATCAAATGTACTCAATACCAACATGTCATCTCATTAATTTTTAAATTACATTTAAAATTAGGTTTCAAATGTATACTTTTATTTTTTGAGAGGCAGCGAAGAGAGCTTCCTGGTATGAAATAAATGAGTGCAGCCCGGAGGCCTAGGAGGAAAGGGAAAGACAGTGGAGAGCAGGGACGTGTAAGCGGGGACTGAGGAAGTAACACCGGGGTGCAAGGGGGGTGAAGTGGCCCCCAGGAATGTGTAAAGGAGCCACCGACTGTCACCCAGAAGAATCTTTACCTTTTGAAGACAGTGGCAGAGACTGGAGCGGCTCAAGGTGAGCAGAGAACGAGGGTCACGCCCAAGAAATGGAGTTGATTATGTTCTCTCCAAGACTGCGAGAGTGAAAACAGAGCAAGGATCTTCAGCGAGGAGCAGGAGGAGGAAGCACCTGTGGGGTTACCGGACAACTCGAGGTCCAACTCTGTCTCTGATTTGCTTTGTGGCCTGCAAAGTTGATTTCATTTTTCTGTCTGCATTCACTCATCTGTTAAAAAAGGGGCGAGGGATTATCAAATAATCAAGAGCAAACTTAGAAATGGCTAAATGTTGATCAAGTGAACATTGCCTTCAATTTATTGAATGACTATTATTTGCTACCAAGCAGGGATTTTAATCCATTAATTCTTCTGATTATACCCAACTCATTCTAACGGCCATTTTAATCTCCTATTTAAATAATGTGACCAGGGACATGCGCACAGGTGGATAACTAGAGGGTAAAGTTCATCATCTTTTTATATCCTGCCATACTTGCCCCTTCTGAATTAATCTGGCCCTCTGTGATTCTTCGTTGCTCTTCTTTAAAAAATCAGGTGCAGCTATTAGTGTTCAGATGCAATGCATATATTCTCTGTCACATCAAAGAAAATATTTTTTCACCAACTGGTTACACGCTTACTAGCAATAAGGACTTTTGTTTTCAAACATCTCTGCACTCTCCTGGCAGCCTACCTGTGCCTGTTTTGTAAATTTCTGTGTACCAATACCTGGCCAGTCATAGGGTGTGACTAATATGTGTTAAATGGTTAATGAGTGCAGCACGATGCCATGGGATCTATTCTATTTGAAATTTAGTGTTCATACGTACCATGTTTTTAAATCTTTTTTTTTTTTTCTGAAAATGACAATGCCTATTGTACTGTATCTGCATTATGACTAATCAGGTTCCCTCTTGTAAAAATACACGATATAATCTTCATACTGCCGGACAAGGTATGTTAAGAGACAAGGATGAATTTAAATTTTATACGAATGTGGATTAAAAAACATTAGGACAATTAATAATTAATTGTCCCAAAGATAAGCTGGGACACCCGCTCACCAGGACGCCCACACACCTTGCAGAGGCAGCCATCCTGGCCTCTCTGGCCCACACAGAGCCTTCCCCTTCATCTCCGGCTCCCCCTGATCCAGGGTGCCTGGCCCTCAGCGGGGTACTTGCTCCACACTCCTGCTTACTTTGGAACTAGTGGGGCCAAGGTCACAAGCGCTAATTACTGAGCGAACCCTGCCCCCAACACAACGGCTGCCCAAAGGCTCTTGGCTGCCAGTTACTGGGGCCCGGTCAGTGGGCACTTGGGTAAATCTGTAAATGGTTCAAAACAAAGCCATTTGCATTCCTGGAAACAGTTAAGGTACAGGTCCCCAAGGAGGGCTGGTCCTGGCTCTCGGTTGCTGGGGTAAATGTTATGAACACTGGCCAAGAACACTGTCAATTCACTCTGCACAACCTTCACAGCCCACATACCACAGGTACAAGACAAACCACCCTTCTCCACTCCAGACTCACTAAGGTCCCCACCTAGTCTTAAGCCACAGGCTTCTGCCGGACTCTCTAAAATTTAACATACAAAACCCTTTTTTTTTTTTTTTCCTAGTCCATTCTTTCAAAATGTTTAGTGTCCGTTAAACTCTATTTTGAAACAAAAACTATAATACAGTTACAATTCAGTTTCCCATTTTGGATTTAAAAATGCTCTGGTTAGCGTTCTCGACATTTTTCTTAAAAATCAACATTACAGTATATTTTCGGAGATAATTTATATGGAAAAACACACACACACTAAATGTCGGCTTCCACCTAATTTAAATTGTTTACACATTCATGGGAAAACCTAGCTGTTAACCTTGGTGAGGGCTGAGATCGCCCTCTACAAGATAAACACGTTTCTCCCAATTCCAAGGGGAGCCTGCGTGCTCCCCTCCCCCACTCTGGTGGACCTGAGGACAGAGGGGAGAAGGGACGTAGGAATCGATGGGGACCGAGAGGGGCTCAGGGATGGAGGGGGACAGAGAGGGGAACCCCAAGGTTAGAGAAGAGAGGGGGACCGGGGGATATAGGGGAACAGAGCGGCGTAGAAGGGGACAGTAGGGGACGGGGCGGCCCCACGCGTAGAAGGGGACAGTTGGGGACCGGGCGGTTCCGGACGTAGAAGGGGACAGTTGGGGACCGGGCGGCCCCGGGCGTAGAAGGGAACAGCTGGGGACGGGGCGGCCTCGGGCACAGAGGGGGACGGGGGAACGGGGCGACCCCGGGACCTGACGGCCGAGAGAAGCAGGACGGGGCGGCCGCCCGCGGGGTGCGCTGCCGGAACCGGGACTCGCGCGGCAACGGGGCCCAGCTTGGTGACCCGGACGGGCGCGGGGTGGCGGGACCGGGCAGCAGGGAAGGGGGACTGGGACTGGGGACGGGCGACGCGGCCCGCCCGGGCTCTCCCAGCCCCGGATCCCTCAGCCCCGGCCGCAGGCGCAGCACAGCGCTCGGCCGCGCACCTCACAGCGCGGACTCCTCCGGCGCGCCGCCGCCCGCGCCTTATATACCCTGCTAAAAATAGCCTGCGAGGCCACTCTCCAATCAGAACGAGCAGAGTTCGAATTGAACCAATGGTGCGGGCCGTGATGGAGAGTCTCGGTCACGCCAGGCGGGGCCGCTGTGTGTCGCCGCCCGCGATTGGCCGGAGCTGACATCATCGGCGCGCAGCCCCCGGGCCGGGAGCCACGGGATTGGGCCGCGCGCGGGGCGGGCACGGGGCGAGTCACGTGGGGGGAGGGGGAGTGGGGGGAGCCAGGCGGGGGCGGAGGGGGAGGCTGGCAGCGGAGCTTTGAATAGGGAAGTTTTGCAGGGGTTACGTTTGCAGTCAGTCCGGTGTTTGCAAATATTGTGTGGGCTCCGCGCGCTGCGGGCTGCGGGAGGGTCCGGCCGGGCGTCTCTGCGAGCCTGGAGTTTGCATGAAACTTTCACCTGCGCTCCGGGGAGACTTTCGGCTCCGGCTCCCACCGCGCGCCTCGCCGCCCTCGCGACCGCGGGCTCAGTCCGACCCGGCCCGACATGGACGTGCTCCCCATGTGCAGCATCTTCCAGGAGCTCCAGATCGTGCACGAGACCGGCTACTTCTCGGCGCTGCCGTCTCTGGAGGAGTACTGGCAACAGGTAAACGCAGCCGGCCGCGGTTCCCTGCGGGCGCCGGGGCAGGGGGCGCGGGCCGGGGCGGCTGTTTGGGGTTCAGACCCGGTGCTCCCTGCGGTCCGCTGGGCCCGGGCCCCGCGCTGTCACCGGGGGATCGGGCGCAGCGCCCCCTCCGATCGATTCTTCAGCCCGCGAGCAGCGTCCGCCCAGGGAAGCCCCAACTCCCGGCGCAGCCCGGCCAAGCCCCTGGCACGAGTTCGGAGCCTGTGCCTGCTCCAGACGCCACAGCTGGAGCTTGTCATGGGGACCAACTTGCTCTGCCTGCCAAGGTTTTTGTTTTTTGGTTTTTTTTTTTTAAGATTTTGTTTTTGTTTTGCTTTTTGGTGCTTGTACATAACGGCTTTTTAAAAAATATCACATTTTGCCAGCAGAGCGTAGACCAGCTCTCTCATTTATTTTTATTTTTTTTCGTTTTTTAAAACTCTAGACCATTTCCAATGTGTTTTCCCCTCTTTGGAATGCCTAACATTTCCCCTAGAACTGCCTTATTTGTCTTACGTGCTTCTGTTGTTGACCAAGAAAAATAAAAATAAACAAAACTGTGTACACTCCAGTGACTTGTCAGTCTTGTGACAATGAGCCCGTCCAAACTGCTTCAAGTCTTAGCTTGGGAAAAAGGACCTCGGTTTCCGACGTTGTCGCAGAACTGGAATTTGGGGGCATTGGAAATTTTAAGAAACTTACCATGTCCCTGTGCTTATCGGTAGCATCGCCCGAGGGGAGAGAGACTGACACTCGTCCCATTGTCTCTCCAGCGATCGCAGGAGGGTTTACTGTTGTCTCCCTGCCCTGCTGTGCTGTTTGTTTTTCGTCACAAAGTGAATTGCCAGATCAAATAGAGGCTGTGGGTTTCCAAGCCTCGAAAGCTTTAAGGAGGATGAAATGCAGGGTGTTGCAACCTTCACACGCCTGCTTAATTGTTCACAATCCTCTCCTGCCTTTTTCCCCCTCCCCCTCTTGTTTTTTTTCTCCTCAAAGAAGCTGCTCCCTGGGACGTGATTGAAATTGATCTAAGTAGTTTCCTTCGGGCATTTGGGATTTGGGCAAACGGCCAGACCTGGCTCCTGGTCGCCTTCGGAGGCTTTTAAACTCTCCCAGAGCTTCGTTCAGGTCCCGGGTGCTCATCAGCGTAATGGAGATTTTAAATTAGCCGGATTATTAAAGTTTAACAAGATCTCCATAAATGTGCTTTTCTTTTTTCTTTGGAAAATCAATTAGATATATCGCTGCTGCCCCTCTTCAGAACGCTGTAGTGTGCATTGTAACTCAGACGCCTAGTTTCGGGGGAAAGGGGAAACCATGATTTTCCCGTGTGCTTGCTCACACTGGCTGTGTGCGAGCCTGGGGAGGGGGAGGGATTGCCTGTGGCAGGAGAGAGGCACACTGCTAAGTCAGCCTGAGCCCCCGGGGTGGGCTGTGCTCAGGATAGTCCCTGCCCGGAAAAATGATGTGCTCACCAGAGCAGAGTGGTGTAGAAACTGAAATTTGTAGAATTGCCAGTAGTATAGACAACCTTATATGGACATGCAGGCAACTGATCCTCGTGAAAATCAGGGCAGACATAATTTAATCCTAAAATGTTTCCTACCATTTTTCTTTTCCAGTGGCTAGAAAGTTTGAAATGGTGGGGAGAGGGGATGCTGATCTCGGCAGTTGTAGCTTCTTGAAAGGTTGGTTGCGGGGCTGGGGAAGGGGCGCTGTCCATGCCACACTGCATGTCCATTTGAACTGGGTCCTTATTGGGCTGCTGATCAGAATTTCAAAAGGAAGTCTCCTTTGGCATTGCGTGAAAGAAATCAGAGTGATGACTCATGCAGTTGTACTCTTGGCCAGTAGATAAAGTTCTTGTTCATTGTGGGACTCCCAGCAGGGCCGTGGAGTAATTTCCCCTTGCATCCTTCACAATAGCAGATGGCCATGCTGGAATTATTTCTGCACTCCTGTTGTTGAAGTTCCTTGTTTTTCTCTGACCACTGTAGAAGTAATTAAAGTTCTGTGTCATGCAAGGGCCTGCACTTGGGAACGGCATTCTGTGAAAACATAGGCGGTCTGGGCTGCACAGGAAACGGGTGGTTTTTCTGCAGCTCCATTCGATGCCCCTGAATACAGACAGCTGCTGGCTCCTCTCCCCCGAGTGTGGCCCTGTGTTGTCAGACGTGTCCCCAGGGGGGTCCCTCAGAACACGCTGTGTGCCGTGCAGTCTTTTTTGTCCTGTTGTGTGGGTATCTGTGGGGTGTGAAGGGTGAATGGCTGGGGCTTTCCTTAAAACACATGGTTCTTGACAATGTCAGATAATCTGGTTGAACCTGTTGGGGGGGTATGTGTGTGGGGCCGGTTCTCTTCCTGTGGTTTCATGAGAAACATCAACACTGGTAACTACAACAAAAAAAAACCGGCTTAGTAATCATCACTCATTGTGGCCGTTGACCCAACATTGGGAAAGCCAGGAGAGGTTTCGCCCTCTGACTTTTCCTCTGAATTCTTACCATTCTAGAAACAGATTTCCTCTAACCTCCGTAAGGACATGGATGCTTAATTATGAAAGGTTTTGCCCCTGTAGTGATCGGGCAGCAATGTATCTGTCCTTCATTCTTGCATGTTTTTGGAAATTGCTTTTGCTTTTACTTTTGGTCGCCATAGCAATCACGTGCCTTCTCTGGTTCATTTTGCACAGACCTGCCTGGAGCTGGAACGTTACCTCCAGAGTGAGCCCTGCTATGTTTCAGCCTCAGAAATCAAATTTGACAGCCAGGAAGATCTGTGGACCAAAATCATTCTGGCTCGGGAGAAAAAGGAGGAATCCGAACTGAAGATATCTTCCAGTCCTCCAGAGGACACTCTCATCAGCCCGAGCTTTTGTTACAACTTAGAGACCAACAGCCTGAACTCAGATGTCAGCAGCGAATCCTCTGACAGCTCCGAGGAACTTTCTCCCACGGCCAAGTTTACCTCCGACCCCATTGGCGAAGTTTTGGTCAGCTCGGGAAAATTGAGCTCCTCTGTCACCTCCACACCTCCATCTTCTCCGGAACTGAGCAGGGAACCTTCTCAACTGTGGGGTTGTGTGCCTGGGGAGCTGCCCTCGCCAGGGAAGGTGCGCAGCGGGACTTCGGGGAAGCCAGGTGACAAGGGAAGTGGCGATGCTTCCCCTGACGGCAGGAGGAGGGTGCACCGGTGCCACTTCAACGGCTGCAGGAAAGTTTACACCAAAAGCTCCCACTTGAAAGCACATCAGCGGACGCACACAGGTCAGTGCCCACGCGGGCCCCGGAGGGCGGCCGCTGGTGGGCGCCACTGCACTGCACCAGCCCTGGAGGGAGCCAGGGCTGGCTCCACGGGATGTGGTCAGAGCAGACAAATCCTCACTTCCTCAGATGTTTTCCACCAAAGCATTGGGTCTTTGTGGAGCTCAGAGTAGAATCCTAAAGACTGGACTTTTGAGTTGGATAAATGCGTAACAGTTTTCAGATTAAACAAACAAGAGACTAGATCCTTTTCTCCATGGACACCCAAACCTCCACCCCCCGTAGCAGTGCCCGGGTTCCGAGGCCGCTGCCCCTTCACCGGTGCACACGTGCGAGGCTACCTCGAGTTGCCCTTGGGTTTCCTAAATGAAACTCGGGTCAGGACAGAGGGTTGCTGGGCAGCATGGAGTATGTGGGTTTGATGCTGATGACCCGAGGCCCAGGTGGGACCGGCCTGCTCTGTTAGCAGCAGCATTGATCAGCGGGTGTTTCCTGAGAACCTCTCTGTGTCTCATGCAGCCTTTGTTTCTGATACCGATTGAAACAATTTCTTAATGAAATGCCGTACCTTAGGTGAAAGTACTATTTGAAAATACCTTGACATATTTCTAGGATAATTGGTGAGGAATCAGAAAATTTAGAGCAGGGAAAGGTCTTAATGATCACGTGATGCAGACTCTTCTCTTATCAGTAGGAGAGCAAATTGCTGAGAGTCAGTCCCAGACAGGCTTGGTGACAGCTGAGATTGAGATCCAAGTGGCCTGAAATCCAGGCCCAGGCCTGTCTCAGCATACCCTAGGATTGGCTTGGCAACTTTGTTTTCTCAGGTAGCACTTGTAGTAAATTCATATTTATGATTTGACCAAGGAATGAAGTGAGCCCGGTTGTTGGATTGCCATTTAGAGAATGATTCCAGGGCGTTGCGTTGGGGCTTTCCAGAAGCTCCTCACTGCAGCTTTGTAGAAAGGTGACTGTCCCTGAGGAAACTGCAGAGACTCATTCCATAGGGAAGTGAGTACGAAACAGAAGTGTGTTTGGGAGAAACAGTTACCATAGAGAAAGCAATAGCTCTGCCTTTGCGGGGGCCGTGGGTCCGGCAGGCTGACACCTTGTCCCGCAAGCATTTTGCTGCTCTGAGTCGTGGTCATTCTTCCACGTTAACTTTGATTACAGCACCACGGGCCTTGCCGAAGCCGTGTCCTTTGGACAGCAGTGGGAGGCCTGAGACCGGGCCAGGAGAGAGCTGCTGTTGTCTCTCCGAGGCTGCCAGTTGTAGTCCTTCCTTGAAGTGTGTCACCAATACCAGAAGCCACTGGGTCCCTGACCTCGCATCCCGTCACTGCGTGTGGGGTTGAATTTCCCCCTTCTGTCTGTGGGTCAGTGAAGTCACGGGCCGCTTGTCCTGTGCTCTCTCCGCAGGAGAAAAGCCTTACAGATGCTCGTGGGAAGGGTGTGAGTGGCGTTTTGCAAGAAGTGATGAGTTAACCAGGCACTTCCGAAAGCACACCGGGGCCAAGCCTTTTAAATGCTCCCACTGTGACAGGTACGTGCCTGAGGACGGCGCTGGGCAGGGAGCGTGGGGCCTTGGGAATGTGATGACCAGGGTTATGTAGGCGTGCAGGGCACGTGGGAAGGAAGGCACACGGTTTCCCATGTGTGAACGTTTCTTTTCAAGCCTGGGACTTTTTAGAAAGTTTCTGGTGTGCTCGTTGGCCGTGGTTAGGAAGAGCGGTTCCAGGTACACCTGACACTGGAGTCCGTGTATTGATAGTGTTTGGAAATTGGCCTTTCGACGGTTTTCGTATTTGAAGAATTAGAAATGAAGTCCGTTGAGATTCTCCAGAGAACCTCCAGCCACTGATGGGAGACATTCTTAATTCACATTCCTATCAGTTGGTGTCTCCTGTCCCTGAAGACACCGATGAGGCTTGGGAGGAGAATCACATCTTTCCCCGCAGGGGGTTAGGCTGGGCAGGGCAGGGAGGTGAGGGCGCTGGTCCGGAGCACTGGCGAGGGTTGGGAACCTAACTTCTGTGCTTCTGATTTGCCCTTGCAGGTGTTTTTCCAGGTCTGACCACCTGGCCCTGCACATGAAGAGGCACCTCTGAGGGAGCAGAGAGGTGGATCCTGTAGGCTAAAAGGCTTCCAGGCTGAGAGCCGGCCGTGGAAGGAGGGGTGCGTGTTCCAGCCAAAGCATGCCGTTCTGCACCCTACCCAGTTGCCTCCAGGGCCTCTCCTTGGAAGGTCTTTTGAGGGCTAAAACGGTCCTGTAAGAAGCGGCATAGCACCCGTGGTGCATGGTATGTGGGTGATCCTGGACTCGCCACTGGTACCCGACCTTCCAAGTGGCGCCTAAGCCTTTGCCGTGAGCATGCACACTGAGAATGTTAATGGTTGGGTTGATTGTATGTTGAGGATCTATTACTGACTGTATGATGAGGCCAACTTTTTTTCCTTGTGGTTAGCAAGACTGCAAGAGATGGAAAAAAAGTAGTTTGAATGTTTTGTGTGTAAGGAGTATACCATGAGATGAGATGACCACCAATCATTTCCGGGGGTGGGGGGAGGGGGTGTCTGCACCTTAGAAAAAAACAAAAATCAAAAAAACAAAAAAACAAAAACAAAAAAAGGAAAATCTTGGAGGGTGGGCGTGGGAACTCAGGACCCCAGAGTGGCGAGTGGTGTGGGGAGGGAGAGCCTCTCTCCCCGTTTTCTGCGTGAGAGGAGCTCTTAGTGTCTGGTGCAGCTATTAAATGTGCAATGTGTCAAGTAGCTTGTTCTACACGCTACAACATAGCTCATTTGTAACCCATTGTATAAGCTGTGTATTTACAAATATAACACAACCATTTAACTTTTCCTTAGAATACAAAAAGTCATGCATGGTCTGGGGAACTATATGCTTTTCCATTTTTAAGTCAGGACTGCAATACTGATTCCAGTTAATGAGCAGCTAAGATCCAGTCTGTCTAATACAGTGACCCCTAGCCATCCGGGCCTGGCAATCTACAATTTTTTTCCCCTCCGAGTTTGTAACACTCCCCTTCCAGAAAGGCATTGTGCAACACAGGATTATTTTTAAATGCTTCTGAATTTGAAGTAACTTTTTGGAGAATTGTGTGATGCCCTTTGAAGAAATTGGACACGTATTAAGTGTCACAAAGCTGGGGCCGGGAATTGGTCTAATGTTTCATTAGACTAAGAACCTAAAATTTTTCTCAGTTGGGTGGATAAAACCACTAACGCTTAGAAACTGTTTTCTCATGCAGCTATGTTTCTCTTATTTATGCCTTGAGGACTAATTTCTGGTTTTCTAGCTGTTAATGCACTGTTGACCTTCATAATGGTGCCTTACGCAAGCGATCCCTTATGTGGGGGTCTCATACAGGGGTGTGGGCGATGCATGCTTAATTAAGGCTCTTTTTTCACCTGGCAGTGTACTGTATCAACATATAACACAGAAAAAAAAAATCTCTTTAAGGTCCTCCTTCACAAAAACATAGAGTGAAACTCCCTTTACATGTCAGTATTTGTTCAATACTTTAGACAACTTGACTGTCAGTGTTCAAATGGAAAACATGAGAATGGAAAAATCTGACCAATTCTGCCACCTTGAGACTTTCATATAGACCTTGCACAACAATTGTATAGATCACACACCGGCTGTGTTTAATATGTAACATTTTCACACATATTAAAGATACAGAAGTATAAAAAAATAAACCCAATGTTAATGTATTTGCTTAAAAGGCACAAGTTTCACATATCTGTCTAGCTATCTGTTGGTAATACAGAAAGTATACTACTTTTTTTAAAAGTGGGCAGAATTCTTGTGTATGTATATTTGTGTGTATAGTATGTGTATGTGTGTATATATATATATTATATATATAGATAATATATAAATATTTTTTTTAAGGAGAAACTAGAATGTTTAGCTAGAAAATTCCACAGCCTGTGAAGAAGTATTTCAAAATGGCCATAAAGGAGGAGGTAAAAATGAAAACTGTAACCTAACTTTTATAGAGGCTTTATCTTTAATTTAACGACGTACGGAGGACTTTCTTGCTTGAATCTGTTCCGGGCCGTCCGCTCTGTCCATCAAATGGGCAGGTCTGGAATGGGGCACCTTTGGCCGTTCAGAAGGGGCCTGAACAGAATGCTGGAACCCAGGCTGGACTCGGACACACTAAGGTTTTGATTTTGAATTTCAGCCTTATTAGATGATCTAACCTAAGAGTGAGCTAACCACAGGGATTCTTTTGTAGAACACTTTTTATGCAGATGAAGCTATTTTTTCCAGCATGTAGATTCTTCCAGTTTTTCCGAGGAGTAATTTCCCGAATTGGCATACCACAGCGTGGACAGCTGATATTTCACCCAGCTGCAGGCTTGTGGGCGTGGCTCTTTGCTTTATATATATATACACACATGTGAGTCTGGCTGGGCTGGTATTTTGTTTGATCTTCCTGGAAATGAGCAATGACTAACGCTCACATAACTGGTTTCTTTTGTTTTTTGTTTTTTTAAATCGGAGCTGATGAATACATTTACCTAAGGAACTCATTTCATTTTGCTTAGAGGGGAAGTGCAGTTTTCTTTCAGCAGTTCGGAATCCAAGCACTTGATTTGCTGGGTTTGGAAAACTCCTTTTTTGGCCTTCTGTGTGCTTAGCCATAACAATTCCATTAAGCAAGAAGGTAAACAAAAGACGAAAAAAAAAACTTGCACTGGCTTGTCTCACTTACGAAACACGTCGGAGCCGTTTGCCTGGGTGGGGCTGGGTACCGTACCTGTCAATGCCTGTGATTTTCATAATTAGCACGTACATAAAGAAGTACATTCTGTTCAGGTGATAACTGAGCCTCAATCAAGCAGAAACTTTTTGCTTGAAATTAAAAAAAAAAAAATTTCTATTAGTGAAATTTCTTTTTTTTTTTTTTTTTTTGGAAGCACCCTGTTATCTAAAGAATCTTTGTAAGATTTTTGTAAAATTTTGTTTTACAAGATTTTATTTGAAATTGTTTTTTGCAAGATTGTTATATTTCTGTATGAATGTATTTTTTATTGGAATAACATAAAAGAATTCTTATCAGCATCTTGAGTCTGGTTGTTTTTTGGGGGAAGGGGGTTGTTGGAACAGATTCCTGCTGCATTGATCACCCTGGGTTCCTCCTCAAATCTCCATCGTGCAACCCTGAGAACCACTCACCTACCTCAGCCCCTTCCTCTCACTTTCCAAAGCCTGTCCTGGGAGCTGGAGAGGATGTCGGGCGAGCCTGATGTTGCCCTCCCTGAATGCATTGAAGACTGTTCTCCAAGGACTGACAAAAACAGCCCCCAGGCTGTGGGCACAGTAGAGAAACAGGCCGGGTTTTATCTTCCATTGCTCAAGCCAGGGAATGCATTGCAGAGGCATCTGCACGACGACAAACCTGAGTGGTTCCCTGCCACTTCTGTGCCCCCACAGCCTGCTCCAGTTCTGCAGCTAGAGCTGGGCCTGCCTTCCCCAGCCAGACCTGCCCCGCACCTGGCTGAGGCATGTCTGGGAGGGGTGGAGGAGACAGGGACTCCAGGCCAGAGGGCTGTTCTCAGGACCTCAGCCCACTGGCAGTGAAGGAAGGCAGAAAGTAAAAGATGGTATCATTGCCAAATGAGTTCATCTCTTTTTTTTTTTTTTTTTAGGCCAATGAGATAGATTAAATGTAGAGTTTGTTTGAAAATAGGCAGCCTTTAGTTATGTAGAGCAATGTTTAGCAAGTAGCCTCAGCTTTGCTTTACTGTGTGGACCAGGACAATTCGATCCTTGTAGGAGTCCATTTTCAGATTACACCAAGCCAGCCAGTAGCAATGGGGTAAATCAATGTGTTTCCGTGGGAACCAGCTTCTTAGTGTGACAACAAGGATACTCTGGGTGGCTGAAGTGCTCACTCCTCTTCATAGCTCTTCATTTTGCTAAACGCGGGGAGTTTACAGTGGTTGCTTTTAATTTTATAATTAGAGAGGGGATGTTAAGATGTGTGCCCAGATTAGGAATTTTAATTAATTCTCTTTCTATAACTGTGGTAAAAATGTCAGCAGTTTGGAGGGAGCTGTGGTAGGGCAGGACGTGGGGAGCAGACGACAGTATTGCCAGGATTCATGGGTGTGTTCTACCCCGAAGCACATGTCAACATGACTCACCGTTGGAGTGCCCCGACTGTACAGTCTAAATAAAGTCCTGATAGTCATTCTCGGCTACTATTAAGACTTGACCACTTTGTCATGGAAAGAGTATGCGGGACAGCTAGGTTATGTTCAAATAAGGCTGTTAGGAGCACTGCCATGCAAGGAGTCGGCTGCAACCCTAGGGTATTTATAGAAGTATAAAAAATTTCAGTCTGCTTAACAAATTTTTTGAAACCTAGCTAAAAGAAAGGAAATGTTCTAGCTTGAACGAGCTGTGTGCTTTGGACAATTTGCTGAGCTACACCGACCCTCAGTTTGCTTATTGCTAAAATAGTTAGGGCTAGGTCACATGTATCCAGCATTCTCTACAGCACTACAATTCTGTGGTCTGTAAGTACAGGGTGCACTTCAAATTACACGTTCGCCATCTTCAGAGTGCTGGCCTCAGCTCGAGAAAGCTTTCTCTTGTGCTACATGAAAGAACTGTTGAGGAAAACTGTGCTCACATGGAAAATAGGACTTTCTCAAATTGCCCTTTGCCCCTCTAATTACAGTTAAGTTATTCAGACATTCGTTGCGTTACAGCATACCATTTTTTAAATTAAAATCACCATTTTTGAAAAGTGCTATTGTAGCCATAAATGAACCCAAAGTCTCCCGTTTCCCCACTTTACCAGCTCCGTTCCCGATCCAAGCTGACCTGAGTGCTCAAAGGACAGCAGAGGCAGTCGGAGCAGAGTGCCTTCCTTTTCCGCTGTAATTGCTATGGAGAAAGAACACAGCTTTCACACCCAACTCCCCTCTTTTCTGTTACTATTATGCCACCAGGAGCTACTTTTAAACAACCATCCTTGCCAAACGGAATTACTTTCCTAGCAAAATTTCATGATGATGCAGATAATGATATCTGCGTCCTACTTCTTGTGCTGTAGATTGCGGATCCCCAACCGCCAGGCCAAGGATCGATACTGTTCCAAATCATTGGTGGCATTAGCTTCTTAAAGGAGCATGAACCCTACTGTGAACTGTGCATGTGAGGCATCTAGGTTGCATGCTCCTTCTGGGAATTTAACAGCCTAATGCCTGATGATCTAAGGTGAAACAGTTTTATCCCCAAACTGTCTCCCACCCCCATCTATCCCTACCCTTCTCCACCCCCACATCCCACCATCCCTGGTCGGAGGAAAAACTGTCTTCCATGAAACCAACTCCTTGTGCCAAAAGGGCTGAGGACTGCTGCAGTAGATGTTATACCCATTTCACGGATGAGGAAAACTGAGGCCCTAAGAGACAACACAACTTTCCTGAGGTCACAGCTAGGAAGCAGCAGGCTCAGCATACTGGTGCAGTTCTCTTAGATGCCAAAGACCGTGCTTATTGTCACCATCCCACACTGCGGTGTCGCCCAACCCTTGCTGTTCGATCTGCAGGAGCCACCATAATATGACATTACATGCATGAAATGCAGATAGGGCTTTCTCACAATTCAGAAGCACTCCAGCTATAAATTGTGTTGTAATCCTGAGAAAACAAAAGTATCCATTTTGAATTGCTTTCAAAATATGAGACAGATGGCACGTATTTATTTTTAATGTTTAAGAAGATAGAGAAAGTAATTGGAGATGTGACATCCTGCATTAATTGGCATGAATCACCTAATGCACACAGTTAAGATACAGAGAGACGAAAATGAGGCCCATGCATCACGCAAATGAGGCAACACAACAAAGTGTGTTTAACTAGATTTATTTTATAACAAGGTCTTTCTGTTTCTAAGTAATTTTAACGAGAATTCTCTAAACGTCTGTGGATGAAAAGAGACAAAGAGGAGAGCAAATATGGGTTCCACATGTCCTGAGAGAAGCCACGCTGGGCAGCACGGTCACCACAGAATCTTAAAAGACAGATTTAACCAGAATGCCCATTGTCCTACAAGTGCCTTTCAGGTCCCGTTGCTAAGTTGCATTTACTTTCCTTTACATGATCTGTACAAAAAACTGTGTGTGTGTATTTGTATTTAAATATATGTGTATGTGTATATATAAAAGTACATACATACACACATGTGTATTTGTTTGTATGCATGTACATTTTATATATACATATACAAAAAATATATATATACCTCAATCATCACATGATCTCTAGAATTATTTTTTAAACTAATTACTTTCCTTTGCATGATCTGTACAAAAAACTGTAAGTGTGTGTGTGTATTTGTATTTAAATATATGTGTATGTGTAGATATAAAATGTACATACATACACACATGTGTATTTGTGTGTATGCATGTGCATTTTATATATACATATACAAAAATGTATATATATGTACACCTCAATCATCACATAATCTCTAGAATTATTTTTTAAACTAAGAGCCCCTGATTCAGATCCGCTATGAACAAACAATGAGCTTCTTTCAAAGCTCCAGGGCTTGGCTAACAGGTAACGGAACACAGGGTTGCTCGCCATTTTTCCAAGATTTGCCCTTTGTTGACGACAAGCACATTTATGGGTGACTTGCATGTATCAGCCAAGTGCAGCTCTGTTCCCCTTGATTTCTTAAGTTTCGCTTTACCACATGTCATTTGGTTGTGCAAGATCTGCTTCCAGATGTGCGAGATAGTTAATGACATGCGCTGACATCAGTTAACTCACTCTAGAGCCAGGCAGCGTGACCCAGGTGGCATTTTTCTGTTGCTGAGGAGACAAGAAAGCGGGGTGGTTGGGGCTGCAGTGGAATGCAGCCTTCCAAATCCTCTTTCAGATGGGAATGGGAGAATCCTTCACTGCCACCCCCGCCCTCCCAGTGCAACGTACTATCCTCCCCAAACAGGTGATTTATTCACAAGTTCAGAAGCTAGAGCAAGTGGGCTCACCATGACACATATGTGTGTTTGCTGGGTTTTATTTATTTTGTTTTAAATCTAACTCCTCATGGTAAATTGCCTTTGAGCAACATTCAAATATATAAATAATTGCGTTCATGTAAATTAAAGAGAACTTAAGGGTTAGCTACTGATTTAAAACAGTCAGCTTAGGATCCAAACTTCAAAGCCATGCATTCAAAGGTCATCGTGCCCTGTCATACGGCAGAGACAGGAGACAGGAGCTGCCCCAGGATGCGTAGGGCAAGAGACCACTAGAAAGTTCCCCGTTTCTGAGGCAGCTCCCAACAAGTGCCCCTAGAGCTGAGGGGAGGTACAGTAAGATCAACGGATGCTGAACACAGCCTCCACTGCATAGAACAGTAATGTCCACAGATGGTACCAAAGAATGTGGCATGGACCTTCCGGCCTTCTTCGCTGTGTAAGCAGCTCCTTCTCAAGGCTCAAGGATGGCAAGGGGAGGGAGCTGTGGGAACAGGGCCAGTCCCATTCTCCACCCTATGAGAAAGGTTTATGCGGTTTAAGAGGGGAAGGCATGCCTGCAGCTCCTAGGTCACCGTTAATCAATTGTACCCGCTGAGCTCCCTGCACTTAGGGAATCAGAAACCTTGCCTTTTAAGGAGGCATAGGCTTAGCAACTGGATCATAAAATAATCCATACAACAAACCCCCGAGACAGGAGTGTACCTGTGTAACAAACCTGCTCATGTGCCCCGGAACCGAAAATAAAACTTCTAAAACCAAGACAAGGCATAAACAAACAAAACAAATCAAAAACTCTAAAGATGACATTCAAATAACTTGGGTTTATCCATTTAAAATATTACAATATTTGCAACTCGGTAACTTGAAAAAAAAAAAAAAGGGTGGACGTATCTTCATGACCAGCCTAGGGTAACACCTGGAAGAGAGGCTCCTGGATAAGAAAGTGGGGAAGCTCTTACCCAGGTACCCCACGGCCATTTCTTTAAGCTTGTGAGTTTCCTTAAAAACTTTCAGCAGTACTGCAATCTAGGAGTTACTGTTTTTAAGGAATTGCTAAGAATGACATTTGCAAAGAGTTGACATTTACCCTGTTGTGTTCTGAGCAAGCAATGAGGAGTCTTCCTTCATGGAACCTACAAGTAAAGATTGCAACAATTTCTGGCTTTGGGATTGTTACTCAGAACCTTAGAGCTGTGTTTTTCTTACCTCTAAAATGGGGGTAATGGGAACCCGTTCAGGATTATTGCAGGATGAGAGGTAAGGTATGCAGAGGACCGAGTCCATGGCCCCAGATGTGATAAATAAGCCGTAGCGGATCACAGTTATTACTGAGTGGTGGATATTTACTTTTTAAGAAAATAATTTTTGTTTTCCCATTGAATTCAGATGAAAATGGATTTTGTTTTTAATTTGCAATACGAAAGATTCATTTGCATTTAGGTTTCACAACATAATTTTCCAGTAAATTCAGGGAAGGACAAGCAAAGAACACGATGCTGGGTTTGTATGATTTATAAGGTAGTTTCCTTTTGCAATGCTTGCTGCGCTTCTGAAATCTTGAAGGAAGGAAGTTCTGCAAGTCTTTGAGTAAAACTCTCTGTCAAAAGCCGAGTCATACTGACCAATGGCGGAATTGAATTGACCAACAGATTCAGTGAGTTGAATGCCCTGTGATTTTGACAAAAGACAAGGAACCCAGATGTCCCAAGAGTTAGTGCAGTTTTCATGAGTGGCCGTAAATCCAGAGACTGTTCTAATTCTTCTGAATCCGGGCATTCTGCTTAAGTCACTGCCAAATAGATGTCTCACCATGATCCTCTGTAATAATTGCATTATTTGTTACATTCTTTGCAACTAAATGAATTATGTGGATAGAACACCGCTTACATCACAAAGTATCAGTCTGTGTGCTAGAAGCCAATTTGATTTGGCAAAGGTTTGTCCAATGACAATTATTACGCTTACATTCAGATACGCTGGTTGGCTCATTTTATTTTTTCCTGTTTTGATTAATTGAATTTTGTTTATTTGTTGGTTTATTATTTTCATCACCTTTTTCCCTGTGTACATAACTCCCACAAACATGCCTTCTACGCCATCATTATCCTTAGTGGAAATGAAATCCCAAGTATTTGTGGAGGGGTTTATGTTGTAGTTATTGTTGCTTTCAGTTGCTATTCTTCACTTGTTTGTAAAATAGTCTCACTGGCTGTTTTCTGGCTTTTTGTTTTTTGGTTTTTTTGGACTAATAAGTGCTTCCTCGGGGCTTGATGCAGGCGGCCCGTCTGAGTAACAAGAGTGCTTGCTATGAACCTGGGAATAGCTCTCGCCTGAGATGACCCAGGGTTGCACAGGGCAGTCATCATTTTTCTCCTTGTGCAGGGGTGAACCCGAGACACAGCCAATTAACCCACACAACCCTGCAAGAAAGAGTTGGAGTTATAACCAACTCACCTTTTCAACTGCCATAATATACGCTGTTTAGCCATTTTATCAATTTCTCAAATTATGTGCTACAGAAGTCACAGGTACACCTTGATAAAATATGTGGCCGAACCACATCTATGTCGTACTGTCTTCCAGTGGAGCCCATACTCACTCTCTCACCTCTGAGCAACGGAACACTGTGCCAGCCAGCGATGGACGATTCTGGAGCCAAGTACGCATTTCCTTCATTCACCCGTGCAGTAAGTATTGGTTATCTCCAGGTGTCAGGCACCATGCTGGGAGCCCCTCTCTCTTCTTGCATGTTGGCTACCTGTGGAGCGTGAGCCCAAGTGTGAGACGCCTTTCGGCTTTTATGTATTGTTGACAATGCATGACGAAGGACCTGGTCGTTTTGAAGCAAAGGCTGTGTGTGTGTGGCCTCAGCCCAACATCACAGTCTTCATACAGAACTGGGCTCAGTACCTGCTTTCTCACAGTGGTGACCATGATGGTCAGTGTGCCCCTTCCATGTCCGTCTGTGGTTCCTTCGCCGCTGCCTTCACGGCCCCTTCTGACTGGTGTGGGATCAGTTGAGTAAGAAGTCACCAGGGCCATTCATTCTGGCCCCAGATCACAACTTCCCTGCTCAGGAATGACACCTGCGAGAGAAAGAGGCAGCGCAATGTCCACACTTCTGGGCAAGGGTTGAAGTTTCTCCCACAGAATACTCAGGGTAGAGCTGAACAAGGTACAAAGAGCACTTGTTTTCATTTCTGCTGCGTGGCCGTTGAGCAGTAGTGAGTGTCCGGCACAATCTCACTGAAGCATAATGACATTCCAGAAATGGACGGAATGTCCTGGGAGAGCCGGTGGCCACCTCTGCGCTGAGCGTCTTCACCCTTCTCCCTTCCTACCTGGAGGATGAGTCCTTTGGACAAGGAATTGTGCATACGGTTGTCCCCCTTATCCCAGGGGAACATGTTTCAAAACCCCCGGTGGATGCCTGAAAGCATGGACAGCACGAAATCCTATATATATACTATGTTTTCTTCCTACACATAATACCTGTGATGCGGTCTCTATCTTCTCTCTCTCTCTCTCTCTCTCTCTCTCTCTCTCTCTCAATTTCTTCTTGTACTCACCTATTTTGAGACCTCACCTATTTTGGGACATCAGTTGACCACAGGCAACTGGAACTGCTGAAGGCAAACCCACAGATAAGGGAGGATTACTGGATAAAAGTTAATGCCTCTTGACTCCTCAGCCCCTAGAAATGCTCAAAGAATGAATGAATGAATGAACAATGAGCCTGATGTTGTCACTACTTTGCTCTCTTCTCCAACAGCATGGAGACATAAATTCTAAGCTGGATCTCTAAGTAAAACCCAGCAACTCATTTGATCCAAAATATTAGACCTCCTCTGGTTCCTGTTTTGCCTAGAAGGGTTTACATAAGACCAATCACACATTTTCCATTTCATTCTCTTCCTTCTCCCCTTTCTCGGTAGATGGAAAGGCTGTGGGAAAGACGACGTGGTTAGACATCAGAAGAAAACGACCAGGGACGTCCACACACCTGTCAATTGCGTTCTCAATAGTACAACACCAGCAAGAACCCCCACCTGGGAGAGAAAGGACCTTTGAGCGTCCTTTATTTTGACTTCATATTAATTGAAAGGATACCCCTCAAACCGACAAATGCACTTAATGCTCCTAGAAGATTCACAGGCCCCTGAACACAGCTACTCAGGGAAATGAAAGTGAAATCTTATTAAAGTAGGTTTCTTGTTTGTCATTAAATTTTAAACAATTGGGTGTTTCAATACATCACTTCTACACTAAATGCAAAACCTTTGAAATTCCGGATGTGAGTCCTTTACACGCAAGACACACGTTGGGTTTTCCCAGATGACTCATTAAAACATCTACAAATCCCACACCTCCTTTTCCACAAAGTGCTGCCTTTCCCTGCTTTTTACTTGCAAGCCGCTTGATGTTTATTTGACTACATTAAAACAGAATGGTCGTCTTTTTTTTCTTCAAGGTCAAGCAGACAGTTAAGCTGTCACTGTTCATCATGTATCCGTCTTAACGCAGAACATTGCAAAGTGCATGTTGTCTTTTTCCAGTTAGAGGTAATGTGTGATGCAGTCAGGGTCGGAGACGGAAAAAGGGACTTTGAATCCCTTTTGGGTGATCTGCATCCCATCCCAGCGCGGGCTGGGTCTGCTCCTCCTCCGCCAGTGCGGTTCCCTGGGAGGGGCTGTGGGTAGTGAGTGAGGAGGGCAGGGCCGTGTCCAATACAGTCCTGACCAGCCCCTGACCTCACTCCACTTTTACCCCAATGGCTAACTTAGAGGCACGTTGTTTTGTTTGAAGTCCCATGTCCACCATTCCTTTTAGTAACTCTTTTCCATTTCATCAAGCTTTTGTAATCAGTCACGAGGAAATATTCATTCAGATCTCAGCAACAAATTAAATGCACCGAAGCTCGAAGGCCTGGGTCACAGACCCCAGCTCCCTCCTAGCTCTCTGATGTGGGCCAACACACTACTTATCTGAAGGAGAAATTCTCATCTTCCTAAATTCCCAAGTTGGTGTGGAGCTCTCAAGAGCAAATGCATGGAAAAGCACCTTTAATGGCGAGAATTGTGTTCAAATAAGACGCGGCTGCTTCATCATCTCCCTCTGCTTCAGTTTTCTCATTTCTAAAACTGGGGTTGAGGATAGCAAATGTGCTGGATGGTTGCCAGAATTAAAAACTGTATCTGCAAGGAGCTTAGCCCCGGTCCTGGCACAAAGGTGGGTGATGTATGTCACAGCCCCATGGGATCCAGATTATAATGGTAATTTCTTCTTTGTAAAACACGGAAAATGATTTTAAAAACTACCCTCCTACCCTTGTTGCAGGTGTACAGGACTCAAAAACAGAAAGACTTTGGGTGGGTGGGAAGCAGACACATGCACCCTGTTGGCATTCTCAGGATGTCTTGAGCCCTTCACTGTTTCTAGAAGGTGCCTGTGCTTTGCCGTCCCTGCCACCTGCTCCCTCTCTTCCAGCAAGTTACCCGAAAAATATGACAGGCAGAAATGAGGACTGCTGCCTTTGGCCATGAAAACATCCGCCCGCTTCCGGCTCGGAGAGAATAACTTGTGGTTTCCTCTGCTGCACATGCAAGTCATGAAGACGATTTTCATCTTTGCTTCATCATCAGTCATAGCTCTTACGATCTGCCTACTTCTGAAAACCCTTTTCTTAGAGAGGGACAGGTACTGCTGGCAGAGGAGGAGCTCTCAGCGAAGAAAATGGCATTACTAAGCATTAGTTGAATTTTGCAGTGACCTCCTTGTTTTGAAATGACGAAATCAATCCTTATTTGTGTCACTTAGGAGTGCACAGTGAATTGCCCACACGCTGTCACTGTGAGGGTCCATGCTTGCTGTGGTTGAGGGATGAAGAAAACTTTGGATATCAAGTGGCTTCAGGGCAACAGAACAGTTTTTCAAAGACACTGTCGCCTTTCCCTAGCCAATAACAACAACAGTGGCAGCTACAAGGCAAATACGGAAATGATCTTTGGTGTGCACAGATCAGAAAGTTTGCACCTGCACAATCAGCCGGTTACGAATTTGGAGAAATTTCTCTCTTGCATTCCGACTGTTCTTTCTTAACCCACTACCTGTGTGGTGGCCCACGCCAGCAGCCTCTTCTGTCCTCTTTCTACAAGCACAGGGACGTTACCGACAAGCCCAGTCTTACACCCTGTATGGGGAAGTGCCTAGCACAGGGCTTAAATGAGAAGACAGGTGTGTTTCAGAGTCCAACAGACCTTCTCTCAAATGCCAGCTCCAGAAGTTTCTAACCATGAGAACTGATTAACACATGGGAGCTTTAACCTTCCTGTTTCTAAAGTGGGCATGGGGATGTCTACTGCTCAGGTCTGCTGAGAGGGTGGATGCAATTCTGTACTTGCCGTTCAAATCCAGGACAGCCCCGAGGCTGCTGCCCCAGATCCCAGGAGCTCAGGGTACCTCTGTCTGCAGAGGCCGGAGAAAAATTTACCTCTTGGCAGAACTCAGCACTCAGCGAACATAGTATTCTGCTTCAATTTCCAGTTCAATCTTGAGTTCTAGTATCTTAAAGACAGAGACCTGAGACTGTTCAGATATTGTGTCTAACTCCTGTAGAACTTAGAATCATAAAGAGATCCTACACAACAAGTTCTGTTCAGTCCCTTGGCCAATTTCAGCATGGTGACTTTTTCCCTGGCTACTCATCTAAAATACGATTGTTATTTAATCTTATGTAATAAGATCACAGTGTCAGCATCAGAGCTGAGAGGAGAACTCAGGATTCTGGCTCCCAGTTCTGCTTGCCTCCTACTGAATCATGTTCATCACAGTTTCTGTGACCTCAGAAACCTCAGGCAACTCATGTATGGGGAATGAAGAACCGATTGCAACAATGTCAGCTCTTACCCTATCTACTTGAATTTTTGACTTCCATTGTTACTTCATGTTTATACCTTTATTTCCCCTACCATCATCCCTTCCCAAATCAAAGAGCCTTTACCTTGTATTTTATGTATATCCCAAACATAAGCTACCCTGGCTTCTAGAAAAATAGTGGCTGTGTACAAACCATCCTTCTGCGTGGCTTTCAAACTAACTAGGGAATCCTCTGTTCGGCTACTAGATTTTTGACTTGATCATAGAACATTTGAGATCTTCAATAAATGAATGAGTGTTACTTTAATTTTCTATGTTTAAATTTCTTTTTACACCCAGAAGTTGACTTCAAGCAAGACGTTCACGTGCTAACTATTGGGTGCAGTGGCAGGCACCGCGAAGAGAAGCAGCAATTCTCCTTCAGGTACTGGGGCATGAACAGAAAAAATAGTCATTTGCTTAGTTGTTTTTCTACATTAGGGTTTGGGTATCTGCTGCTACACCTCTTTGTCCAAACAGCAATTTTGATTTATCTTTATAATCTCTGATTTCTCTTTATAATCTATAATCAGAGGCAGATTTTTAGCTTTTGGTGGCCAGGAACAGTGCTGGAAGCTTCTTTCTGCCGGTGCCTACCGCACCATTGAAGACGGTCATCAGTTTCAGCTCCCGAAAGTGAAGAACTGGGCCCAGAAGCTGCCCAGACAATGGCTTGAGGTAGTGCTTTCTGCCTCACCCTCCAGAGGCACCAAGCCGTGAGATTTCTCTTTCGGGATAAGATTACAGGCTCTATTTTTTGCTGGGCCATCGTATTGTTGGGCTCGCCATATTCATGTTAGCGAAAAGAAATGCCACCGTGATGGTACAATGGCAAGGTCCCCAGAGACCCACCCACTAGCCACCCGAGTGAATTTCAAAAAGCCAGCAAAAGAGAAGCAAGTGGTCGTGGGGTGGGTTTAGCAAACATTCTTGTCTCGTGAAACAAAAACCTTGAAGATGTCAGTGACATCTGTGCCTTTTTGTCCCCAGTGGGCAAATCCAAGGAGCCCCTTCTCGGGTTAACGTGTTTTTACGAAGCATGCCAAGGTGCACGGAGCCCACGCTCCTGGGCTCCTAATAGAGGTTTTGAAGAGGGGATGGGAAGATGTTAAGAGGATCCTGAGTGGTTAATGGTTTAAAACAAAAGAAATCAACTCTGAATAACATCAGATAAACAAACAACAGCAGTGAAAGCTAACCTCACTGTTCCACAGGCTGCCCAGATGGTTCATTTCTAGTGTTTCTGGTTCTTGGTCATGCTACTTCATTGACCACCTCTGCATATCAAATACTGTCTTGCTTTTTCCTTCCCAAATCCTGTGACGGCAGTAACTATTGGCCGCATGTTAAGATAGAGTTCCCCAGTGCTCAAACATGCTAGTATCACCAAACTAGGAGCCAGACCATCGTCCAGATCTTTATTTGGGTTACATGTCCGTGACTCTGCAGATCGCAGATGACCAGGATTTTAGTCTCACTGAAAGCAGTGGAGTTGCTTTCATCCTGGAGCAACTTTTGGGGCCCAGGAGCTGACCTCTGCAGGGGGATTGAGCAAGGCTGCAGTGACTCACCTCCCTGCACTGGCACCCACAGATGGTCCTGAGTCAGAAGCCTGGCACCTGGGTCGGGCTGTCGGGTAAGAGTGTGCACTTTCATGGCCTATTCATCCTCGTCCTGGGAAAATCTTCCAGCCTGGGAAATGGCAGCCTGACACGTTTCACCAGGACTCAACTTCCTGAGCAAGCACAGAAAACCCCACACCCTTCACCTTTATCGAACAAGGAGGGAGCCCGATGAGACTTGCCGAAGAAACGCGGGGAGTGTCCCGCACAACCGGATGGGTGTGGGAGGCAGCACGGGGGAGTAGAGTGGCCTGGGGTGGAGGAGGTGCCTGAATTTGCGGGCTCCAGCGGCTCAAACCATCCCAGTCTTCAGTGCAGTATCTGTGAAAAAGAGAAAAACCTTGCGGACATTGTCTGAAATCAGCACTGAGCAGATACCCATTTCCTTTCCTTTCGCATTTGCAGAATTCAATTTTTCTAGGGGTGCAGAAAGAATTGGTTGGGAAAAGGTTGTTAAGGAAGGAGGTAAGTAGACAGAGACGGGGTTTGCTGGAAATAATGAGGAACAAGCTCGGGGCCACTCATGCACCTGCTGTCACGATTCAGCTGGACCTTCCGAATTGCACAGACCCAAAGGACAGCCGTGCTGTGTGCGCCCTACGAATGACCATTTGCTAGAATAATGTATTTCCGGAATAATTCGTTTAGGGGCAATTTTATATGTGTACATAATATTCACAAATGTTTTATCTCCACAGTTAATTCAATGAAGGAACTGTTAGCCCTTTTTTACCCCAGAGAATTTGAGACTGACCTAAGGACTCTCCGGCCTCCACTCCTATTGCCACACAAGCTTCTGCTGAGGCAGGAACCACCGGCTTTCCAGTGACCTCCAGTCAAAATCAACGAGGTCAGCAAACAATTTCAACTGTAGTATTGTAGGCCCAATAAATAAAGAGCACTTATTAAAACATACTGACTCGAGAAATATTTGACGTGGTGTGTTTGTAACAGGAGAACGGGAACTCAGGCCTTTCTTCTCATTGAAAATACCTCCACTCACCTTGTTCTCTACAGGGGGAAAAACAAATGAACAACAAACAGATCGTGAAGCCACTGTCCTTTCTAACAAGCAGGTCGGTGGGAGGATCCTATGCAAACTGCAGGTACAAACCCCACCCCTACTCCGCAGGACTAACCTCAGGGCCCAGAGTCATTCTTCAGGAATTCCAGCTCAATTATTAGCGTGAAAGAGAGCGCTGAAGGCTGGAAATGGTCAGCTCCTTCTTTTCCAAACTGCACGAAAGCATACACCTTTGACCTCCTGATGCTTTACAGAATGGGTGTGAATCAAAAGGTCGACATCCAAGGAATTTCAACGTTGTTTGTGTGTGTGTCCTGCGTTTTCTAACCACGCTGGCTCAGCAAGTCAGGGGTAAGAACCGAAGGATAAAAAGCTTAGCCAGCTGGGCAGGGATCTCTCACAGATTACCTCGGCTTCCAATCTTTTGTTCAACCCATTTAGCCTTGAATTTTTAATGCACTTGTCAAAATTTTTTTTTCCTACCATTTCTTTCAACAGAGTCAATGATGACTTTATCTTGGTGTACTTTTTTTTTAAAAGCCCCAAAGTGTTTGGCCTAGAAATGACACAAAATGTTAAGGTTTAAGGTGCTTTTTGCTTTCTAAAATGTGCCAGAATATCAAGCTAAGTAACTTCAAACTAAGGTGATGTCAGGTGAAGAGCCCCGGAAGTGGGACATTTTGTACAGGAATATCTTCCTGGTGAGTCCATTACATGCAAAGCAGAGGAATGAGGTGTTTTCACTCTTTTATTGCTTTTAGAGTCAATTCTACACCAAGAGATAGAAACCAAGATGACTCAAGAACTCTTGAAAAAAAAAAACCAAAAAACCGTCTCTTAGAGAACTGCATGGTTGTCTTACTGCCTGTGTGGAGGGAAAGCTGTGATGAAGGACCTGTAATTTTTATTTGCAGACTTTCACTTCTGCTCTCATTTGGTTGCAACCATTGGTTCCGTCTTTCATTTCCTATACCAAGTGCATCACTGAGGCCAGCTTCTGGGTATTTATTTGTAGTCCTGGTTGGCTGGGGTTCTGATGCACGAGGCCCTGCCATCTTCTGTGTGAGAAGTGTGGGATGGTTTCTGGATGGAGGACTCAAGCTCATTTTAAAGGGCTCTCTTTGAGGTAGGGGTGAGTGCTCCAAGGGTGGAACATGCGTGAGGAATCGGGTTGCTCTCCCTCAGCTCTGTGCATAACCAAAGGTTTGATACCAAATGCAGAAGTTGCCAATGGAAGAAAATGCCACTTCAACTGCATATGGAACTGTGGTTTTGAACCCAAGTGAAAATCAGAAGATTCTGGGGAACTTGAAAGTTACCCGATGGGTTTGGCTCAGGGATTAAAAATTCAACTTCTCTTCATTCTAAATGCAATACAGAGTCTGACTCCTGCACAGGCTAAAGAAAGCAAGAAAGAGAGAGAGAGGAAGGAGGAAGGAAGGAAGGAAGGAAGGAAGGAAGGAAGGAAGGAAGGAAGGAAGGAAGGAAGGAAGGAAGGAAGGAAGGAAGGAAATGTATGTTTTTCTGCACCTTGAAGAATAAAATGCTGGCCACTATTAGCCTCCACTATTCTCCTTAATGCTAATAATTAAGCACAGATTCCTTAGCTAAGCATAAAATGGTTGGAAAAAAAAAGTGCTGGGAGCTCAGAGGTGGGGATGATGATCTCAAAAGTTCTCTGGACTGTGCATCGCGCTCTCACAGCCTTTCATTAACCATCTCCCTCTCACCTTCAACAGGTCTGAGAGGTACGAGAACACATGCTGTTTCTCGGGTATTTCTGAGAATTGTCTAGGCATATTTGTAAAAGAAAACAAAAAGCCCCTTTTATGCTTACAGTGATCCATTATCTCCAGTGTCTAATTTGGGAGCGGGACCAGGAGTAAAGTTCATGAAATCTTAGCTGGGCCAGAGGCCACTGAGCCATCCTCTGCCTGACAAGGGCATCCTGAAACTGCCTCATGCCACGCGCTGCATCCGGGTTCTTGTCCTGGGAAAAGAAACAAAAAGGGACTTGAGAACAGGTAGCAGTGTCAGCCGATGACGCTGGCCCCGGGCACCCAGAGGCCTCCATGGCAGCTCAGTCTAGGGACCTCCTCTTATCCAGATGGTGGGACCGTGATGCTCAGAAACCACTCTGCTCCAGAAGGACCCAGGAGCACTGGGAGCCGGGCATCCAGAACGTGGGGTTTGCACAGATTCTCCCCTTACTTCTCAGTCACATCTAGGGCTAAAAACTCTTGTCAAAAGGAACCAACCTGGGGACTACTGCAAGGAGGCATCTTTTCATCTTTGACTCTGTTGTCCTTAAACCACAGACCTCCCACTTTCCCTTATGGCTCTCAAAGTCACTTGGTCCTGCCTCCATCCCTTCAGATTCTGCTAAGGATTGTTTCCTACAGAGCCTGAAAATCGCACAGGACAGAAACCCTCTCAGAGCCTCCTTCTTAAGAGATGGGCCATGTCCCTGATTCGCTTTTGTGGAAATCTCCTTTTATCCCACAGTTAGAGGAGACAGAGAAGGTTCTCTGGGCACAACTGGTCCTTCTAGGTGGAGACAAAATCTGTTTTGCTAAATCAACTTTCTCAGCACTCTTCCCTCCCTCTTCTTTTCTGTCCTTCCTTTTTCTTCCTTTCCTGCCTTCCTCTCCCTCCTTCTGCTCTCCATGCTTTGCTTTTGTCTTTTACTTCATTTCTCTCCCACCTACCCTCCCTCTCCTTCCTCCTTTCCTGTTCTCCTTCATTTTCCTTTCTTTCTTGCCTTCCTTCCTTCCTCTCTCTTTCCTTCCTTTCTTCACTTTTTGACTTCCTTCCTTTTGCTTCCTTTCTCTCCCTCCCTCTTTCCTCCTTTCCTGTTTTCCTTCCTTTTTCTCTTTCTTCCTCCCTCCCCTTCTCCCTCCCTCCCTAGTAGCATGTGCATGACTGACAGATTGCCTGGACTTGAATCTCAACCCCATCACTTACTGCATGCATGAGCTTGGGCAATTTGCTGAAGAGCGTACTTCTCTCTTTCTTCATCTGTAAAATGGGTTAATCATTGTGTTCACCTCACTCAAGAGAAGGCCTTAGCAGAATGTGTGGTCCATGAGAAGCTCTCCACAGAGGGTGGCTATTACTATTAGCTTTTTATTCAGTCCCATCCTGGGCATATCTGTCTGCAAGGTATGAGATGAACACAGTGGTTTCAAACTTTTGTTTGTTTGTTTTTGACACAGAGTCTCATGCTGTAGCCCACGCTGGAGTGCAATGGCATGATCCTGGCTCATTGCAGCCTCCACCTCCCAGGTTCAAGTGATTCTCTTGCCTCAGCCTCCTGAGTAGCTGGGATTACAGGCACATGCTGCCACATTTGGCTAATTTTTGTATTTTTAGTAGAGAGAGGGTTTCATCATGTTGGCCAGAGTGGTCGCAAACTCCTGACCTCAAGTGATCGGCCCGCCTTGGCCTCCCAAAGTGCTGGGATTACAGGTGTGAGCCATCGTGCCTGGCCGAGATGAACACAGTGGGATGATGGCCTGGCCTTTCTCCCTGGTGAATGATCTGGGAGGTGTGAGCAGGCATCCTCCATCCCACCCCTCATCCCAGCATCACTCCATCAGGAGTCAGGGGACTCTGTCATCCGAGGACAATCCCAAAGTCTCTGAAGGAGGAGGCAGAGGAAAGGGAACCTTGCCAGGCTGCAGGAGCGTTCTGTTCCTTTGAAGGGTGTTGAGTTGGATGGGAGAGGGCAGGGAGCAGTGTCCCTGATAGGCTGTGCCTGAGTGTCAGCACAGGTGTTCCTCAGACAGTGAGACCAGTTTTGACTGGAGAAGAAAGTTTGCTGGGACAGAGTGGGACAGGATGCAGTGAGACCTGACCCATCAAGGTCCCTGGGCCCCTACTTGGGGAGATTTTCAGTCACCCAGGGATTTCCTTTCTTTATCCGCAAAATGATGTCTGGTAATACTGAGCTATTTGCTGCCGGTGGCACGTTAGCTTTGTCCTGATAGAAACGGAGGGATTGGGGAGGGCTCTCAGTGTTTCTGAGTTGGAGGAAAACACTGACAAAACAGGTATTTTAGACACATGTGTCCATCTGTGGTATACAAGGTACACACAGGGAAAGAAACAAAATAGGCACTTATTTCACTTATGAAACCTGTGAAAATCCCCTGAAGGGAGGTGAGATTAGTCACAGCTTGCACATAGAGAAAACAAGCTGCAGAGAAGTAAGGAGATGGGGCTGAGGCCACCGGCTTGCAAGGGACCCTGCCTGCAGCTTCCACAGCCCAGCAGCTGGGCCATGCGGGGAGGAATGGACTGGCTGGGACCTGGCATGGGTCCAGTCCTGCCACCACTTTGCTCCTGGACAGGGTCATCTGTGCCTCTTTTCATCCGGTGATTATTGCACTTCTCTAATAAAAATTAGATGAGACGCTATAAATAGAAGTTCTGGATGCGGTAGGCCCCCATAGGCATCAGCTATGATTTAAACCACATGGCAATGGCATGACTTCTAGGAAGAGGGAGGCAGTGGCGAGGCTGTTCTGGTGCAAGATGAGCTCTGAGCCAGGCCCAGACAGGTTGCCCGTTAAGGCAGGAAAGGTGAGTCATCTTGTTCTCTAAGATTCTGAGAAGATGTCCTTAGGGTGATTTTTACAATGTTTCTTTGAATCACTTTTTTCTGCTAATGATGACAAACTACACTTTTAGAGATAATTTGGGTGTATTCCCTTCACTTAATAATCCAATTTGTTGTTTTCAGGGCAAATAAGATCGGACGATGCAGGAATCTCTAGGACTTTGCTCCTAGGACTGCCAGGGAATCTTGACCCATCGCTAAGTAAGATCACGTTTAAGAACACAGGTGAATTTCCTGTTTGTAGGGTTGTCTTGGCAAGACATGGTTCCATGAGGACCAGTTTGCCCAGGTGCAGATCTGTGGTTCACACACATAAGTGACATCTATCAGACCATGATATTGCTCAGAAGCACTGTGGGGATGGCTGAAATTAAGCAGCCACAGGGAGACTTTTAGCTTCTTAGAGAAGTCCAAATAACATAAGAGAGACTGGTGTTGACTTTAGGTGAAAGCCGAGAGAACTGAGCCAGTATCTCTGCAGCACAAGCCAGCAAGGCCACGGAGAAGAGGAGTCTGTTGATGCCACTGCTGCTATTGTTCTTTTGCCTGAAAAACACAGTGTTCTCTGTTCTTCATCTCCCTTTACTTATTTATTGAATTTTCTACATTATTCCATTTGCTTAAAGTTCCAGAGAGTACACATAATAACACCATTGATTGAAATAATTAAAACAGATAGCTTCAATAACAGCAAAACTGAACAGCAATGCAGCAGCTGATTTCTCTTTTGCCATTCTCTTGGGGTGTGGGTTGTGAAAAGCCAACTTGACTCCAAAGTTTTTCAATATGCTTTGCTGTTGGAAATGGCTATGCCTTAAGGAAGTCAAGACCAGCTTTGTTCTCCTTAGACTAAGAGACCTGAGAAAGGCACCTCACTGGCCCTCACCTGTGAAGGGGACCCGGCTGCTCCTGGGACTGTTATGAGAGTTTGCATCCTAGAAGTGAGGTGCATAGCACCATGCTGGATGTGGTGTTTGCTTTTTAGTAAATAGGTGTTCTTTTGTTCACGCAAGATGTTAGAGAAATCTGTTTTCATTTTTTAGGGGAACCTCTGAAAGGAACAAGAAGTCTTTATTTACTCAACCTGGGACTTCAACTTTATGGAAGAAGAAGAAGAAGAAGGAGAAGAAGGAGAAGAAGAAGAAGAAGAAGAAGAAGAAGAAGAAGAAGAAGAAGAAGAAGAAGAAGAAGAAGAAGAAGAGGAAGAAGAAGAAGAAGAAGAAGAAAGAGGAGGAGGAGGAGAAGGGGAGGATGAGAAGAGGAAGAAGAAGGAGGAGGAGAAGAAGAAGGAGGAGGAGGAGGAGAAGAAGAAGGAGGGGGAGGAGGAGGAAGAGAAGGAGGAAGAGCAGGAGAAGATGAAGAGGAAGAAGAAGAGGAGGAGGAGGAAGAAGAAGAGAAGAGGAAGAAGAAGAAGAAGAAGAAGAGGAGGAGGAGGAGGAGGGGGAGGAACGCATTCACCTTCTGTATAGAAAAGAACTTTCCCTAGGCAAAGCTAAGATACACAGCTGCAGGCCTGACCGAGGACAGCTGTCCATTTCAGGTCCCACTCACGGAAATAATGACCCGGGCACAGGCAGCAATTGTAGCAGATGCTATTCCTTTTTTCCGTGTGTGCATCATTTTTGTTTGGTTTGTTTCTTACTCTTTGGTGGGAATTTCTGCTCGATGCTCCCACAGGACCTCAGTTCAGCCCGATCAGTGGAAAACCTGTACAGCTTGTCCCTTTATAAAAACTCCTGGTTACAGTTTTTCTTTGATATTTACTTTGGAATACCTAGACACTCTTGCCACCCACATCCCCCTTTCCAAAACATGGCTGTGTTGGAAACAAAATTCGGGAGTCCAGAACACTGTGACTATGGGAAGAAATGTGGTCGTTTAGGAACCGGGACTCCTTCTTCCCAGCCCTCCAGACCCTGCAAAGAGCTGTTGACAAGAGCCTTAGATGAAGGCCCTGAGCCATAGCCTAGAGCAATTCTCCTTTGCCTATCTAAAGAGTAGGACAGGCAGGATTAGCGAGGTAAACAAAACTTGAAGGACTTCTTAGTAGCCAGACATCTGAGGCCCTTCAGAACCACTTTGAAGATCGGGGGTGATACTGGCTGAGGCTCCAGGTTTATCATTTGATTTGTGACTTTCAGTTCAGGCAGGAGACAGACAGGAGAGTTCACCAGAGACAGGTCACTTCTGTTGCATGAGTCACCATCGCCACACAGCTGCTTGTTCTGGAGCAGCTATGATGGGGACATTGTCTAGGATCCCAGGAAAAGTGAAAACAGTGACCTGAATGTTTTCAGCACAATTAATGTGATAACAGAGAATGAATAAGTGGAAACAGCTCCAACACAGCCAAGGAGATGTTGCTTTATGAGAGCTGACTTTCCCCAGAGCAGTGTGCTCCCATCACAGGGAGGATTAATTCATACATTTCAAGGCCTAAATGATAGACGATAAATGTGTGTAATTATGTAAGTGAGCCCATTGCGTTGGTACGCATAGGTGACCACTTTTCCTGCATCAGATATCGGCCCTCTTCCATGTCAAAATTCAGAGTGACAGCTGCCAATCTCACCCCAGCATCCTCATCTGCTAACCAGGTATCTGTACTCACTCAGCGTGCTTGCTCGGTGAATCTCAGCTGAGTCAGTTACAACAGGTCCCCTTTCAGACAGGTGATGATTAGAAGGTTTGTGACTCAAAGAGCATGACGTGTTCCCTTTCCTCTGCAGCAGGAAGATACTGCCTGGTATCGTAGCTAGTGACTCAGCCTGCCAAGACAATCCGTTTCATTCTTGTATCATTCTTGCATAAATCACGGCGCAGAAAGCTTGGCAAGATAATTTTAAAATTTTAAACTCGATCAAGAGAACTGTTGAGAAAATAAGACTTCACGTTTAAGTATGTTTCCTCTCCTTGGAAGTTTTCAAGAGGCGATGCTGTGTGAAGGTTACTCCATGGTAAATAAATGATACTGTACTTCGTAGTAAATAGGAGCTCAGTGCTGATTCAGCCGGTCGCAGGCCATTCCTTCCTGAAGAACTCAAAAGCTATTAGTATGTAAGGTGGGTTCTTCCACAAGGTGACAGGTCAATCAAACTCTACCATGTCCCAAACCTCTTTGAGACAGGGTTCTATCAACACATACCCTCTTTGTTCACTTTCTAGTTTGAGGGGTGAGGAGAAGGGCAAGAAAAATAACTCTCATTGGAAATAATATTTCATGTTTTAAATTAGCTCAAAAGATCTTGTGTTAATATATTCTCTTCATGAATCGTTCTGAATTTAGATTCGTTTCCGTGTAATAATTCAGATACAAAGCTAAAAATTGCAAAAATGATAGCAAATACTCATTGAGGGTTTATTATGGACAAAACACCGAGATATGTGTTGTGTATTATTTAATCCTCTTGGAAACGGAAGCAGATACTGTTATTATCACACTGTCACCGACGAGCAAACTGAGGCCGGGAGAGGCATCCGAGGTTATGCAGAACCCAGCCCACTGATACGCGGCTGCACTCTTTCCCTGCGAGTCACAAAGTTCAGCTTTATAAGCCAGGACTGCCTTTCTTTTCACTCTGACCAGAGAAAAACAGTTCCAACACAGCCAGGACAATGTTGTTTTACGAGACCGGACTGACCCCAGAGCGGTGGGCTCCCATTATGAGGAGGACATATTTAAAAGCCTAAAATTATAGTTCTATAAATTCATATCCTTTTATTATGTATTTATCTGAACTTTTATTTTATTGTTATTTATTTACTTTTGAGATGGAGTAGCATTCTGTCACCCGGGCTGAGATCGCTGCAGTGAGCAATCTCAGCTCACTGCAACCTCTACCTCCTGGTTCAAGCGATTATCTTGCCTCAGCCTCCCAAGTAGCTGGGATTATAGGCAACCACCACCACACCTGGTTAATTTTTGTATTTTTAGTAGAGGTAGAGTTTCACCATGTTGGCCAGGCTGGTGTTGATCTCCTGACCTCAGGTGATCTGCCCGCCTTGGTGAACATTTTCTATATATGTAAAATATTGTTATATAATTTACATTTTAGTTTAATATATCAGAGCCATTTCTTTGCTTTGTGTCTTTGCCATTTGAGCTGCTATAACAGCAATACACATGGCTTAAACAAGCATTCATTTCTCACAGTTCTGGAGGCTGAAACTCCAAGATTACGATGCTGGTAGAATCGGTGTCTGGTGGGAGCCTGTTTCCTGTCTCGTTGAGGGCGCCTTCTCCTTGGGTCCTCATCGGTGAAAGGGGGTAGGGAGCTCTCTCTGGTCATTTTTTCTAAGGGCCCTAATCCCATCCTTAAGGACACCATCCTCATGACCTCATCACCTCCCAAAGATGATGTCTCCTTATACCTAACCTAAGAGGTCAGAATTTCGACATAATTTTGAAGGAACACAAACATTCAGTCCATAGCACCTTCCAGAGAGTTTAGAGTATGTGTTCCCAGCCTCAGCTCTGTTGACATTCTGACAGAAACAGTTCTTTGTGGTAGGAGACTGTCCTGTACACGGCATGTTCAACAGCACCCCTGGCCCTCACCCACTAGATGCCAGGGGCATATCTGCCACTTGTGACAAGCAAACTTACCTCCAGACATTGCCACGTGTCCGCTGCTTGGGTGGGATGTGGAAAGTCAAGTCAACCCCAGGAGAGAGAGCCACCGATGGAGACGTTTCAGGGCAATCTTATTCCTGAAGTCCTGTGTCTTAGTTAGAAACATAAAACATGTGAGTGACAAACACCCCAAGACTTCCTTGCTGAACAGCAGGAAATCAGTCCCCTGTACCCCACTCCTCACCTCCACTGGGCGTGACTAACCTTTTCAGTCCTCAGCGGGTTTTCTTTCCTCTTCCTTGGGACTGTGTAAGGATTCCTGACGTCTCTACCAGTCCCTAGCCTGACACCTGCTCCTCATGGCTCAGGACGCTGCCCCTCAAAGGCCTGGCCCAAAACAGGAGCTGATAATCTGGCATGACTTCTTGTAATAAGCCTTCCATTTCTCTCTGATTAGATTTATTTTCTTCTTCTCCTTGGGATGGGAACCATTCAGAGTTTGACTCTTGATTTGCCCACCACCCCAGGGTTGTGTCCCACATGGCTTCTCTGGGGTATTTAGAAGAAAAATCCTCCTAGTAAATCAACAGTGAGGGCCAGGAGCAGTGGCTCACACCTGCAAATCTCAGAACTTTGGGAGGCCGAGGAGGGCAGATCACTTAAGGTCAGGAGTTCAAGACCAACCTGGCCAACATGGTGAAACCCGTCTGTACTAAAAATACAAATATGGGCTGGGCATGGTGGCACACACCTGTAATCTCAGCTACTTGGGAGGCTGAGGCAGGAGAATCACTTGAACCTGGGAGGCAGAGGTTGTGGTGAGCTGAGATTTGGCCACTGCACTCCAGCCTGTGTGACAGAGCCAGATTATGTCTCAAAAAAAAAAAAAAAAAAAACTGTGATAGAGTATGGTTTTCTCTAGTCCTCAAAATGTTTTTTATGAAATAGACCCCATCAAATGAGACCTGCTGCATTCATGATGTCAGAATCATCACACAGAGGTGCACACTGGTGTATTTAAACTTGGGATATGACATGCTTGCCACTGTGCAAAGTGTACATGCCAACTTCCACTCTCTACGGGATCATTCTGAGGCCACCAGGGGCTACGCTGACAACACGCAGCCCTGCAGGAAGCAGAGCTCCTCCTGGCCTCCCCAACACCCTTGGGGCAGAACGGGAACTTCTCCAAGCACCTGTCCTCCTTCTACTGTAATTTCTCCTTCACCTCCAGAAATTGTCTTTATATAATGTAAAGCCTTAGTTCAAGGGCTTGTCTCCAGAATGGTGCCTTATGACATACAATTTTCTGGGAAAATTTTTACCTCTTTCCCATTAAAATCATGTCTGTGTCCACAGTGACACGTTCCTGAGAACGCTGCGGACAGAAGATGCAAATGTCTCATACCTGAACGTAGCCCACGTGTCTCCTCTGTGTTTACTGTGTTTTTGTTAGAATCGGGATGTGTTCATTCTAAGTATAAAAAGAACTCAAATTAAACAGGATATAAGACATATGACTAAAACCTTTTAAAACTAATATTTATCTGAAATAAGACATTCTGTGTTATTTTTAGGTGAGGTGAGAAAAACGTCCTATTATAAGATATATAGTTTCTTATAATGGAAAGAAACATACATATTTCCCATTAAATAACCTCTAACATTATTTTAACATTTCCACCAAATTTATTAATGATAAATAGAAGTCAAGAAATAATGCCATTGAGAATATCCTATATTGAAGAATCTTGTTTTATAAAGCATCTTCCCATACAATGATAATCAGTTACTGTAATATCTTTTCAAGTCATACCACTCAGAAATATTTTAAATATTATACAACTTTGTGTGTGTGTGTATATATATATTTATGCATATTTTCTTTAGTCAATGATGTGATGCTTTACTCAAGTCAAATATGATGTTCATAATCTTGGAAAAGATCTCATAAAGAACTTGGTAACTAACTTAGAGTGTATGTGAGACTCTTTCAGGACACTCTTAAGAAATCAAACATTTTGGTATTGTATTTTTTGCTTGAGTACAACTTGATCATGCGAGTCTAGTCTGTGTTTCCATGTTTCTGCATTTGAATGAAACTAAACTGAAATGCTTGGAACCAGTGTGTTTCCTCTCTGAAGGCTCTGCAGCATGGGCCATGTGACTGACCTCAGATGTTAAAGGAAGCCCAACTCCAGGAATCGGACCTCACTCAACTGAGCAAAACACGTAACACCAGCCTATGTCTCCACTCACCCTTGAAAGAATGGAGGGAAAAGCTTCTCCTGCTGGGCTGTGTCCTGCAGCCGGGAATTCTGGCGGGAGGCAGAGGCCGCTGATGCACTTCCGATGGGGGGGTGGGTGGCCCGTGTGTGCGTACGTGCGTGGGCATGTGTGTGTGTGTGTGAGAGAGAGATAGGAATGTGTCTTCCTGATCAGAAGCCGTTTCCTGTGTTCAAACGTGATTTCTCTATTTATCTACAATCTCAACTAGAAGCATAGAAAGTATTCTCACTCATGTTTAGGAGGAAAGAAGTCCAGCTGTGTCTATGAAAGCATTAATATTATTTCTCCCCCATCCCTTCAATATCTTGCCCAAAGCATTAGACATTCACGTATGTTTAGGCTAAATACTTTATTCTATTTAGCTGAGCATTTCCAATATGTTAATAGGAATATGAGAGAAGCGATATGCTTGAAAACATCACAGTTAAGTCCTCCATTGCAAGATAGAGTGATTGATTGATAGATGATAGATAGCTAGACATAGGCAGATAGATGGATAGAGAAGCATAATAACTTAAGTGGAAAATGGTCAGAAGTAGCAAAGGTTAAGAGGAAAATTGCCTTGAATTTCCCCACTGAGCTACCTTTGGCAGTGTCTAGGAGCCCCAGGAAGCACTCAGCACACATGTATTAATCAAGCATGCCTTAAACATTCAAGCGTGGACACACAAAGCAATTTCAGTTTTTTTGTGAAATAAATATCAGCTATTAAAAACATACTTGGACACAGAACTGTTTTCAGTCTTCAGACAAAGGCCAAATAATCTGAGATGTGCGCTGGGGGAGAAAAAAGGCGGGCTTTCAGTTTCCTTTGGCATGAATTCGATTTGTGCAAAGTGCTGAGCCTCCACATCCTGGGAGAAGCCTCAGCCTAAAGCGCCCCTGGGGCCATGCTGGTTCCCTTCCCTGGTGGCTGGACCTGGGTCCTCTCAGGGGCTCCCCAGCCGGCCTGCAGGGTCAGCTGTCAGCCCTAAGTGGGCCCTTTGCTTCAATTGTCTCTGATGTCGCTAAGCTGCTGCAGGACTGGAGATGGATACAATGTCAGACTCCATCTTAAACCCCAAGGACTGTGTCAGGGCCATTGTCATTTCATTCCTCTCTTTCAAATGTCTTCACAAATGTAATTAATGCGGGATCAGCTGTCAAATTCATCTTTTAACAATCAAATCTTAGGTGGCCAGATTCGATTTTGCTTTGGGTTTCCTGATGGTTCAGAATGTATTCCACGCAGCTTCCCCTCCTTCTCAGCCAGTTCCCCGACCAGCTCGGGAACAACTATTTTTAGATCCAGGCAAGCCCCAGAGCGTCAGACGGTGAATTATTAGCTGTGACTTTAAAAATAGTCATGGAGACACTTTCGAAACCTCTGATTTCTCCATAGCATGTGGACTTGAATTTACATCCCGCCTTTACAGCCCACATTCCTGCGGTGTAGAGAGAGGTAGGCCGTCAATGCAGTCCACATCTGATGTTCCTGTTTTTCTCTTTTTTTTTTTTTTTATTGAGGTGGAGTCTCGCTCTGTCTCCCAGGATGGAGGGTAGTTGCATGATCTTGGCTCACTGCAACCTCCACCTCCCAGGTTCAACTGATTCTCCTGCCTCAGCCTCCTAAGTAGCTGGGATTACAGGTACTCACCACCACACCCAACTAATTTTTGTATTTTTAGTAGAGACAGGGTTTCATCATATTGGTCAGGCTGGTCTTGAACTCCTGACCTCAGGTGATCCACCCACCTTGGCCTCCCAAAGTTCTGGAATGACAGGCGTGAGCCACCAAGCCCAGCCTAGGTCTTATCAAAGCTCTGAAACTACTCATGGGGTCACACTGGCGATGCACAGTGTCCTTGGATCACGTGCCTGCGTTCAGGAGCAGCCCCTGTGCTCTGCACACCCCACTGGGGACCTTCACAGATGCTTCGCCCGACACACACAGCCAAGGACAGGGCAGTGCTCAGAGCTACTCCACCAAGCCAGAAACCTACTTGCTCTACCTTTTGCTCTTTCCTTTATATATTTTTTTTCATAATGTGGAGGTCAGAGGGAGGCAGCATATTAAATCTTAGCACTAATCTGAATGCTCTACTGGAGCAGGGTCTAGGAAAGCAAGGTCTTCTGTAAAACGCCTGCTGGTGATTGTTGAATATGATGTTTCATAAAACTGGAGAATATCAACACAGTGTCATTCCCAACTCCTTATTTTATAGAAAATAAATGGAGGCCTGGAGATGCTAAAGGACTTTCAGCAGGATTATGACAAAACCATAACCTTGATGATGCCTGAAGTGTCCAGACTCCCAAATTCATGCGGTTTGGAGAACTTTCTGCCTGACAGCAGCAGGGAGTTGTAAGCAGCGTTCAGCATCACCCAGAAACGCTTGTGTGTCGGATCACCCCTTCCACAGAGGGCTCTGCAGAGATGAAAGCAGACACGATGGCGAGGAAAAGGTTAAACGCTTCCATTCTCTAGGACTGCCTGGCATAATTCTTTGCGCTCACGGATCTCATCTTCAAGATTCGCGACTGTGGGCAGGAATGTGCAGGTGGGGGAGTCAGCACTAGTGACATCCTATTAATTCATGCCAGCCAGTCACTTCTGCTTTCAGGAAAAGACTCAGGTTTCCCCCAGTCTTAGGAACATTTCAAGAAAAAAAAAAAAAAGAAGAAACAGCTTTCGGTTTGGTTTTTTTTTTTGAGGAAACTGTCTTTCATACTAGATTTAAAAAGGAAGGTGTTTTAGAAGCGACAGATGCAAATATCCCCCACCAGTGTTTGTACAGCTTTGGGCAAGTAAGAGGTCAACCTCCAGTTGTTGACAGGGAGAGGTTTTGTGAGCAAAACACCTTTATCACGAAATATTATCTTGTAAAAATATTTACTAGGGTGTAAGTGCAGAACATTGTGCTTCTAATGAGGCACACGAATTTTGAAACCGTGATCCAGTCCCACAGAACAATACCCAGGAAAAGGCCGTATTTTTCTCAGCCCTTGCTGTACATGTTGTTTGTATGGAACTGCTCCCTGACTGGCTCTGCCTCTTGTTTTGAAGTTCTGTTTTTACGGTTGACCATGCTTCCCGGTCACATAGAATACCTTTTTATTACGACCCCTGATTTTAGTGTAAAAGAAATTTGAGTTTATGTCATAAAGTGAGGGTCACTCCTAAGAACCAAGCTTGAGAGGAAAATTGTGTTCCTATCTGGCAGACATTCTCATTTCCCTCCATCTTTGGCACGGCCATCCTCTGTGGTGTTCAGAGTGAAACAGAGTCAACCATCAAACCTGAGGTGTTAGGACACACTGGAGCGTCCTGGTAGTGATAAAGACACGTGTAGCGCGGATGAGGTGCCTTGAGGGGAAAAACAGAGCCATCCTCTGTGTCTTCGGAAAGTTCCAGAATCTGTGTATTTGGGCTCCGGGTATGCGCAGTGTGCTTAGGGACTGTGGCTGCAGGTGGTCAGATACCTAGGACCACGGGAGGAGGAAACGGAACTTTGGGAGCAATGCCCTCCCCAACTTTTCCTGTAATTCAGAGCCATAAATAGAACTGGAAATGAAGTCAGGCTCCACATTACCCAGCACATCATTCTGTGGGGATTACAGCCTCATTCATGCCTGGATTACTGCAACAGCCTCTGAGCTGCGTCCTGGGCCAACACTGTCCACATTCCATTCAGCTCACACACTCGCACCAGGCTGAGCCTTCCTGGGTGCTGCTTTCATCCCACCGTCCCCCAGTTTGAGAAACAGACAACATTCCCCGTGCCTGCTTCATCCTGCCTCAGCCCCAGCAGCTTTATGGCGCTCCAGGGGCCCTGGCTGATGTCCTCCACGACCTGCATCCCTGTGTCAGGGACACTGTTCTCCAAGCCCCCTACTCACGCGTCTAGGTGCACCCATGCCTGGCCACATGCTTCTGCGGACGCCCCCTGATCCTCCACCTCTGCAGACAGGGGCTGGATTCATATCAGTGGTTCCCAAGGAGATTCCATAGACCAGAAGGGAGAGAATCAGCTGTGAATTTTTACTGCAAATATTGTCATGGGTTGGCAGAGCCATCGAAAGTCCCTTCCCAAATTAAACAAAATGGGGATATGCACCCCCATCTCTGACACACACAAGTCTCCATTTATTTTAACTGAAACTCAATGAAGCCTGAAAGGCTTCCAATTAGTGGCATTGCACAGCTGCTAATTCAGCCTCCTCTGGATTGTGGGATGTGTAGGCTTGTGTGGCGTTCTGTCCGCAGAGGACGCACCAGAATGTACGCGGTGACCAGAAGCCTCCAGCCGGGCTGTCATCTGGCAGAAAGGTTTGAGGTCTTTGGCTTTGCTGTGTGACGATGAGCTGGAGAGTCTGGCAATGTGTGTAAGAACAGTGTGGTTAGGGTGGGTAGATATATAGGTTTAAAAAATCGATTACTCCAGATTTTACAGCCATAAGTGGACTTAGCGTCTTCATGTTCAAGGTGGAGAAATGAGCTCTAATGGTTAAATGACTTTCTTACATGTCTTGGCAGCAGAACTGGAGGTGAAACCCGGGCATGTGGCCCCCACGCGGAGTTCCCACCGCACTGCAGTGCTTCTCTGCATTGCATTGCACTGTGGTGTGAAATTTATACATTTAAAAATGTTTTAGTCTATACAAAAATCAGCTGAGTGTGGTGGCACGTACCTGTTCTCCCAGCAACTCAGGAGGCTGAGGCAGGAGCATCTCTCGAACCAGGGAGGCAGAGGTTGTAGTGAGCTGAGATCATACCAACTGCACTCCAGCCTGGGCAACAGAGCGAGACTCTGTCTCAAAAAAAAAAAAAGTTTTTGTCTAGTTGTAAAATATATATTTACTATAAATATTAGACTATAGGAACAAAGAATAAAGAGGAAGGAAGAAAACAATTCACTATCCAGCATTACACATAGTTACTGATCCTGTCAAGTTCTTGTTCGTTCTCTCCTTTTCCTTATGTCTTTACATCAGAATCCTATCTTACATATTGTTTGAAACCTGACCTTTCTCATAAAATATATGAATATCTTTTCAAATTAATAAACATCGATGTACACAACAACTTTTAAGATTGACCTGGCATCCTACTACACGTCTGTAATCTCATTCTCTTGATCATTTCCACGTTGACGCCATCTGGAATACTTCCAATTGCCATTACAATTTTAAGGCAGGTATTTTCCTCATCAATTTTACATTTGTGTTTCCTTCACTTGTGACAATTTCCTGAGACCTTTTGTACTGTGGCACCCTGCTGAGAGCAGCTGTGGTATTGCAGAGCGTCATAGGCTCGTCTCTAATTCTCATGCTCTTTCAAGCAAGGGACTGTTTTTTAGGAAGGTGCAGCACACTTTGATGAGTTGGATATCAAGGTCTGCCTCTATGCTGATATTTATTTTATTTATTTATTTATTTTTTTTTGAGACGGAGTCTCGCTCTGTTGCCCAGGCTGGAGTGCAGTGGCACGATCTCTGCTCGCTGCAAGCTCCGCCTCCCAGGTTCCCGCCATTCTCCTGCCTCAGCCTCCCGAGTAGCTGGGACTACAGGCGCCCGCCACTGCGCCCGGCTAATTTTTTCTATTTTTAGTAGAGACGGGGTTTCACCATGGTCTCGATCTCCTGACCTTGTGATCCGCCCGCCTCGGCCTCCCAAAGTGCTGGGATTACAGGCGTGAGCCACCGCGCCCGGCCTATGCTGATATTTATTTACTCTTTGGTTCCTTCAGTGCTTGTTTTTAGCCCAGCGTTCCTGCTGTTTCATGGTGATTGGCAGAAGTCACACTTCTGACAGATGGGAGGAGGGATTGTTCTTCCTCTCTCATCCCATCACCTGTTCCAGAAGGCAGCTGGAGCAAGATGCATAGGGTGACAAGACTGTTAGGAGGAAGGAGGAATTCTAGAAAACAATGTGACATCTTCAAAGGTGAAGAACTTTGCAGCTCATGGAATTACAGTTAACTGCGAACCTTGGTTCGAATGAGTGGATGGATGACTATTGGAAATAGAATAGTGACTTTATATAAACTGAATAATGGGTGGAGATAGCTTTTGGACATGTGAATATTGAATGCACGTGTGTTTTTGTGGATTAGAGAGCGCGAGAATGTTCTGACTGGCTGGTATGGTCCAACGGAAAATAACGAGGGGTAGTGATTGTAAGACTTTTAGGAGTAAAATTTAATATTTTTATATCATAATATAATGAGAAGCTTTATTCAAAGCCTGAGATTGTTTTATTTTTAAATTTTTAGTAATGTATTTGTTTACTTCATTTTTTTATTTTTTTGAGGCTGAGTCTCACTCTGTTGCCCAGGCTGGAGTGCAATGGTGCCATCTTGGCTCACTGCAACCTCTGCCTCCAGGGTTCAACCAATTCTCCTGCCTCAGCCTTCCGAGTAGCTGGGACCACAGGTGTGTGCCTCCACTCCTGGCTAATTTTTGAATTTTTAGTAGAGATGGAGTTTCACCATGTTGGCCAGGGTGGTCTCAAACTCCTGACCTCAGGTCATCCATCTGCCTTGGCCTCCCAAAGTGCTGGGATTGCAGGTGTGAGTCACCGCATGGGTCCTTGTTTACTTTAGAGAGTTTGCTCTGTTGTCCTGGCCTGAGGGCAGTGGTACCACTGGAGCTCATTGTAGCCTTGAACTCCTGTGCTCAAGGGATCCTCCCACCTCAACCTTCTGAGTAGTGAGGATTACAGGTATGCACCACTGCAACCAGTTTGGAATGGTTTTAATATGGCAAAGGATGGTAGGAAAAGGAAATATTAAGCTTTCAGTCCTCAAGGTCAAGGACAAAGTCATGTTGATCATCTATCAGCAACATGGGGCACAGAACTGGTGAGGGCCAGATAAAGGTTTCCTGATGCTCCTTGAATGGGATGCTTGTCCTTCCTGGCTGTTCATTGCAGCTACTTTATTGCTCTACTTAGTGCATAGTTAATCCAATCAGCACTATTGATAAAGAGATTATGCTAGACGCTGTCTTCGTTTTAACCTTCTTTCTTTCCTCATAAATTGTGACTCTGATATCGACGGTGAGATTTCAAAATGTCAAATACTTACATTATTCTAGTAGTTAATTGAGAAAAATACAAAGATACAGAAAATAATAGGGAAAAGTAAAATATATAGATAATGATTTCAGGGAAGCTTAATAATAATTAAACACACACACACAACAGGAGTTACAGCAAAAGAAACTTGGAAAAACAGAAATTATAAAAGAAATAAATCAAGAACATTGTTCAAAGCTAAAGAATATGAACCTTTAAACCAAAAGGCTCACAAAATGCCAAACATTCAAATTTAAAAAAGAATTGCATTTAAACACTTGCTTGGGAATGTTATGTAATCAAGGTTAAACAGAGTAACAAAACAGTTCAAAATTGAGAAAGAATCACTGAAAAAAATGATAAAAATTGCTTTAGCAGCATTGAACAAAAAATGCAATAAAGCAAAACCTTCGAATTAGTGACAAAAGTTATTTTGAAACACTACTTCTTTCATTTAGTAAATCTATTTTTTAATAGGCCTACACTAAGGAAGATATTTGTTATTTTATACATTTTTAATTTAACCGACAGATTTAGATGCAATATTGCTATTCAATCTGTTTCCGATATTTAGAGCTCTTAGAAGAGAAATCCTAAGCAAATGATCCTGTTTATTTTCTCTCCAAGTTTCACATATACAGGAGTTAGTTTGGATAAAGAGAACATAATATTCTCATTCTGGGCTTTTTCTTTTTCTCGAACAAATTTTCATTCATCTGTTGATACATATATGACAGTCTTGTTTCAAAAAGTTATAAATTTCATGGTTTCTTTTAGGCAGGTTAAAATATTTTTGCTAACCCATTCGTTCATGCATTTGTTCAGCAAGCTTTATTGAAAGCATATCATATCCCATGCATTGTGATAGGTACAGGAGATGTAAACAACAGCTGCATTGTTTGTCTTCAAGGACACACACACACATATAAACACACACATATATACACACACGTATATATACACATATACATATATATACTGTATATGCATGTATAGATGCAAATACATAAAATGTGCATGCATGTGCGTGTGCGTGCATGTGTGTGTGTATAGTTCTTGTCTTCAAGGTCCATATATATATTTCTTTTCTTCAATGACACACACACACTAACACACACACATATACACACACACACATATATATACACATATAGATATATATGCTCTACATGCATGTATAGATGCAAATACATAAAATGTGCATGCATGTGTGTGTGTGTGTGTGCATGTGTGTGTGTGTGTATAGTTCTTGTCTTCAAAGTCCATGTATATATATTTCTTGTCATCAAGGATACACACACATGCATATATATGACAAAAAGTGTATATGTGTACCTTGAAGGCAAAAAAAAAAAAAATAACAGGAGTTACAGCAAAGTAAACTTGGAAAAATAGAAATTATAAAAGAAGTGAAACAAGAATATTGTTTAAAGCTAAAGAATATAAGCCTTTAAACCAAAAGGCACACAAAATACCAAACAATTCAAATTAAGAAAGAATTGTATTTAAATACTTGCTGGTGACTGTTACATAATCAAGGCTAAATGGAGTCACAAAAGTGTTACTATACACGCACATGCATACATGAACACACACATGTATATGTATATATATGTGTGTGTGGGTGTATATATATATATATATATATAGAGAGAGAGAGAGAGAGAGATTGACAGAACTGGCTGATGAGATGATGAGGACCTAGAAGTCTCATAACCTGTTGTCTGCAAGCTTCAGAGCCAGGAACACTGGTGATGTGGCTCAGTCCCAGGTCCCAAGTTCAAATTCGAAGACCTAAGAACCAGAAGCTCCCACCGTGTGAAGGCAGGAGAAGATGGATGTCCTGGCTACAACACAGAGAGAAAGTTCACCCTTCCACTACTTTTTAAATACTGTTTGGGCTCTGAAAGTGAAACCGCCTTTGCAAAATTATGACTGAGACAGTGAAAAAGATCCAACTTAACCAATTCCATCTTGCCGCTAACCTCCAAGCTGTCCTTGTTCATTCTTGGCATAGGCTGAACTAACTTTCAGAGAAACTTAGTTCATAGTTTATAGTTTAAAACAAAGACGCTAGCAGCCCTTTCCCAAAACAAACCTCCTTTTTGCCTGGAGACTAGGCTACTAACGTTAGCCACAAGATTAGAAATTATGGTTTTGGAGTCATGCAGCTGGAGGCTACAAGATTCTGACCCTCCTTAAACTGCTTCTGGAATCCGTGCTTGAGATGGTTTGCAGACCCTACACCTGATGAAACAGCTGGCCCCATACAGATGGATGAACTGGCCCATCCGATCTTGTGACCCCCACCCAGGAGCTAACTCAGCCCAAGGAGACGGTGACGTGCCATGATTTCATCTCCAACCCAACCAATCAGCACTCCCCGACTCACTGTCCCTCCCCACCCACCAAATTATCTTCAAAAACTCTGAACTCCAAATGTTCAGGGAGACTAATTTGAGTAATAATAAAACTCCAGTCTCCCACACAGGCTCTGTGTGAACTACTCTTCCTCCATTGCAATTCCCCTGTCTTGATAAATCGGTTCTGTGTATGCAGCGAGCAAGGTGAACCCACTGGGAGATTACAAAAGGACTGGATCATGCCCACGCACGTTGGCAAGGGTAGATCTTCTTTACATCCATTCGCCAATTCAAAAATCAATCCCATCAATTCAACTAAAATGCAAATCTCTTCCGAAAACACCCTCACAGACACACCTGGGAATGGACTTTTACCAGCTATCTGGGTATCCCTTTGCCCAGTCAAGTTGACATAAAATTAACTATCAAAAACGTCTTTCTGAAAAGTTGATTAAAGATCTTAGTTTTACCAATCAAGTAAAAATATACATTGCAATATAAAATATTCTTTTGTGAATCTTTTTCTGGAGATTTAAAAATTATGCAATAAATATGTTTAATCTAGATTTTATTATAACAAAATCCACTATGTCCGCTGACTGGGAAAAAAAAGCAAGGCCTGTACAATAAGGACCACTAAAATGTGAGCTGGCGGAGGACAGGGTTTTGGCTGCATTCTTACGGCTGTGTCTGTGGCACCAGGGACATGTTTGATTTCAGTGGATGACTTGGCACTTGGTAAATGCATTTGCTGGCTGAGTCGAACACTCACTATGTGTCAGACTCTGGATTTAACACACACTCTCTTACCCAAATTTCACAACTGCCCTATGTAATAGACATTACCCTGCATTCATAATACTGAGAAAACAGAGGTATTAAGGGCTTGAGTAACTTGCCTGCAATTCTCTAATTAGTGAGTGATAAAGTCAGAATGCGAATCTTTACCTAAATGCCTCACTTTATGACCAACCTGTGAAACAGCTACTGGTATCTCATGTGTACTGAAGATGAGGTTTCCTGGTTCAGCCGATAAGTCACTCTTGTCTGTGGGGACCTACACATTGGGATGATTCAGCTTTAATGGACTCTGCTCCCTTTAACCTATTCTGAAGGGTTACATAATGGATTTTTGTCTTTTACTAATGTGTATCATTTTATTAGTGTTTGAAATCTTGTAAAAGATAATATCTGAAGGGTGTAAGACAGCAAGGGAGAAGAAACGCTCAGAAGAGACTTTGAGTAATGCTGAGTAATGTTACCTGAACTTCCTGCTCGACTGGGGTCCTTCTTGTACCATATAGAGAGTAAAGGGTGAAACGAAAATCTTATCTCAACATCCTGCCCCTGTGGATGACAAGTAAACTTTGATATTTATTTTATCATTGATAGTAGTGTGTCCATATTTACAAAGGGAGGAGCTCTTACAGGAAAGCATTTGCCAAATACCTAATTATAAAATCTATTGACCCTCATATTCTAAGTCAAGTGATACATTTTGTATCATTTTCTGCAGAATTATGATAAAGCAGGGTGTGTATAAAGTCAAGTTACCCATTATTCTAGCACTGTTAGTGTTTGTATGAAACATGTCAAACATGAGAATAACCCCCATTTGAAAATGTATTTTTTTCAGTTACTTAGAGCTACATTATTTTTTCTTTTTTTTTCTGAGACGGAGTCTTGCTATGTTGCCCAGGCTGGAGTGCAGTGGCGTGATCTTGGCTCACTGCAAGCTCTGCCTCCGGGGTTCACGCCATTCTCCTGCCTCAGCCTCCCGAGTAGCTGGGACTACAGGCGTCCACCACCACGCCCGGCTAATTTTTTGTATTTTTAGTAGAGACAGGGTTTCACCATGTTAGCCAGGATGGTCTCAATCTCCTGACCTCGTGATCTGTCCATCTCAGCCTCCCAAAGTGCTGGGATTACAGGCATGAGCCACCGCACCCAACCTAATTTTTTCTTCTTATAATACATGTGCATTGTAGTACATTTGAGAAACACAGAAAGGAACAAAATTTAAAAAAAAAAAAATTATTTGAAAACTTGCCATCCCCAGATGGTGTCTATGAATATTTTGTTGTATTTCTTCCTGCACCTATATGTCTATTATAACAGGATACAATTTAGGTGATGACTTTTTTCCTCTTAGCATTAAATCACTGGTAGTGTCTGATTTTACTTTATCATTTCCAGATAGTAGTAGTAAAATCCATAGGGGATGGATTCAAATAGTACTCTATTTAGACATCTTGTCACTTAAGAGTCTTACAATTTTCTCTCATCCTCAGTTTTTTCATGTGAATAATAATTGTCACAATATTAATTCACAGGTTTGTGGAGAGAATCAAATGAACTCATGCATGGTGAAACATTTGATGTAATGTATGGCTCAAACTAAATGTTCAATAACAAGTTACTATTTTAAAAACACAGAAATTCTAATGATTGCACAATCGTTCATTATGTCGATATACTTTTATTTATTTAGATATTCTTTTTAAATTTTTTTCAATTTAAGAGAATTCTGGAAAAACAACAGTCTTGAGTCAATATTCTGATTATATCCTTAAGATAGAGCAACAGGAATGGAATCGCTATGTAAAACACTGTCGTCTTTTAAGGATAGTGAAAGGAATTTGAAAATTGTTTTTAAGAAAGGCTGTAGCCAATTATACTGGCATCAGGATGCCTGTTTCACCACAACCCCAAGGTGCCAATTAAAATATGTTTTCTTAGAAAGTAATCAACATTCTTATAGAGAAATTAGACAGTGTGGATGAGAACAAGAAGAAAATAAACATCTCACAATTCATAATCACACATGAAGACTATTGCTTTTTTGTTTATACACATTCTGATTCTTCCTTGCATATGTAAGAATTTTTGTTCTTTAACAGCATCATTTTATTAAAAATCCGTACCAAATAATTATATTACTTTTACTTATTTATTCTAGAAGCATTTACTTTTAGTAATAAAGGAATAACTATCTTTTGTCACATAATAAAAAATCTAAGGGCATAGCACATGATTATTAAAGGAAAAATAGCCCACATAGATTAACACAGAAAAAATTAAAATAATATAAAATTCCACCATTTCAGAATAACTACTTTGCTGTGTATACTTTTATGTATTTTTTAAACTATATTTTATACATAGTTGACCCTTGAACAATGCAAGGATTATAGGCACTGACCACTTGTACAGTTAAAAATTCATGATATGGTTTGGCTGTGTGCCCGCTGAAATCTCATTTTGAATTACATTCCCACAATTCCCATGTGTTGTGGGAGGGACCTGGTGGGAGATAATTTAAATCATTGGGGTGGTTTCCCCCATACTGTCCTCATGGTAGTGAATAAGTGTCATGAGATCTAATGGGTTTATTGGGGGTTTCTGCTTTTGCTTCTCTCTCATTTTCTCTTGCCACCGCCATGTAAGAAGTGCCTTTCACCTCCCACTGTGATTCTGAGGCCTCCCCAGCCACGTGAAACTGTAAGTTCAATTAAACCTTTTTTTCTTCCCAGTCTCAAATGTGTATTTATCAGCAGGGTGAAAATGGACTAACACAATTCACATATGACTTTTGACTCCCCCAAAATACTGATAGCTGACTCCTGACGTGAAGCCTTATTGATAACACAAACAGCTGACTAACATATATGTAAGACTAGTATCTACATGTATTTTATGTATTCATGGCATACTTTTTTCTTAATTTTTTCAGGTTTTTTAGGCTAAGCCAGTTCATCTGCAAGGTTTTTCAAATTGTTACAATCTCCAAAAAATTTTTCAATATATTCACTGGAAAATCCACACATAAGTTGACTAGAGTAGTTCAAATCCATGTTGCTCAAGGGTCAACTGTACATATAAATATTTGTTTCCACAAAAATGGGGTTATACTGTGTATTATTCTGGTCACCAGATTGTACAAATATTTGATCAGATATAAACAATGACCATATTTAAGTTAAATCTTTGAGTATATCTATAATTACTTTATTATAATAAATCTTTCCAAGTAAACTTATTGGACCAAAGAATGTACTTATTTTAAAGGTTTTTAATAGGAATAAGCAAATTAGTTTACACAAAGGTTGTATGAATTTGTTTTCCACCAATAGTTTAGGAGGCTGTTTACTTCCTCATATGTGGGACAACATTGGATGATATAATTTATTTTTAATATTTGACTTTTGATGGGTGAAAATAGTATCTGGTATGTTACAGTTCTTTGAATGCTATTGAGGCTAAATAATTTCATATATATATATATTTTTCTTTTTTTATGACCATATGGTTTTTTTTTCCTACATTACTTGCTTATATTCTTTGCCCATTATGCTATTGAAGTGTGTGCCTTTTCAAATAATGTCAGTCATTTATAGTCTGAGAATATTAACTTTTTCCTATCGTGCATGTTGGAAACTTCCCTCAAATTTTCTGTTTGCCTTTTAGATTGTTTATGGAATTTCTAGGTAAAGGAAATTGTAAATTTTAAGCCTCTTATTATTTCTGTTAAGTCAACTTTCAAAATAAGCTTGGGAAAGTAAGTTGGTGTTGATCTTTAAAAATAAAACAAAAAGAAAATCTCATTGGCAAATAGCATGTTGTAGGTTGAGAGTTTTTTATTCTTATTTTTAATCCTCTTTCAACATTTTTAAATGAATAAAATCGGTGCAATAGACAGTGTGTGGGCCCCATTCCCCTCCAAATTCACATGCTGAAATCTTAATCCCCATTTAAGAGGTGATTCGATCATGGGAATGGAGCCCCCAGTGGGAATTAGTGCCCATATCATAAGGCCCCAGATGGCTGCCTCACCCCTTCCGCCTTGTGGGGACACAGTGAGCAGGCACTGTCTATGAACTGGGGGGCCAAACTCTCACCAGACGCCAAGTTTGCCAGCGCCTCGAGTTTGGACTTCCCAGCAGTTTGGTTCCCCCAGAACCGTAAGAAATAACTGTGCTGTTTATGGTCCATCCAGACCATGGTAACAAACTAAAATAATCAGGTAAAATAAACACCACTGATGGAAGGATGGCAGAGGTATTTTCTGAGCTGATTGTATAACTAGTACCCTCCCTTCTTTTGGTTTTAGCTAATGAAGCAGGCTTCTTCTCTCCTTGGTTCACCCCCAAATCAGTCAAGAGCTTGAGTCCCATTGTTCTCTTGGGGCAACTGGGAAAAGGCACAGACTCTAGCAAGGTGTGTGTGTGTGTGTGTGTGTTGGAGAGAGAGAGATGTCTGTAAAAGGCTGGTGACATACCCCCAAGGTATAGACATCTACATGCCTGTGTGTGATTACTTGGTGATTGCTTGGTTCTTTGAATGATTTTAATCATAATTTCCACGTTAGCGTGCCGGCATTATTATGAATTAAGTCATTTATTTTAAAGATGCTTCTGCCATCAGGTAGGTCGAGGTGTGGAAGGTTCCTCTGGTTTGTGCCCACATGGAGTGGGTGATTTTGTAGGTTAGAGCCCCATCTCTCCTCATCGTAATGACTTCCAAACTGGGATGCCACTCTTGTTAGTCCCAGGGATGGATTTAAGCCAAAGTTTCAGGAACTATGAACGGGTCAAAATGAGGCTCTTTGCACCAAATCAGTTTCTCCAGACTTGCTTTATTAGATGGTGTTATAATAAACTTGAATAGTTCTGATTATAAACAAACTACCCAAGCCCCTCGTCTCCCCGCTGTCTGATACCGAGTTATTTTTCCTACAGATGTTCCCCAGCTGCCTCCTCACAGCATTTGAGTTTGGTCTTGGAGTTTGGTCTTATGGTCTTATAGACGTGGTGCTCAAAGAGGCGTTAAAGCCAAAAACATGATTAGAAGAGTCAGAGCAGGTCATCAGACAAGTGGAGGTGCCCGGGGTGGGGGGACGGGGGGCTTGACAGGACAGACAGCCCGGAGAGACTCACGTAACTCTGGAATGAAGACTGCAGAGAGGGACACCTTTGAAAGGCCAAGTTGGCAACAGGTGTTCAAAGAGGCAGGGTGAGCAGGAGGCAGGCAGGCGCATGGAGCAACAGCCTGCACAGTTGCTGGATGGGCAAGCTGTGTCCACAGTCCCTCCTACCAAGGCCCTTTGGGGCGTCACTGGCATCTCCAGCCTGGGACAGACTGTTGCGTCCTGCGGGGGGGCCAGACTGTTCACAGGGGTCATGGGCCCAGGGTCAGTGTGTGTCTCCTCCCGGTGTCACCTCCATGCCACTGAGGCAAAGCTCCTGCAGTCTCACTGGGATTGTGAATTCCGGGCACCCCTGTGCATCCGTGGCTGCATCAGAAACATCCCAGGAACAGCAAGGCAACGTCCCCAAGACCTGAAACCCCCATCATCCTAGTTTAGTGAAAGAGCATTACTGTACATTGGGTTGAGTTCCTGCAGGAGATGTCTTGACAAGGGAAGAAGCAGTGAGTTCTGTGGCTTCTTATTAATGAAGTTTTCAGAAGAAAAAAAGAATAGCAAATAAGATGGCCTAGGTGACACTGGTTCTAAAACATGGGTGTGTCAACAGTTATTTCTATAGCACTACTAGCTTAAAGTTTTATTTTAAATGCAGCTTTAGGAGACGGTCTAACAGTTGTGTATCAGTTAACTGTGATGGTAACTTAGTGGCTGGAAGTCACCACTCATTTGATCTGCTCGGGAATCTGCCATTGGGTCAGGGCTAGAAATGGCAGCTTGTGTGTGCTCCGTGGCACAAGCAGGGGTGCTGAGTTCGAAGGGGTTCACTTCCAAGATGGCTCAGATACAGGCAGGCAGCCCGAGCTGGCTCCCAGAATGGAGGCTGGATCTCAACAGCAAATGCCTCTAGAAATAGGAGGTGAAAAGCCCTATTTCCCAAGGCAACAGGCCCCAAGTCACTTCTGTACGCCCTGTGTGTATGACCATCAATGTGAGGGGACAAAGCTTCACCTCATGATGGACTGAGTGGCAAAGGATTTTGGAGGTGCTTTTAAAACTTACGACTATGGGCTGGAGTGTGGCTGAGTCTTGTAGCCAGGTACAGATGCTGGCTCTGCAACGACAGCCCTGTAATCGGCTCTGCTTCCCAGCTGTCCTCTGCAAGACCTGTGTTCTCATCTGAAAAATACTTACACTAATAGCACCTAGCTCGTAAAGTTACTGTGAGAATTGAATGAGATCATCCGGCCAATGGGCTTCGTATCTGACACATCGCAAGCCTTCACTATATCTCAGCTATTCTAATTTTTAAACAGAGATGGATAATTTGGTAAATGTTTGTTAAAGATGATTTGTTATTGTGGTTGCCCCATTCTTATTCTCTCTCTCTCTCTGGTCCACTGTCAAGTTCTGTGAGTAGAGAATAGATGAGGCCAGCTGATATGTGCGATTTCTCTTTCCTAAGCTAGATGTAAAAAAATGTAGTGATGTCAAAGCTTCTTTGACAAATACGTATTAGAGTGAAATGAATTATCTTTAGAATCCGTATCATCCAATTCTTGACATTCTTAACTGGGCCATAAAATCCTCACACTGTTGGCTGGGATGCTTTGTGTGTGAAACCGAACAATGATGAATAATTTTACACCTCATAGAACATAAAATTGACTGGGCGTGGTGGCTCGCGCCTGTAATCCCAGCATTCTGGGAGGCCAAGGCCAGTGGATCACCTGAGATCAGGAGTTCGAGACCAACCTGGCCAACATGGTGAAACCTTGTCTCTACTAAAAATACAAAACTTAGTTGGGTGTAATCCTAGCTACTTGGGAGGCTGAGGCAGGAGGATTGCTTGAACCTGGGAGGCAGAGGTTGCAGTGAGCTGAGATTGTAGCACTGCACTCCCGTCTGGGCTACAGAGCAAGACCGCCTCTCAAAAAAAAAAAAGAACATAAGCTGTATGTTTTACAGATTATCTTTATCTGAACTTTTTAGTAGCGCAGTCTAGGAAGAAAAAAAAAGACATTTCTAGTAAAAAAAAAAGTAGTTAAAAAAAAAAAAAGCCAGAAACCACAAATACAAACCTGTAATTCTACGTGTGCATTTCCGTGAAAGGCAGGGAGGGTCAGATTTAGTGAAGCACTTGGCATGTCATTGGCTGGTGTTAGTATATCTAGTGATGACTGTGAGACTGGAGCTTCTAAAATGTTTACAATTAAAATTCCCTGTAATTTAAAATATGAAAAAAATAAAGCCACATATTTCTACTGGAAATATCAAGTTCATTTCTAGAGGGTCATTTTTCCTAAAAGGTTTATCTCCACGTTTAATTTGGGTGCATAATGAGGGAAGAAATGCAATGATTCTTCAATTCATGAAAAGTTGAAGGAATTAAGCCATTTTTTGCAAGGGCAGCAGTTCCTTCTCTGCATTTTATTTTCTAGAAAGCATGACTCTCTGATGCCACTTTTCTGTATTTATTCATTCTTAAGAATGATAAGATACAAAATGGCCCTAGAAAATCTTTGTTCTTTATATTATTGAATTTTAATTTCAAATAACATTTTTACTCTGTAGTCGTCTCATCTGGTAATTATCATGCTGTTTTTATTGATTGTATTGTGATAATACCTAGTCTGTGAAATTTAAAAGGACTTTCTGCTACGACGTCTGCCAGATAATGAGGTAGCACCACATACATAGAATATTTCTTTATAAATCATCGTTCTGACATTTGGGAAAATAATCTATATTGAGCAATCATGTTGCCTAAAGTAGTGATGATACAGAACACAAAACACTTGCTTTTCCCTCTAGGCTGATAGCTTTCCTATCAGCATGTACAATTCAACAAGAGAGAGAAGGGAACTAGGTAAAGGACATTCAAAATTGACAGGGGATTTTAATTGAGTAAATGAGAGATAAATTTCTGGATGGAAATTCAATATTATAAATGTATTAGTCTGTTTTCATGCTGCTGATAAAGACATACCCAAGACTGGGCAATTTACAAAAGAAAGAGGTTTAATGGACTTACAGTTCCATGTGGCTGGGAAGCCTGACAATCATGGAGGAAGGCAAGGGGGAGCAAGTCAGGTCTTACATGGATGTCAGCAGGCAAAGAGAGAGAGAGATTATTCAGGGTAACTCCTCTTTATAAAACTGTCAGATCTCATGAGACTTAATCAGTATCTTGAGGACAGCACGGGAAAGACTTGCCCCCATGATTCAATTACCTCCCAGCAGGTCCCTCCCACAACATGGGGTAATTCAAGATGAGATCTGGGTGGGGACACAGTTAAACCATATCAATAAAGGTATAATTATCTTCTATATTATGTCATATGTAATTTTAAACAAGATCTAAGTGAATTTCCTTTGGAATCTTTATAAATTAATTTAAAAATATACCTTGAACATAAGTGAGTGAGAATAGCCAAGTGAATCCGTGAATTTTAAATAGAAGAGCAAGAAAGAGGAATTTAACCTACCAGGACACATAGACATGTGAAACATATTCTCATAAGACTGTTTAGACAAAAATATAATGTAATGCATGTAATTATTGTAAGGTATGTTAATGTAACACATAACCCCCAAATTAACCCTAGTACATGGAAAAATCTAATATTTTTTTCCTTTTGTTTATTTATTTATGTATTTGAGACTGAGTCTTGCTCTGTCACCCAGGCTGGAGTGCGGTGGCGCAATCTTGGGTCACTGCAGCCTCCGCCTCCTGGGTTCAAGCGAGTCCCCTGCCTCAGACTCCTAAGCAGTTGGGATTACAAGTGCCTGCCACCACACCAGGCTAATTTTTGTATTTTTAGAAGAGCCGGGGTTTCGCCCTGTTGGCCAGGCTGGTCTCAGGTGATCTGCCCACCTCTGCCTCCCAAAGTGCTAGGATTACAGAGGTGAGCCACCGCACCTGACTCTTCTTCCTTTTAAAGGTTTTTAAAATAACAAGTCCGAGTCCCTATTTTCTATGAAGAGGCCTAATCATTGATTAAGTCTACACCGATGCTGATGCGTGCGAAACCAATCAGGAGGGCATTTGGTGTGAATGTGGAGACAGTTTTCAGTTATGTGAGTGTGAGCATTGTGTACATACATATTTGAGACCCTGAGCTTGAATTCTTCCAATTATCACTAAATCTTCCCCCAAATAACGTGCATCAGTGCGTAGTGAACGGTCCTGTCCTACCGAGCCTGGTAAACTTGGTTGCTAAGTTTGGAAAGCCCAGCGATTCCTCCAGAGTGGGAGTGCCTTGTATTCGGGATGAGCCCTTGTCATCACTATGGCGTTCTCCTGGCTTCTTCAGAATTGTTCCTGTGTCCACACACACACACATAGCAACCTTAATATGTAAGTGCTACAAAATTACTTATGTACATGTATTTCTTTATTTTGATATATGAAGGTTTTTGCTACAGCTTTCTTGACCCAAATCTCTGAAGTGAAAACCCAGAAGAAGTTGAGTATGCATTGAACTATATTTTAATACTATATGAGTCTCTTTGGGGCCCAAGGAGACATTAAAAGGGCATAGGTACTGAGGCAGTAACTCACTAATGAGCCACCCTGGCAGTGTGCAAGCCCATCTCAACCCCTTAACGGGCTCTCAGGGAGCGGCTGAAGCCCAAGAAAGGTCCAGCTCATTATGTGTGGCCGCTAGCTCAAACCATTTAAGTCCTGTTTATTTTATTATTTACGGGAACTTACGCTTTTGCAATACTAAACAAAGAGCAACATAGATACTTAGCAACTTCTAAGTAGAAGAACAAGTTTACCTGCCATATACACACCACAGGCCATAAATCCTAATTGACCTAGAGGAGGAAAATAGAGATGATAATTTATTCACCGATATGCTCATTTGTTTCTTCATGATCATTTCTGAAAGCCGAATATATTCCCGGTAGAAGCTGAAGGCGAAAAAGTGAGTAAGACCGCCCACTGCCCAACCACGCCCACTGCCCAACCACACCCACTGCCCAACCACGCCCACTGCCCAACCACGCCCACTGCCCAGCCACACCCACTGCCTTGCGCGAACAAAGCAGTCCACTGCAGAGTATTTCAAGGGTCCAGCACAGCCTGATGAGGATGGCTAAGTGTGGGAGGTTAGCTGCGGAGGGGAGGCTTCCGAAGGGGACACGATGAAGGCTGGGCCAATGTTAGGACAGAGTCAGGAAAACGGTGTTGTCTGGGTAAAGAGGGCAGTGGCCTCGCAGCAAGGTTCACCCTGGCTTTTCTCCTGGTCAGACCCAGGGCACCTGGCCTGCGGGGCTGCACCCACAGCTCTCCTCTCGCCCACCCCTGGGACATCAATGTGGGAACTCCTGCTCCTGCAAGTCTTTCAATTTCATGGTGCCGGGAAGATAACCCAAGGACCCTACTTAAAATCGCAGCCCCGCCACCTCCTCTGCCACACTTGACGCCTCCTGTCCGACTCTACTTTTTGTTTTTCCAGAGTGCTTACCAGCTTCTCCCGTACCATTGCATGCATTCATTACATTACATATTTACATTTGTCTTCACTGGCTGTAATACAAGCCCCTGAAGGCAAAGGATCTTCATCTATTGTATCCACTGATGTATTTCAGGCTCCTCAAACCTGCCAAGAACATGGTAGGTACATTACAAATATTTGTGGAACGAATGAATACAAATATTAGATAGGTCAGGAAATCTAAACAGCTAGAAAACATGGCTTGAATACTACTCAGCTAGACCAAAAGAGACGAGAGAAATGCCAGTATCCAGTGCTGTCATGGAAACACACGCTGCTGTGGTGACTGCCTGGCTGGGACTAGGAGCCGCATCCCCAATGCCTCCACTGAAGGCTCCTTCACCCTCATGCCTGCAAGGGGAGGCAGCCATGTGCGGCGTCCACCTCCTGCTCTTTACCAGCTTGTTGGTTGTTATGCCTGTCTGAGAGAAGCTCAGTGGTCTGAGTCATCTTAGTGGCAAGAAAACCTGTGAAATGTGGTTTTGAAATCTCCAGACTCTATAGGACCAAAAGTCAAGGAGGAAGGGGCCCCGAATGGGAAGCCAGTGAACCAATGCCTGGTCTTGCGGCCGCATAACTTCACATATCCAGCGAGACAAACCTTTTCTTTCTATGGCACTCTGTTGGTTATACTGCCAGGTGATCTCTATTTTCTCAGTCCATTTTTTTTTTTTTTTTTTTTTTTTTTGAGACATGGAATCTCGCTCTGTCGCCCAGGCTGGAGTGCAGTGGCACGATCTTGGCTCACTGCAACCTCCACGTCCTAGCTTCTAGCAATTCTCCTGCCTCAGCCTCCCTAGTAGCTAGGATTACAGGTGTGTACCACCACACTCAGCTAATTTTTTGTATGTTAGTAGAGATGGGGTTTCACCGTATTGCCTGGGCTGGTCTCGAACTCTGGAGCTCAGGCAATCTGCGCCCCTCAGCCTCCCAAAGTACTGGAATTACAGGTGTGAGCCATCGCACCCGGCCTTCTCAGTCCATTCTTACAGCATCTTAAGGTATGAATATATTATTATTAGCATTTGATAAATAAGAAATTGAAGCTGAAAGACGTCCGGTGATTTCTCAAGGAGAAATGATCTAAGTTTGAACTCATGCAATTTCATTTCAAAGCCCCTGCAGGCTACCCATGCATATGCAAGCTACCCAGGTCCCTGCTTTAATTTATTTGTAATAGGAGAAGAAAAGTTGACACATGTTTCCTAATCAGGCTATGGGGCGCTTTGAGTTTCTAGGCTAAAAAATGCCACGCAGAACCAGCCAAGTCTAGCCAAAGTCCTAAAGCTGGCAAAGTTTACTTTGCAATCACTTACTTATCTGTGGGACTCTGTACCCCTTAGGGTTGGGCCCAGTTGTAAACGTGGTATTGACAAGGGATAGAGAAATAGATGATTGGAAATTGATTTATTCCTTTTGTAAGAGAAGAGTGGACTATTTAGTAAACGATAACTTTTAACCCCTGTTCATTCATCTAGAAAACAAAAATGAAAATGAGGAAATTAGATTTCCACTTCATATCGTGTGTAAAAATCAATTCCAGACTGATTAAAGTCTTAAGTACAGAATGCAAAATTTTACAATTTTAAGACAATATACAAAACAAAAATCAATATGAGTATGGGATTTAGGAAGTATTTTTAAACAAGACAAAAAATGCTCACCATTTGAAAGATTGATATATTTGACTTTGTATAATTTAAAAAACCTGCTTCTTATAAAAAATGGGAAGACAAGTCATAAAATAGAAGAAAATATTTGAAACATAAACCAATAAGTGTTTAGAGTGCAGCATATATAAATATATATATACTTACATATATGTTATATATGTTATATTTTTAGCATGTATATAATTTTTATATAAGAAAAATACATATTCTATTAAAAATAAGTGAGCAAATGACAGTCGAGGAGGGGGCAAGTGCTCGGCAGGTTCTCTTCTGGCCATCTGTGGGCCTCATGCTCCTTAGATGGGGTGAACTCTTGACAATCAATTATCATTAACAGCTATAAACTTTAACAAGATACAAAACAAACTGCCCTCTCAGAGCTGTGGCAACCGAACAAGCTCAGGAAGATTTTGGAGGGAGCCAACCCCGAAGCGTGCAGAGGGCAGAGAATGCGTTTGCATTTTTCTTTGGTGCCTTTATCTTACAGAAGCTTCCACTGAGGCAGAGGGCACCAAGCCCACCGTCTCCTCCACTGAAGGCAATCAGGGAGAAAACCCCAAGCAGCCAGGAGGGAGAGAGGGAGAAAGGACAGCCTCGGAAGGGGGACGGGGAAGGGGCACATCTGATTCTGAGCATACATGTCCCCCCGCCCCCAGCTCTGGCTACTTTTTGAACCCCACATGCATAGATCAAACTGAAAGTGGCCAGAAATGACTGAAAGAGCCAAAATAAAGTCTGAGCCATCTCGTCTAATGCTGGCGTAACTCTCCGCACAGAATCCAGTCCAATTAATTACTTACTAAACAAGAATATCCACATTTTTCTGAGCAATAACAGAGAATCCAAAGTCTAACAACATAGTAGATATTATCCAAGATTACTCAACCTACAAAAAGCCTAGAAAATGTGACCTCATCTCAGGGGAAAACATAGTCCATCGATATGAGACCTGAGATGACCTCTGTTGGAATGATCAGACAAGAACATGAACAGTTATCAAAACTACGCTTGGTGTGGCAAGGGAAAATTCACGCATGACAAATGAAAACATAGGAAATGCCACTAAAAAATACAGAAAACGGCCCGGCACGGTGGCTCACACCTGTAATCCCAGCACTTTGGGAGGCCGAGGCAGGCGGATCACCTGAGCTCAGGAGTTCGAGGCCAGCCTGGCCAACATGGTGAAACCCTGTCTTTACCAAAAATACAGAAATAAGCTGTGCTTGGTGGTGCGTGCATGTAATCCCAGCTACTTGCGAGGCTGAGGCAGGAGAATCTATTACAGCCCGGGAGGCGGAAGCTACAGCGAGCCGAGATCAAACCACTGCCCTCCAGCATGTTCAACAGAGTGAGACTCTGTCTCAAAAAACAAAAAAAAAAAAAAGAAAGGAAAAAAAGAAAACATAAAAATGACCAAGTGGAAAATTATGAGTGCATAGACGAAATGTCTACAGGAGCAATTTCACTGGAAGAGCTTTAACGGCAGAGCAGGGCCGGCAGTGAAAAGGGCCAGTGGACAGGAAGATGGATCACGGAATCTGAGGATGTGAAAAAGAAAAAAATCGATGGAATTTCAGGGAACCCTGAGATGATTTCAGAAGTCTAGCTTAAGTGAAGAGGAGTCTTGAGGGAGAAAGGGCTAGAACACGAGGGACCCCAGGACACAGGAGACAGAGGATGAAGCAGAAAAGATAGTGAGGGAATCATGCTGAAAGTCATCCCAAATGGGGAAAGATGCAAATTGACATATTCAAGAATGTTAGTCGAGCCAGGCGCCGTGGCTCACGCCTGTAATCCCAGCACTTTGGGAGGTCGAGGTGGGCAAATCACCTGAGGTTGGGAGTTTGAGACCAGCCTGACCAACTTGGAGAAACCCCGTCTCTACTAAAAATACAAAATTACCTGGGCATGGTGGTGCATCCCTGTAATCCCAGCTACTCGGGAGGCTGAGGCAGGAGAATCGCTTGAACCTCGGAAGTGGAGGTTGCGGTGAGCCGAGATCACACCACTGCACTCCAGCCTGGGCAACAAGAGCGAAACTGTGTCTCAAAAAAAAAAAAGAAGAAGAACATTAGTGAACCCCAAATAGGATAAAATAAAATAAAAAAAGCTTTGACTAGGCATATTATGGACAAACTGCTAAAACCAAAGATAGTGAGGAAACCCTGGGGTTATCAGGGAAAAATGATAAATTATATACAGGGGATTGATGATCTTAATTATTATTGAGTTCTCATCGGAAGCCATGGAAGCAACAAGATGGCCCAAAAACTTTAAATTGCCCAAATTAAAACAACAACAACAACAACAACAACAAAAGAAACACCTGTTAATCCAGAATTGAAAGTTCAGTAAAAATATCCTTCCTAAATGAAATACAAATAAAAACATTTTCCAGAAAAAAAAAAAAATGAATGGAATCAGCAGCCATTAGACCTGTACTTCCAGAAATGCTAAAAGAAGTTTTTGAAACTGAAGGAAAGAGATATGGGAGGAATTGTGGATCTTCAGGAACGAGTGATAAGCATCAGAAATGAGAAAACTGTGAGGCAAACTTAAAAAGCATGATGTTTCTGCTTTTAAAAAATCATATGGCCATTTAAAGCAAATCTAACATGGTCTTTATAATATAGATGTAACAAGGTGGGATTTATAATATATGTCGTATGTAAGATGCCCTTAGCATATAATACAGCTGGAGAGGGTAAACGAATTAATATGTTTGCAGATTTCACTCTCTTCCGTAGAGTGGTACAGTATTAACTCTAAATAGACTATGAGAAGAGGTATATTGTAATCCCTAGAACAATCATTACAAAAATGCAAAGATACACAGCTAAAAAGGCAACTGATAAGTTAAAATAAAATTTAGGTCGAGTGCAGTGGCTCACACCTGTAATCCCAGCACTTTGGGAGGCCGAGGTGGGCGGATTATGAGGTCAGGAGATCGAGACCATCCTGGCTCACACGGTGAAACCCCGTGTCTACTTAAAATACAAAAAATTAGCCAGGTGTGGTGGTGGGCGCTTGTAGTCCCAGCTACTTGGGAGGCTAAGGCAGAAGAGTGGCATGAACCCAGGAGGTGGAGCTTGCAGTGAACCGAGATTGTGCCACTGCACTCCAGCCTGGGCAACAGAGCAAGTCTCCTTCTCAAAAAATAAAATAAAATAAAATAAAATAAAATAAAATAAAGTTTAAACACAATCTAAAAGGAGGTGGGAAGGAGGGAAGAGAGAAACAAAACACAGAAGGGTGACAAAGAAATGATAAAATGGTAGGCTTATTTCAACTTTATAAATAATTCAATTTTGTGATAATGGACTGAACAGTCCACTTAAAAAGCAGAGATTATACAGGGATACCTGACCATTTGCTGTTTATAAAAGATGATGTACTTTAGTTATACACAGTAGTTCAAAAATTAATGAATGGAAAATACAGTATCTAAACAGGAAGCATTTGAGGGCTGAAGTTGCTGTATTAACAGCAAACTCAGTCAAAACCGTTACCAAAGATAAGAAAATTTCAAATTGATAAATAGACCAATTCATCAGAAGGCTATAACAAATATAAATCTGTATGCACCTAAAAATAAAGCCTCAAAACACTTAAAGAGAAAATAGTATTAGAGGGAGAAATAGAAAATTTCACAAACATAGTAGGAGATTTAAACACCCTTTTTCAAGCAACTGATAGAACCAACTGGAAGAAAATTAGTCACGACACAGAGACTCTAAATAACTTTATTATTAACCTGGATCTAACTGATGATAGAACAATATGTCCCCAAACTAATTGTATTATTGAGTAAAGCCATAGTTAGTTGGAAAGTTGTAAGTTTAACTGTAAATACAAAAGACTGAAAACAAGTAAGCTGAATTTTAAATTCCAAAAGTCAGCAAGGAAAAAAATGAGCATCAGATTAAAATAAAAAATAAGAAAGAGAAATGCGTACAGAAATCAATACAATGGAGAAGTACAGGAACACGGTGGCAGCAGCCATAGGAACAACCGATGACCACAAAAGAGAATAATTCAAAATTCCAAAAGCTGAGTTTTTGAAAAGATTAATAATATCAAGGCTGATGAAGGAAAAAGAGAGAGAAGATGAGAAAGGGAAATGGAGAGAGAACAGGAGGAGGATGAGGAGCAGAGAGAGAGAGAGAATAAGAATGTAAGTAAGAGTCCAGAGTGAGAAGAGGAAAATCATAGTCACCGAAGAGTTTAGTCAATAATAAGAGAAAATTTCAACATCAGAAAATCTATCAAATGGTTTATCTCAAAAACTACAGCACAAAAGTCTTAGGATAATCTTGATAAAGAATATACACTTAAGTTCAAATTTATTTGTCAGAAAAAACTATCAAAAAACTAGTAAGGAATGTTTTTCATTTGTTTGTTTTACTGAGTGCCAACTATATTCTAGCATTCTTTATGCATTGAAATATAGCTTGGAATTTTATCGCTTTATTTACATGCCATATTAATATCATTTTAGAGAGCTATAACCTTCACAGGGAACATAGTATATCCATTTATAACCATTTATATAAACAGCTTAGGAATTGGCAAATTATATAACTGCCTCTCTCAGTTCAGAATCCTCTGTCATGCCTACACATAATAACTTTACTTTTTGTTTCTTTCGGCGTTTATAGGTATCTGCAAATATTAGTGCATGTATTGAGTGTTGTCTCAGAGTGCTAAATTTAAGACCTGGAGTTATCAAGTGAACTACGGAACGACAGATCTTAGATTTCAAAAGGTGTAAGGTTTGTGTATATGTGCATGTGTGCACATGTGCACATCATGTGTGTATAATTCGTTTGTAACTTGACCTTTCCTTTCCTTGAAGAAGGGCACAGGCGACAGTCCTAGACAGGTTCTCCATATTTTCTTCGTTCAGAAGTGTCTCAAATCTAATTTTTTTGCAGGTGCTAAATAAAATCAAGATGAAGCTAAACAGATGGTCACACCTCCCTCTTCTCATCTCAGTTAGTCAGCCTGATTAAAATGGTCATTCTTCCAAAACTTGCATGTCTTATGCAAATGCTTCAAATATTTCCACAAACCATATGTCCGATATCCTAACTTGAGGGTAAGTAGATTTATGTGAAAAGTTAGTATCGACACCCACTCCAATAATGCATTCCCAGAGATTTCAAAGGAATTCCGTTGGGGTATTTTGGTTTGGCAGACACCGATAAAATGTAGAAATTTCTATTCAAGTGGTTAAAATATTCAGTCAGTGGCGTCTTTAACAAGAAGCAATCTGTACCCCCGAGTAGTTAACTGTGAACTTGACATACATTAAATGCTTATGTCATGTATAAGAAAATGGCATTTTAGCCTTAAGTAAAAATTTAAGATGTCTTCATAACTTAAATATAATTATATTTCATTTCCTTTATTTAATCTGAATTTAAGACCCCATTTTTGGCCAGATCCATGTTGAAGAAGAATGTCTGGAGTTTTGAATGAATGAATTAGTTTTCTGTTTACATTCTGTGGCCATGGTACTTGAAGTGAGTTGACCGGTGTAGACACAGTTGTGAAGACACCAGGCTGAAACCACTTCTACTTCCTCCCTTTCCTCCATAACTGCAAAGACACGTAGCCTGTTTCAGAGACACCCACCTATGTGATTACTATGCCCACTTTGGGAAGAAACACTACACAACATGATGCTGGGTTTAATCAGGCTTGTCTATTTTAATATTCTATATAATTTTAAATATAAAGAGCCTCAGGAGAAACCCAGAGCTCTGAGTCTATCCCAAATTAACAACGGGAGCATAAACTCATCCATCATCTAGGAATAGAGTTTGAATTGCTATTGCCAAAAAAGTCCACTGTGTTACATTCATTTGGAACTACTTTAAAATATTTTGTGGGTACAAAACACAGGTTAAATGAATAAGTAAATAAGTGAATTCTTGCTTGCTCAGTTCCGCTGTCATTTCACAGAGAATGTCTTCCTCCATCTAAACTGGAAGTTATGGGAGGAGGAGGTCTGTGTGTCTTTTTTCTATCCTGTGTCTCACACTGCACTTCTCCCACAGGGTGACCAGCCTTCAGAATTCTCCCACATGTTCCTTCCAGCGCCTGTTTTATCTCTTATGAATCCTCCTGCCCTGGTGAGCCTCCCTTCCTAGCCATGTTCCTGGGCAGGGTCCTCTGAGCAGGCGGGTCGAGGGGCAGGTCTGTGGTTACACCTTCAGAGGGAGTCCTGGCCCACTCCCCATTCTGGACAATCACCTGAGCACTTTGAGTAACTGCAGACTTCAGGAATTGATTACCTAGGTTATCTATCTATCTATCTATCTATCGTCTGTCATCTATCATCTATCTATCGTCTGTCTATCATTGTCTATCATCTATCTATCTATAATCTATCACCTATCTATGTACTGTCGATCGATCTATTATTCCATATCATCTGTCATTCATCTATCTATCATCTATCATTTATCTATCATCATCTATCATCTATCTATCTACCTACCTACCTACCGACCTATCATCTATCACCTATCTATGTATTGTCAGTCACTCTATTATTCCACTGATGTATCTGCTACTCACCTTTCTATCAACCTACTTTTGGGACAATCTCTGTCATCAGCACTACTTGACCATCAATAAGGCAGCAGTAAGCCAGGTATAAAGGGAACACTTCTTGTCTTTGCTTGGGTTTGATGTGAATGAACCATGATGTTTTTGGCTAAACCCTCCCAGAAGTTTGCTTCCTGGAGGGAGCCATAAAAAGCTCTAAAATGCCAACCTCACTTCTTCCTGGCTATGAGCACTTCCCCCCAGGGGTGACCAGCCTTTAGAATTCTCTCATAGGTCCCTTCCAGAGGCTGTTTTATCTGCCATGAATCCTCCTGCCCTGGTGAGCCTCCCTTCCTAGCCATGTTCTGGGCAGGGTCCTCTGAGCAGGCGGGTCGAGGGGCAGGTCTGTGGTTGGAGCTTCAGAGGGAGTCCTGGCCCACTCCCTGTTCTGGACACTCACCTGACGGCCGAGTCCCACGTTCCATGGCTGTCATGGTGGTAATAATATCTCACTCTAGGGGAGTCTGTGAGGATACACTTCGGGGACCCATGTGCAGAATCTCTGAGAATTGTGAGGCTCAGAAAACAAGACCCCAAACTATGGCACCAGAGCCTGCAGAGCGCTTTGAGCCAGAGGAAACGGGAAGGCCGCCTAGGCCGGGTCTCTCCCACCGTCTCCTGCCCTCCTGTCTGTCTCTCTCTCTCTCTTCTCTTCCTCCCCCAGAGTGAGTCAGAGAAAACAGAATTCCTCTTCCCTAAGGCGGGTCATAGGCAGTAGAACCCCTCTCCCCTAACACCAGCAGTGAAACCAGAAAGGCCACTCCCTCTCTTCCTCCTCCAGGACTCTCATTCCAGAGGAGTCCTGCCCGCTGCCTGGGAGGAAGGAACACAAACCAAGAACAGGAACAGGCGGGCCTCACTGGGCTTCGCCTCACTCTGTCACCGTCAGATCACAGCCTTTTATCCCATCACATTCCTGCATGTCTGTCCATGCTTCCATCAGTCCTAAGTGTAAAAAGACACAGGTTGCCCTGGGCCTTTGATTCTTCATTTCTGAAGGATCTCATGTCATGTAACACTTGCACTAAATAAGCCTATGATGCTTTTCTCCTGTTAATCTTTTTTTTTTTTTTTTTTGAGATGGAGTCTCGCTCTTGTTGCCCAGGCTGGAGTGCGATGGTGCAATCTCGGCTCACCACAACCTCTGCATTCCGGGATAAACTTTGGTAACCCGTGTGCAGAATCTCTCAGAATTGTGATGCTCAGAAAACAAGACCCCAAAGTATTCTCCTGCCTCATCCTCCTGAGTAGCTGGGATTACAGCCATGCGCCACCATGCCCGGCTAATTTTGTATTTTTTTTTTTTTAGTAAAGACGGAGTTTCTCCATATTGGTCAGGCTGGTCTCGAACTCCCGACCTCTGGTAATCTGCCCGCCTCGGCCTCCCAAAGTGCTGGGATTACAGGCGTGAGCCACCGCACCCAGCCGTTAACCTGTCTTTTGTTCTCGCAGTCTCTGCTATGACCCTTATGATGGGTAAGGGAAGGTATCCCATGTTTTGGACCCTGCAGAATGCATGCTCAGGCGCTCCGTGAATACCTTCTGTCTGTAGGAATATTGATAAAATACTTAATTAATCATTTGCAGAGCATTTACTCTGCACATGCAAAAATTGAAAATGGCCCACTTTCTAGGGAGAAACGTTACCACTGAATTCATTGATTCTGGCTTCGGAACACTTCTTCAAGAAGCTGGTTAGAGTAGCTACCTACATTCAGAAAATTCTTAAGAGAAATCAGTGTTGTATGGGGATTCTTGATTATCAGGTTAATTTGGACTGTAAATACTCTCTTAATTGGTCTGCAATGAAATTACCAATGAATCTCAAAGCACCGAAAATGTGTAGTTATTCACACATGCACAGGTCAATGACACAGGACCCTCTAGGAACATTGGTGCACTCCCTTTATTTGCAGAAATTATACATATGCTCTCGATTCAAGCCTCAAGGCTAATTACTGATCCTCCTTGATTAAAAATGTGAAATTTTCAATTAAATCTACATTTAATCAACTATTTCATTAAAGTAATTTTAAAATGTTTTGCAAACTACACTATTAACATATTAAGAATGTTACACAATGTCCACCTTTATTAACTCATCAATTAGTCAGCATTTACTGCCTGGGTGACTGCTTTCCAACAAGAATTGTCAAGCCTCCAAGAGTTAATGATGGAAGTAGGCTGCAGGAAATCAGCTTTTCACTTTTCTCATTTTATTTTCTAACTTCCTGTCCCTAAGTCAGGTTCTGTGGTACACTTTTGAATAAGAAGATTATCACCTGAGTAAGAAAAAAATCATTTTGTTGTTACTTATGTCTAGTTATTTATTTATGTCATAAAATAGCTCCTTTATCAGTTGAAAGCTCCTGGAATTAGTTCTGATTTAAAGATTATAATCTCTTTTTCCTCCCAGGACTGAGCCTCATGGCTCACCATGCATGCACACCTTTTACGTAACTGATGTGTTCAGTGTCATCAGCCTGTTATTTCGTAGGGTCTTCTAGAGTGGACCACCTCTCGAGCCACTGTGGCCATAGCTGTGGTGAAAACTATCCAGTGGTTGTCCTTTTGCATGGTTCATAGTCAATAGAGATGGACAATTTTAGTCGTTGAAATTGTACTGCTAAGCAGACATACCAAACCCATGAACTGGATCAGAAGTGAAAGCTAGGATGGGTGTAAATTCAAAACACCCACACTTGTATTATGGTGGCACATTGAATACTAAGGGGATGAATATTTTTGAGGTACAAAATGCCCAAATTAGGGATTTCAGGAACCGATTGTGTCTCTATAATACACAAGTAGTGTGATGAAATGGTGGTAGTGTGCTTTGATGGTTTTATCCTCCAGAAAAAAATGGAGGCTCCTACCAGACCTCGTAACATACGTTGTCATGAACCAATCTCACCTTCAATTTATTTTCTGTATTTTTGACCTACTTGAGGCTCTCAGCTCTTTATTGGCAGACTAGAGTGTCTCTCCTTAGCACACAAACCAGGGAGAAACACTCAGATTGTATCTGTTTCCCTTCTAAATGGAAGACTGCTTTATCCTTCTCTCCCCACTGCCCATTTTCCAATGATTTCCATGATTCTCTCAATAGGACCCAGTCTCTCAGACTTGGAATGTTCCAAAAATCTCACCATCCTATGGACAGAAGTAGCACTTTGCTTTCCGGCTCAGTCCCAACCCCAAAATTCTGCCGCTGCCCTTGGCTGCCTTCCCCGGGGAGGTCTTCTCCTCTCTACAGTTTCCGGGAGAACATGGAGCCGTACTCATGATGGGATTTGGGCCAAGCCATCAACACCCGTAACACTGTCAGTGTGTCTGTGCAGCTGAGATGTGCATTATTTAGAAACCACTGGGCATGTCAACTGGAAGGCCATGTGTTTGGGCTGTTCAAATTGGCAAGGGACTGTCTGCTGAAACTTCCTCTGCTTCCTGTGACAGAACTCAACTTCTCCTCCCGCGCCCTGTGCAGAGCGACTTACGTAAGAGCTGTGCGCCCAGAGTCAGCCCCTGGCATTTCATAACTCAGCTTTGGTAACCGTGTGGTAACATGATTCAGATATTTTGCAAGCTGGTAACCTTTACTGATAAGTGGTATTAATACCTCCTACCAGAGCTCTGCGTTTACCGCTGAATCAAGTAAACTCCTCACTCCCTTAGAGTGTCGAACACAACAGCAGATTATTGTCAAATAAATAAATAAATACAGTTCGAGGTGGGCTTTACTGAACTGGAATGAAAATCTGGCATCTTTAGCTATGACCTGGAAGTTAACCTCTACCCGGTCCTCCTCAAGGGGGTTTCTTTCTTTTTTTTTTTTTTTTTTTTTTTTTGAGACGGAGTCTCGCTCTGTCACCCAGGCTAGCTGGAGTGCAGTGGCCGGATCTCAGCTCACTGCAAGCTCCACCTCCCGGGTTTACGCCATTCTCCTGCCTCAGCCTCCCGAGTAGCTGGGACTACAGGCGCCCGCCACCTCGCCCGGCTAGTTTTTTGTATTTTTAGTAGAGACGGGGTTTCACCATGTTAGCCAGGATGGTCTCGATCTCCTGACCTTGTGATCCGCCCGTCTCGGCCTCCCAAAGTGCTGGGATTACAGGCTTGAGCCACCGCGCCCGGCCAAGGGGGTTTCTTTCTAACTATGCTCACTGTCCTGGGCTGAGTCTCCAGTCCTTGTGTGTGTGTGTGTGTGTGTGTGTGTGTGTGTGTGGTTTTTAATGACATGAAGAATAATAAATTGGTTTGGGGGATGAATCACTATTTTAATAATTGTGGTTTTTTTTTCTTAAAAATCACTGTATAAATGCCTGGAATTCTGAATTTCAGATGAAAGATCTCAATTTCTTCTGGTGATAAGCATTTGTCTATACCTGAACCAGGGATACGTCTGCACTGGCTCAGGTCTGTTCACATTTGGGGCAATCTCTCTTTCTCTCTGTCTCTTTGGCTCTGGATCTGTGTATCTGCCTGTCTGTCTTGGGATTCATGACCTCATTCTTCTCTTCATTCCTCTTGATCACATTCCTCCCGAGAGAGAGGCTGCTTCTCCACTCTCTGATGTTTCTGCCCTATTCCTGCTCAGGTGGCTTCTTGGGGAATCCCCGAAGGCTCTCCTCCTCCCGCCAGGGACTTGGCAGGCTGCAGGCTCAGGTCCTGTTATGGAGTTACTGGTTCCCGGGCATGGCCACGTCCCAGCAGAATAACTCCTCAATTTCCAGTAGCACCCCTCAGCACCTGAAATTCAGAAGACGTGAAACAAACACACAGGAAAGTGATTCTGCAGGTAGAACTAGAAGCTGCCCAGTTGCTCCGTTCCCAGCCTGAGAAAGCCACCCAGGAGGAAGGGGACATCTGAGTCACACGAGGCCTTTTGTGACCAGCAGCCTGATGCCCGACCTGGGCCCTTCTCTGTAGTCCCTGGACCCCCATTGTCAGGTGCCCTTTCACAGCTCACAGACCCTGGACAGGTCCAGCCTCTACTCACCCTTGGGCCCCAGGCCAATATGACAGCCCCTGTCTCCAGGTCCAGGCCCCTCCTTCCACCCCAGGGTCCTGCCTTTCCCTGCTGGGCACCAATCTTATAATCAGTCTGGCCACTGCCCCACAAGGCTCTCCCTTTCTCTGCTCCCATCTGTCTGAGGACCAGCCTCCCTGCACCCAACCAGCCTCCCTGGGCCTCCCTGTTCCTGAGCTCCTGTGGGTTGACTCCTTGTTGGGTCATCTCCTGATAATTTGCCTGAGGCTTTCCTAGCATCCATGCCTTTAGCTCATGGTGCTGCTTCTTAATCTGCTCCCTTAGGAAATGAGGGGAGGTAGAGAAAGAGCTCAAGACTTGGGGGCAGATGGACAAGGTTGAATCTCTGGGTTTGACGCCTCTGTGTGCAGGATTTGGCTAATTGATGCCAGCTCCACCTCCTCACCTGCAAACCAGACCCAATAGTGGCCATGTCATGAGGTCGCTGGTAAAGGTTGGATAAGGCTCTGAGAGCAGCTATGACACAGTGAACACAGATTAGGAACCAGTAGGCATCAGCGGACTTTCCTTCCTGTGACTCCTTGGGCCTTCTCTGGCAGTCCCAGCTCCACGCGTCAGCCTAGTCTCAGGCTCACCCATGTTCCCGGCCCATCAGAGTCTGTGGTCTCTAGAGATAATGTTCATTATAGGCAACATGGAGCCCTTGCTGTGAATCAGGCACAGTCCTGGGCACTTTGCAGGCATGATCTCACTCAGTCCTCTGCACAGTCCTGCGTGTTGCTATTTGCAGGTGAGGCCTTGAGGCTTGAAGAGGTGGAGCCGCTGTCTCACTGCACCTGTGGTCAGGGTCAGATCCCACATGTGTCTTCAGGACCATCTGTGCATATGGAGTTCATACATTTCTCTCTTAAAGCTCAGACCTCTTCTCAGAGCTTCAGGAAAGTATATCCAGTGAACAAGGGGACGGTTCCACCTGGGGACATCAAAGGCCCATCAGCCATGGCCTGTCCAGAGCAAACCTAGCAATGCCCAGAGCAAGACCTGGCTCCATCCTCCCTAGACCCTGGTTCACCTCACTTCCTCTGGGGCCTCCATCACAGCCAGAAAAACAACGTCTGCCCAGTTGTACACGCCAGAAATCCGGCAGTCATCCCTGGCCCTCCCTCCCTGCTTCCCTCCCTTCCTCCTCCCTCTTTCTTTCTCCCCAGCCCTGCACGGTCCATTGCTAACCCCCCCAAATGTGCTCCCTAGCCGTACCCTGTACATTGTTCTCTGGCTGCATGGCTGTATTCACGGTGGAACCTCACCTTTTCTCGTCTGTTTCTGGCACTCATTTTCATCCCATACTGCACTTGTACCTGGAAAGAAAATGGCCTTTTACACCTTCAGTCTGTCTTGTGTCTAAACTGCTTTGGTGGCTTTTCACTGATCTTTTGATGAAGACTCAAATCCTTAACGTGGCGAGGAGGCCCCACGCCCTCTCAGTCCGTCTCTCCCTTAGCCTTTCCTTCTCATGTCCTGGTTCCTTCTCAGGTCCTTCTCTTGGCTCCTTGGGGGGCCTCCTCCCGCAGAGTCCCTTGCTCTGTTCTCTGGGGCCCATGTCACTTAAGGAGGGCAGACTCTGCAGATCTCAGGAAAATGCTGCTCTCGTGGCAGCCCAGACTAGCCCAGGCCCCCATACACTGATGCCACAATGTGTGTGTCTTGACTTCAGGGGCTGGTCGTCCCTGTTTGTAATTTTGCACTGGCACGGTGTGTGCTTTGCCTTGCCCCGTTGGTAAAATCAAACCTCTTAGGCTCAGGCATGGGCATTCCCCTGTGGATACCACCTCTCATGTTCTCCATGGTAAATACTCATCCTGGCTTCTAACCCGGGGCCTGCCCATGGCTGTGATCTCATTGGTATGTGTTGACTAGATGAACAAATCGATGCAGTAATAGATGAGAGAAAGAGGGGCGTAAATCTGTTCAATGGAGAATTAAGGTACAGCAAGGTTTCCTGTGTGAAAGGAGCCTATGTCTCAGATAGATACCGTATCAACTCTCTGTATTTATTAAGAAATATTTATTGAACGTTCCTATGGATCAGTTGCTTTCATGGGTGTCTCCTCTGGGAAAATACACCCCAATTAAATCCTCAAGCCATACAGACTTAGCATCAGATGTTTTCTATGACTGATTCTACACTGCAGAATCCCTGGGAGGGAGCACAGCCACCCATGCCGTCCCCACATTTCCTGCTGGTCCAGGGCCCTCCACTGGTGAGGAATGCATGAACCACAGAAAGGGGAGAGGGTCTGAACCCACGAGGCTGAAGGAGAGAAGCACCTCTGCCTGCAGTGTCCTTCTCAGAAGTGATGTTTACAAGATGAGAGTCAGCTCCAGACAGCTGAGATTCAGGGCTTCTCTGCGTCTCCAAGGGGCAAGACATTCTTCTTCTTTCATCTTCACCCTCCTCTTATTTCTGAACACCATTCCCAGGGAGCAAACGCTTTTTAGAAGTGAATTTGGACCCAAAGGAGGATTTCTAGGAAAAGGAGAAATCATTCTGAGAACTGGGAATTTGATAGAGTTTCAGGAGTTTTTGAAGATTATCTCTGGAAAAGTGCCGTGGCTGAGGTCCAATTCTGCTGGCTGACTTTTCATGCGTCTTCCAAGGTCCAGGTCACATCTTGAGAAGAGCAGATCGGTACTTTTTTTCATCCATTTATCAGCCCTCTCAACTCTCAATGCTCCTTGCTTTCGTGCCTCGTTTCTCTGAGATGAGTGAACATTCTGCGTTGCTTGCTGTGTTCCGTTTTGAAGGTAATACTGTCTAGAACTCCCTTAGACAATGAGTTTACCCAAGTGTTAACCAGACTTTGGGATTTAGCAACACAGACACAGAGGCATGCATGGGTGGATGCATGCATACATAGACACATTGACAGCCCCCACACAGAGGTTTCTTCTGCAGGCACAGACACAGGTTGTAAGTGACATGGAAGTCTGACTCAGTATTTCATCACCTACGTGCATCCGTCTCTTTGTATCAGTGCACAGGTGGGGATACTGTTTTGCTTTTACATATTTGCAGGTTGAATGCATGTTCAGATTTTTTTTTTTTTTTTCCAGACAGTTTTGCTCTGTCACCCAGGCTGGAGTGCAGTGGCACGATGTTGGCTCACTGCAAGCTCCGCCTCCTGGGTTCACACCATTCTCCTGCCTCAGCCTCCCGAGTAGCTGGGACTACAGGCGCCCGCCATCACACCCAGCTAATTTTTTTGTATTTTTAGTAGAGACGAGGTTTCACCGTGTTAGCCAGGATAGTCTCGATCTCCTGACCTCGTGATCTGCCCGCCTTGGCCTCCCAAAGTGTTGGGATTACAGGCGTGAGCCACTGTGCCCGGCCCGCATATTCAGATTTTAACAAGAGCATTTACCAAGCACCTTTACAGGACACACCAGCTTTAAACATCAGAGCCAGGTCAGGGTGCCTGAAGGTTGGGTTTCTGATGCTCCCTTGACAGAGCCAGGATATTCTTAGAGAGGCTGCAACTGGTTTCTGCCTTGCCACTCATGTCCATTTCCAATCTGGGAAATGAGGGTGTTCTTTGTTTTCCACCTGCCCATACTAAACATGATTCTCCTCTGTTGAAAATATAAAATCATGGCCGGGCGTGGTGGCTCACGCCTGTAATCCCAGCACTTTGGGATGCTGAGGCAGGCAGATCACCTGAGGTTAGGATTTCAAGACCAGCCTAACCAACATGGTGAAACTCCCATCTCTACTAAAAATACAGAAGTTAGCCGGGTGTAATGGTGGGCACCTGTAATCCCAGCTACTCAGGAGGGAGGCTGAGGCAGGAAAATCACTTGAACCTGGGAGGTAGAGGCTGCAGTGAGCTGAGATCACACATTGCACTCCAGCCTAGGCAGCAGAGCGAGACTCCACCTCGAAAAAAAAAAAGATGTAACCACAAAAATATGCTAAGTGTAGGAAATGTAGAAGACATAGGAAAAACAAGGAGCGTAGGTTTTAAAAAATCATTAGCATCCCACAGTCACTCTTTTACTTAAGGAGGATTCCACACCTTTAACTCTCGGTAAACAAGGGTGATGTGTCTCTTTTATGTCACTGACACCTTACTCAGGGCACAGTCGTGCTGATATTACTCACCATTTTTCGTATCTGCATGGAGACTAGCACTCCTGCAAATACACAAAAAAGCTATGAATCGATCTTGAAAACTTTGGTATCTCGTGCCAGCATCTTCTGAACATTTTTAGATAATTGGTCGTGTAATTGTGAGGTTGGTTTAATGATCTCTCGTTTGCTTCTCTTCCTCTAGGGCATACAAAGGGGGAGAGTGGTGATACCACACTTACGGCAGATATTACTAATAGCCTGGTCGAGTTTAAGAAATGTATGCATTCTGAAATTAAAAAGACTATTCTGAGAAAATCGTAAACAGAATGCATTCCCTATGCTCTTAAAAAGCAAAAACAAACAAAAAAAAACCTGATTAAACTTTGGTCGAAGAGATCTAAACTTCTTCCCCCCACTTTCTGGTGGAGGCTTATTATATTTATATTTGACTTTCTCTTTGCTTGTCGATAGGCATGAACATATATTCCAAGTGGGTTTTGAGCTTTTAATAATAATTTTTAAAATGGTACATTTAGGAAAAGCAATGGTGCAGAAAATTCTTTTCCCTAGAAGAGAAATGGTGCATATGCATTTTCTCACTGTGCACTCCAGTCATCCACTAATAGGCATGTTCAGGTTCTGTTTCACAATCCTCAAAAGCCTCCTGGTGAGACTCGTCTATATATGGTTTAAGTAAAAGTAGGACGCAGAGTTTATCTTTTTGCTGAAGAAAGTAGCTGCAGGCAAAAACCCGAACTGTAAACCAGGCATTGCCATTTAGAGGCATGTACTGTGTGGGAAGACAGCTCTGTCCTTAGTAAAAGTGAAGCTCTTTCTTATTTTCTACCCTTGTATTTCTTTCATTCTACAGCAGATTTGACCATCACTTTTTTTTTTTCCAGGGGTGTTTGTTTTTGAAGTTTTTGTGTTTTTTGTTTTAGAGAGTACCAATTTTCATTTTTAAAAACAACCTTATAGAAGAAGCAGAACTGAACAAAAACATTTTTAATTGAAAAAATACCTTATGGAAGCAGCAAAACCGTTGCTGGGGTTAATCTTGTTGTAGAAAAAGGAACTCAAGATAAAACTGATACTGTAAGTTACTCATGTGTTGTCCAGAATCTTCTATTTTGGCTGAAAGAAAATCTAGTTGTCTTTCCTGGTTCTGAGATGAATTGCTATTTTATGTATGTGGATGGCAGAAAAAAGAAACGGCAATGTATTCTGCAAGCAATACTACATGCTTTAAAAATTTACCTTGGTTTATTGCTGCACCTTGTGGGCCTTCAAGTGAGAGAGACACTAATCTCCTTATTCAATCTGAAGACACATCGACTTCCTGGAAAAACAGCTCTGAGGGCATCCCCTCTAAATGGCGATTGTTCTGGTGGTCCCTGAGCAGTAGGCATGCACCACTATAGCCATCCTATTGCAGGAGACACTGAATTTGTACCAGAACCAGTCCCAGGAATAATTCTCATGACTTCTGCTGATATAGCTGCAGTATCTCACCATCTTCGATTTGGACAGTTTGAGGTCAAAATACTCATTCACCATGTACTGCATCTGAATCAGGAGAAAGATGTATAGTGCTAATTGTTACTAGAGGGAAAATAATAATGCAATTATTCTACCCCTCCCCACGTGTTTATTTTTCTTTAATCTTACAGTAAAAGACCTACATACCCAGTGTCATTCATTCATTTTGTATTGTATTTCTGTGATATATTAGGTGCTTCCCCCCTTATAAATAATGCAATTGTTGTGCTCATAAACATGGCAGGGTTAGGTAGTCAGAATAGAATCTATAAACAATAATCCTAATCGGTGTTGGCAATTTAGCATTGCTTTATTACCATGAGAGATGATAGCAAGAGTTTTTGATTATTAAAATTTGTGGAGTTTGAGATATTAGTGGCAAAGATTCATGCAGAGGAATGCTGCCCCTTTATAAATAAGGCCTAAAACTCAGCCAGCTGCTGTCCCTGTCATTGGTGCAGGACCTGAGGTCAGAAGGTCCGGAGACCCACAGTCCTATCTCTCTGCACCTCTTGGAAGGCCTTGCCCCCTGCAGAGCTGGTTAGAATTTTTTGTCTGATTCAGAGAAAACCTTCTGTATACAAGGCTCATGAGTGCACTTGAAGTCAATGAGAAAGTCCTTTCTGGAAGATAGATACTTTGTATGACTATATGTGTGTCCTTTCAAATCTCTGTGTGTGTGTGTGTGGCATTAATTATACTAAAATTTACATTCATTAAAATGATGAAGCATCAAGACTACAGGAATGCCCTCCTGGTATAACTGTATGAAATATACACAAAACAATGCTCTTCAGACATTGGACACCTGGCGGCCCAGGGTAGAAATTTCTGGGAAAAGAGAAGGTGAGCTCTCAAATTGCTTCAGGTCAGTGCCTGAAAGTAGTTTTCAGGTCACCTTTTAAAGAACAGAAATTGAAACAAGGCCTGGAGATTTTGCTGAATGGCGAAGACCCAGAAATGAATTCAGGATGCTAAGGGGGCCAAAATGTGTGAGGCAGTGCTCTTCAAGGAAGGAAATACCCAAAGAGAGTTTCTCAGATTATCAGAGGATCCCCTCTCATTTTTGTTGGAGAACTGACCTGTACATCCTTCAGTCTGAAGAAACTGTCTCCAGAAAGCAGCTAACTAAAACAATTTCCAGGCCTTACTCAGGGCTGGGAAGAGTTTGTGTGGACTAGAGTGTAGAGCACTCGTAATAGACAAGGCATTGGTTAGGGTTCTAGGAAGGGACATACCTTAGCTGTGGGGCTAAAGTAACCCTTGAGTAAGCTATTACCCAGATTACCAAAACTTAAATGAAATTTCATAAAAATGAAAATGATCTGCAATAACTTAACTGTATGCCAGAACAAAGGCCAATACCCTTTAAAGGGATACAGCAAAATCCAGCACTCAACAGTGTAAAGTTCACAATATTCAGCATTCAATCAGAACTTACAAGGCATCGAAAGAAGAAGAAAAATATGAATCATAAAGTAATCAATAAAACAGACCTAGAAATGGCAGGGATAATGAAAATACCAGGAAAACCTTAAAATAACTGTAATTAATCTTGACAATATACTGAACAATGTAAAGGAAAACATGAATATAGTGAGAGAAATAGAAGATATAAATGAAGACCCAACTGGAACTTTTAAGAATGAAAAAACATAGTATTTGGAAGCCAATTTGCAGAAGTGGAAGACAATACTCCCGGAGATGTATAATATTCGGGATAAAAGTATCATTATGACAAAACAACTGAATAAGCTCAAGTTGATCTCTAAAAGCTCTGTTCGTCCTAGATACGAACTTTGATCTTTTACTGAAGTCCTCTCCTCCTCAATCTGGCCCAGCAGACTGGAGAGGGTTAGCTCCTCTGCTCCTCAACTGGGTGAGCCAGGCCTAACTGTTGCCAGCAATGGTAGTCTTGCAATGTCAGTCATTTAGGAATTACACAATCATAAATCACAACATGCAAAACAATTCTCACTTCTCTCTTTTTTTCTTCAAGACAGGGTCTTGCTCTGTTGCTCAGGCTGAAGTACAGAGCGTGATCACAGCTCACTGTAGCTTCAACCTACTTCTCATTTTTGAAATCCAGTAAACTTAAGATCTTTCAGAATAATGCTCTCTATCAATTTATCTTCTCTAAAAGTGTAGATTTTTATGTCTCAAATATCCAAAATGATCCTCTGCCCTCATCTCTGTGTGTGCATGTATATGTGTATGTCCATGTTGTGTGTCTATGTGTGTGTTGCATGTGTGTTTGGTGTGGGGGTGCATGTGGATTGATATGTGCATGTGTGTCATGCACCTTTATGTCACATCACATGCATGTGTTATGGGTAGCACATATACATGTTGCATTTGCATGGATATATTGTGCACACTGCATATGCATGGGTGTTGTAGGTACATGATGTTTGTGTGCATGTATTGTATGTCTGTGTGTCTCACATGTGTTGTTTATGTATGTCTGCTGCACGCATGTGTAGGTCTGCTGCATGCATGTGTATGTTGTTCAAACGTGTGTGTTTGTGCATGCATGTGTGTCAATTTGCACATCTGTGAAGACGTGTTTGTATACATGCAAGTTTGTTGCATGTACATGTATCTGTGTACCCATTGTGTGCATGCATGTGTTTGTGTGTGCATTTGCATGTTTGTGGTAGGCACATGCATGATGTGTGTGTGTGCATGTGCATTATGTATATACCTGTTATGGGTGCATGTGTTCGTGTGTATGTTATGTGCATACATGTATTTGTATGTGTATGTATGCCTGTGCTTGTGATGTGTGCATATGTGTATGTGCATGCCTCTGTTGTGTTTTCATGTGCATCATATGTGTAGATGTTGTGTGTGCATGGGCATGTATGTGTGTGGGCATGCCTGTGTGTTATGCTTCCTGGGCTCATTTCCACTTGCTCTTGGAGGTCGCCCTGGACTTCACCCTTTTAACACCATCTACTATCTTGAGCCTGGATTTGCGCTATTCTACGTATCTATCTCACACACTCCCTACTTTCTCTCTTAGAATTCATCACATTTCATTCTAAATGCCTAGTTACTTGTCTGTATCACAGAGATCATGAGCTCTTTTACAGGAATAATCACACTGATTTTGATACCCCAGGATTTTGTGTCGCATGTTAAATATCACCTGATGTTCATTTTCATACTTGGGTCATTGCTAGTAACCCAGAAGTTTGGCAAGACAAAATTCGATTTTGAATCTAGAACAATCAAACCTTGAACAAGCACTGAGCAATGCTAGCATTCTCTTGGATGGTGATGTCAATGTAAGGATAAACATGGGAACAGGGGTAGAGTTGTATTTTTCATAACACTTTCCAGTTTGATAAATAGCTGCAAAATATTCAATAATATTGTATGCAAAGAGGCCCATTTAGTTCATTTTTTAATCATCTCTTTCTGATTGAATAGAATTCTTCTTAGCACCAGATGTGTTTACATTTAAGATATTTACTGAGAATTATTTTAGTTTATTGGCTCATAGACCCAGATGGGAGGTTTATTTTGTTATAATATTTCCAGCTCCTTTAAAATATTGGATTCAGCCAACATATGATGCTGTGTTTGGCAATCTTTAAGCCAATTTGTTTCTGAGCTTTGTTAGTTTTCTCCAAGGCCAGTCATGTATAGGGGTTTGATATTTAAGTAGTGACTTTTTTTTTTTTTTTTTTGCTGAAACCACTATTGCCAAATTCACATTATCATTAGCATCACAAACTTCTTGTGTGCAGGTAGCTCATGAATGACTATTGCCTGAGGCTAAGACTTAGCAAGCTGGCTATCATTCCCGAAGGAAAAGACCAGAAAAATCATTTATCACTTTATCTTTTTCCTTATCAAGGATTGCGTCTCACAGAATGAGGCTTATCCCTGAGGCTGCTTGGAAATGGACAATTCAGGAAGAATCAATGGAGAGCTGCATTTCTGATGGATGAACCATTAGAAAATTCTACGGCATTTTCCCCATGACCTTTCCTGAAGACAGATGAATAGCCTTTCAAAGGTTGCATTTTATTTCATGTTCAAAGAAGAAAAAAAAAGACAGGAAGGAAAAAAGAAAACCCAGCCAGACAAGGCATATTAAAAACAACACAGTCAAGTTAGGTTCTTTCTCAATGTAAAACACAGAAATACAGGGAAAAGGAGGTATCCTATGGAAAAGCAAGAGTGATTAGCAAAGATGGCAGAAGAATCAGCATAACTCGAGGAAGTTCTGTTTCCTGGAAACAACTTCTAACCAACACTCCCACTCTGTGAGTTATTTTCATACTTAATAAAACTAATTCAGTTACTGTCCTTCTGGGACACAGCTTGCATCAGACTGTTATCTATAGGGACATCTGTGGCTTCATGGCCCATGCAGTATTACTAAGGAAAAAAAATAAATAGATCCAGACGACAGCAATGGACCAGCAATATGATGGACGGTATTTTAAAATATCAAGATGTAAATTATGGAAGGGCAGGCCAGATGAGAGGGATGGTGATAGCAAATGAGTCAGTAGGCATTTCCTAGAGCTCCTTAAGGGATTTGAATGTGGAAATGGAAAGAAAAATCTCTAAGAACCTAAATAATGATATAGGCAATCAGTGAAAGCTCTAGAATGAGTGAAGTCCCAGTTTGTGGGCCGTGAGAAATGTGGTGCTTCGGTGGGAAGGGCTGATGGAGAGGGGAATAGGACACCTGCCCACAGGGAGGGCGGCTCGGACCATTCACGCATTCTATCCCCATGTCTTTCCCATAGTCTGTCAGGTTAAAATACCTTGAAATAGTCAAAATATAATTTTATGTAACTGAAAGTTTGACGTTTGGGTTTTGGTTTTATTTATTTGTGTTACTTTTATGGAGTTTAGGTAAGCAAGAAAAAGAAGATTAATGATTCTACTACTTGTGATTCTAAATCACAAAGTAGATTTGTCACTTACATTAATGCCTCCCACCAGAATAGCACAGCCTCTGTTTATTGAGTGATTACTATACTGTGTTAGCTACTTTACTGGCTGTGCCTTATTAATTCTCCAAACAATCTTAGGCTGAGTGAACTGTTATTTTGTCCACTTTATAATGTCAAGCAGCAATGATAACAATGACAAAAAGTGTTTTAAAAAACTCTCAGGAGGTAAGTTGATAATACATTTTAGGTTCTAATTTCGAGAGATTTGCTATCAATTTTTTTTATATTTGTCACTTGTCTTGATACATTCATCACCAGCAAATCACTACCAGCCACTTTTACATTAAAGACACTGGCTATGTCTATAAAATTCTAAAACATTCAAGTGAAAGAAAACATCAATGAGCTTTCCAGTAATAAAATGAAAACCCCAAAATAAAAATTCTTAAGAACAATGAATATTTTTTCCAATTGTGACACCAAATGAAGGGGTGGCCTGCCCCTCCACACCTGTGGGTGTTTCTCGTTAGGTGGAAGGAGAGACTTGAGAAAAGAAATAAGACACAGAGACAAAGTATAGAGAAAGAAAAGCGGGGGCCCAGGGGACCGGCGCTCAGCTTACAGAGGACCCACCCCGGCACCGGCCTCTGAGTTCCCTTAGTATTTATAGATAATTATCTTTACCATCTTAAAGATAAGGGAGTGGCAGGACAATAGGATCGTTTTTAGGGAAGAAATTAGCAGTAAGACATAAGAACAAGGATCTCTGTGACATGAATAAGTTTAAAGGAAAATCCTGTGCCTTGAGATAAACCTTTTAGCAACATTGTTTCATCCTATCACATGGGGATAAACCTTGGACAATACCTAGCTTTTCTAGGAACAAAGACACACCCTGCACGCCCAAAATCCATTAAACTTTGAGTTACCACAGCACATGTCTCTTGCAAGGACAAGGTTGGGGGTAGGGTCACAGATTAACAGCATCTCAAATACAGAACAAAATGGAGTCTCTTATGTCTACTTCTTTCTATATAGACACAGTAACAGGCTGATCTCTTTCTTTTCCCCACAACCAAACAAGTAAATACCTGTGACCTGCCGAAGCAGCATCATGTTTTTTATGAACAATTTAGTTGAACAGAATAAATTAGGGAAAAATTCTCCTCTAAGTAAAGGTATTCACCTTACTGATGTTTTCTCTGAGCTGTTAACTCAGTAAAACCCACTTTGGCAAATGACAATATTTTCTAGAATTTCAGAGAGTAGATTCTGCAAATTTCAAATCGTCACTCTTTCCCTCTTTCCATCTTTGTGAAGTCCTCACTGAGTGTGGATTGAGCGAGGCACTGAGTAAAAAGAAGTAAAAATAAGACAAAAGGCATTCTACTTAAGGGACTCAAATCTAATTTTAAAATCGAGTTTACAATGAAACGTGCTACACTGATATGATGTATATGAAATGCTTCTCATTGTGGGGGAAGATTAATGCTTACCTTACAGACTGAGAGCATTATTGAAATTTTCATACACTTAGGCTTCAAGAGATATTACTTGATTCTCTATAAATGTGGTTACAAATAAGATATGTAATAATCTTAAAATTGAAAGTAATTGTGAAGTTAAGAATACCTGAAACTAGTCTTTTCTTCCATAGAGATACAATACGAAAGGAGAAACTAAGGGTGAGTATAAGATTTAGTGGGTTACACGTTCCAGGCTTGGGTTCAAAGATAGTAGGGAAAGAGTTAAGTCATCCTTACTATTTAGAGATATTAACAATTCTGTCACTTTCTTCACATAAAAGATGTCCCTGAAGAGACGGACAGCTAGAAGTGGGAAAGAGGAAACTGCAGAAGTGTAGCGGAGCCCACATGGACCTTCACACTGAGGAAGATATTAGATGGCCAGTGTGGACTCCAGAGTCTCAGGGTCCCCTGGTCTCTTATTGAGACATCTCGTCAACATCCATTTAAAGGAGAAGGTGCAGGACGATGTGGGAGCGTGGACCAGTCTGCCCTTCTGTGAAAGACCTTCTGTTATTGTGGAGCAAGTTCCTCAGGGCTCTCACCTCCCACTCCAGGTGCTGTTGGAACTGTCCTTCCAGCCCCACCTAACGTTCTTTTCCAGGGCACTTTGGGTGGACAGGCTCTTCTCTGCTCAGGACATTTCTAGTGCTGAGTCACTATCCCGACCTTTTCCCACCCCTTTATATTTGCTCCCCAATAAGTCACCCTGATGACCCGTCCTGAACCCACCTCTCCAGCCAGCGCTGTTACAAACAGAAATTGCACATATATATATTTGTATTTAGTGAGTTTATTTATTTATTTTTTACTTTTTGTTTCCATAGGTTTTGGGGGAACAGGTGGTATTTGGTTATATGAGTAAGTTCTTTAGTGGTGATTTGTGAGATTCTGGTGTGCCCATCACTCGAGCCGTATACATTGAACCCAATTTGTAGTCTTGTATCCCTCAACCCCTTCCCACCCTTTGCTCCTGGTTCTCCAATGTCCAGTGTATCATTCGTATGCCTTTGCATCCTCATAGCTCAGCTCCCACTTGTGAGTGAAAACATACGATGTCTGGTTTTCCATTCCTGAGTTACTTCACTGAGAATAGTAGTCTCCAATCTTATCCAGGTTGCTGTGAGTGCCATTAATTCATTCCTTTCTATGGCTCAGTAGCATTCCATCGTATATATATGTGTATACATATATATATACACCACAGCTTCTTTATCCACTCGTTGATGGATGGGCATTTTGCTTGGTTCCACATTTTTGCAAAAAATTACATATTTTGAAACAACAACATTTTCTAAAATATAATTCTTGGAACTGTAACTTTACAAAAGCTTAATGTTTCCCTTTACAACATAATAAAGAAAAGCGTTTTGAAATAGCTGCATACCACTTTCTTCTTGGGTGTTTATAACGTACATTAACGTATACAGGAGTGTGAGAAGTCCTCCAGTAGAAACAGAATCTTTATTGGCTCTCTAATCATTGTTAGTTCCCACTTTTTACACAGCTATAGGACCACAGAATAGTTTTCTCAAGGCATATCCTCAGCATGAGTTCCAAGGATTACAGATTAAGAAATGCTGCATTAGACTGCTACGGTGTAATAACATGCATACGTCGTCACAAGAAATAAATGACGTTCTAAAAACTGGGGAAGCGGTATTCATAGTTTAGAGATATCCAAAAAGCAGTGAGACTATGAAATATTCAGATTTCTTTTGTTATTAGACACCCTCCTTCCAAGCCTTTAGTATGCTAAGGTAACATGAACGCCCAACGCAATGTACATCAGAGGTTGAATATGGGAATGAGTAACATAGAGGCCTGATTGGGCCACTGGAGCTATTGGGGAGGTTACAAAATGGGAATAGCAGAGAATCCCCAACAGTCTGGAAGAAAAGATCAAGAGAAAAGTTTTAGGGATATCTTTAATTAGTTAAGGGGCCGTTACGATGGGTTGCCTGTGGCAGGAGATAACTAGATGACCTCCCTGGGTCTTTGCACTCTGAGAGCGTCTATAATTAGCTGCAGCCAAGTTAAAACATTTTTTTCAGTCCTGCTTCATGTAGTGTGACTGACAGCTTGGTTCCTTTGGGTAAATTCTATTTGGGGAAGATGATGAAAATCAAAGTAAGTTGAATTAAGTGGGGAAAGTAGTGTGCTTCTCCTTGAGCTCGCTGAAAGGCCACTGCACGAGCTAAATTTCAGGTACTCCTGCCTGGGACGATGGCTAATCCTTATGTGTCATTGGGGGCAAAATACAGTTTTATCCTTCTTGTGGTTTGATTTCCTTTGGAATTATAGGATATGTCAGGAGATTTCTGGGTGGGACTTAGAGGGCAGTAAAAGGAAACCCATTAGCTCTCTGAGGACATGAAACATACATCCTGTAATCACTTTTAAGTACTACCCAACAATCATATAATCATCCTGTCAAATAGCTCTTCCGATGGAACTAAAACATTGCAACATTTGCTGTTAAGAACAAATACTTAATGCACAGTGATCTGTAAAATACTTACGGCATGTGTCCTGCTTGACCGCATGGCCCTTTGTAAGCAAAGGGATCTCGCTGTCTTCTTCCCACTGCTCTCCCAGCAAAATTCACTGAGCACTTGTCACATGCCCTTGAGCAATGCCCCTTCCTTCTTCCTCAAGGTACCTCTGCACAGGGCATGATGACTCTCATCATCCCATACTAACAGGCAGGAACCTGCAAAAGTCAGGTAGCCCACAGTGGCAGGGTCGAGTGCTGCCTCCAGACCACGAATGGTCACTCCTGCTCTGTGGGGGCATCTCTTCTATCTTGTAAAATACAATCTGGCAGAATAAATGCATCACACTCCTGTTTCTAGACCACTGACAGATTCTTCTTCTTCTTCTTCTTCTTTTTTTTTAGATGGAGTCTCGCTCTGTCACCCAGGTTGGAGTGAAGTGGCACGATCTTGGCTCACTGCAACCTCTGCCTCCTGTGTTCATGCCATTCTCCTGCCTCAGCCTCCTGAGTAGCTGGGACTACAGGTGCCCACCACCACGCCTGGTTAATTTTTTTGTATTTTTAGTAGAGATGGGTTTTCACCGTGTTGGTCAGGATGGTCTCGATCTCCTGACCTCGTGATCCACCTGCCTCAGCCTCCCAAAGTGCTGGGTTTACAGGCATGAGCCATCAAGCCCGGCGAGATTCTTCTTATTTGTCTGTATTTGTCACAAAATAGCTCCCAAACCAGATCCCATAATATTAAAGGTAAAGTTTAGCCAATGGCTAATTTGTTTAATGGTTATATCTAATGCTGTTAAGAAAGCATAACATAAAACATTTGGAAACTCATAATAATTTTTTAAAAATTCAGAAAGAATATAGCATTGTTTTATCATGGCCAATTTGGGAAAGTATTTTTTGTTTGTTTGTTTGTTTTTGACAATCTCTGTTAGAGTTTGGATTGTTGAAGGGATTAATGGAGTATTTTATAGGCCAGTTTAAGATAAGGGATCATATTGAAAAAGAAGGAAAGGAAAGCGCCTGGTCCTGTTTAGGCAATATTCCTCTGCAAGCTTGTGTCAACAGTAGCTCTACGTGTCCATCACACCATATTAGGAAAGCTGCAAAGTGCGATTCACATTTAACTTCTAACCCAGAATTTGATAATGCAAAGAAACAGAGCTGCTTGCTGTACGCTTTTCTTGTTTTCCTAAGTGTTTTGCATGAAATACTGTTAAAGATTAATTTGCCAGGAGCAGTGGCTCATGCCTATAATCCTAACACTTTGGGAGGCTGAGGTGGGAGGATTACTTGAGCCTGAGAGTTCGAGACCTGTCTGCGCAACAGAGAGAGACCCCATCTCTACAAAACATACATTAAAAAAAAAAAATTAGCTGGGCATAGTGGTATGTGCCTGTAGTCTCAGCTACTCGAGGGGCTGAGATGGGAGGATCACTTAAGCCCAGGAGATGGAGGCTGCAGTGAGCCATGATTAAACCACTGCACTCCAACCTGGATAACACAGCAAGAGCCTGCAAAGAGAGAGAGAGAGAGAGAGTTTTTTTCACTGAATAACTACAAATGAATATTTTCCAGTCGTGAGGGAGGCGGGCAGTCTAGTATGGTGGTCAGAGCTCTGGGGAGTGACCTGGGTCGGCATTCCTGCCCAAAAACGCATTAGCTGTGTTGGATGAACCAGGTCCTCAGCATCCTCACCCTCATCGGGAAGAACAATGTAACTGCTCTGAAGACAAGCAGGACCATGAGCCACAGCCAGCTCTGTGAACACCCCACAAGATGAGTGGTCACTGTAGTACTGTGAGGGCCATAGGACCGGGGCTAGGATTGTGAGTGAGAGCACACTTTTCCAGGTGTCTGCTAGTTAACAGGCCTGTCTATGGCAGTTGAATTCTTTTTCACAGAAGCATCCTAACATTGCACAAATGGAATTGAATGCATGACATTTTATAGTTTTTCTTAAAAATGTATTCATGTTTAACCTATTTCAGAAAAATAAGGCCCATGCAACCATTCACTGTCCAACTGCTCTTGTTTGTTTGTCTGTACTCTTTCTTTTTTTTTTTGAGACGGAGTCTCGCTCCGTCGCCCAGGCTGGACTGCAGTGGCCGGATCTCAGCTCACTGCAAGCTCCGCCTCCCGGGTTCCCGCCATTCTCCTGCCTCAGCCTCCCGAGTAGCTGGGACTACAGGCGCCGCCACCTCGCCCGGCTAATTTTTTGTGTTTTTAGTAGAGACGGGGTTTCGCCGTGTTAGCCAGGATGGTCTCGATCTCCTGACCTTGTGATCCGCCCGTCTCGGCCTCCCAAAGTGCTGGGATTACAGGCTTGAGCCACCGCGCCCGGCCTGTACTCTTTCTTAATGATGGAGACAGTTCTTGATGCTCTATTGGTTTTCAAAGTTTAATTCTCTCTATCCAATGATAGCTTCTTTACTATGGTAAATAATTGTCTCTTTTCCCATAGAGCTGTCTTCTTGGGTGTTTTTCTGTGTTTAGTTTTCTTAGTCTGACACCTCCATGCCCACCTTGAGAAAAGAATTTCAGGCAGCTGGCCAAACTACACGCTGTTTGTCTATGTCAATATTTATGTTGCCACTTCTCTGTGTCTACTGGAGTTTTTCTCCTTTGGAATTAATTATTATGTTCTTAAAGAAAAATTTTGGTTTGAAAAGTTTGTTTTTATAAAAAATCGATACAGACTTTTTAATTTACCAAAGAATAATTACATAAACATTCTGAAAATATCAAAAGTGTCCTAATGAAAAAAGAGAAAACATGGGCTCAATTCCTGCCTCACTAAAATAAAAATCATTCTGTGGTTGTCTTTTTTTGAAAAAAGAAACTCTGTTCACTTTTGCATGGGATTTGACGGGGCTGTGATCGTCATGCAGGTTGTGGCTACGGGGGGTCTCTTTCCTTTCGTCTGCAGGCCAGTCGTGGTCAGCCAGCCCCTAACGTGGGCACGGAGCAGGGTCGAGGACCTGCCCAGAGCGGATGGGATATGTTATTCCCCGTGGCTTCAGGTGGTCCTCTGTTAAATGGTGAAGCGACGTCCACTTCTGGACGCTGATATGAGGGTCACATGAAGCCCTGCACCTAGAGCAATCAGCATGACGCATGCCCCCGGTAATCGTGCCACCATCACCCTCATCCTTCAAAGCAACCCCTCATTTGCATCCACTGTTTACAGAGGGCAGAGTTAGACACTGCGGAAAATACCATCTAATAAGCTCTTCATATGTTCTTTTTTTTCTTTCAGGAGATGAGGTCTCGCTCTATCACCCAGGCTGGAGTGCAGTGTGTGATCATTGCTCACTGCAGTTTCCAGTTCTTGGGCTCAAACGAGTATCTTGCCTCAGCCTGCTGAGTAGCTGGGACGATAGGCATGTGCCACCACACCTGGCTAATTTATTTTTATTTTTTGTAGAGATGAAGTCTTCCTATGTTGCTCAGGTCGGTCCTCAACTCTTGGATGACACAGCAAGAGGCTGCCTCAAAAAAAAAAGAGAGAGAGAGAGAGAGTTTTTTTCACTGAATAACTACAAATGAATATTTTCCAGTTGTGAGGGAGCCAGGCAGTCTAGTATGGTGGTCAGAGCTCTGGGGAGTGACCTGGGTCGACATTCCTGCCCAGAAACGCATTAGCTGTGTTAGATGAACCAGGTCCTCAGCATCCTCACCCTCATCAGGAAGAACAATGTAACTGCTCTGAAGACAAGCAGGACCTTGTGCCACAGACAGCTCTGTGAACACCCCACAAGATAAGTGGTCGCTACAGCACTGTGAGGGCCATAGGACCGGGGCTAGGATTGTGAGTAAGAGAAAATCTCTCTCTCTCCGTTTTTTTTTGAGGCAAGCTTTTGCTGTGTCACCCAAGAGTTCAAGACCAGCCTGGGCAACATAGCAAGACTTCACCTCTACTAAAAATGAAATAAATTAGCCAGGTGTGTTGGCACACGCCTATAGCCCCAGCTACTCAACAGGGCTCAAGCAATCCTCCCACCTCTCTGCCTCCTAAAGCGTTGGGATTGCAGGTGTAAGCCACCGTGCCTGGCTTTCCTATGTTTTTGAGAATGATCTACATAGGAAGTCATTATATGGGGTCACTGTTTCCTGACAAGATAGCCGTGGCATCCCATCCTATTTACAATGCATTATCATTGTTATGTCATTAGAGGAGTCCTCTTCAGACCCTGTCGTCTACATGGAAAACGTGCTTCTATCTTCCACTTAAGGTGAAGAGCTCTGTCTACAGAGAAGTCAGCGGCTTGAGGGATTCATCTGCTTTAATCACTAATCTACTTCCAGGAGTCAAAACCTGTCTATACACACACACACACACACACACACACACACGCACACACACGCACGCACACACACACGCACGCACACACACACACACACGCACACACACACAAACACACACACACGCACACACACACGCACACACACGCACAAAAACACACGCGCACACACACACACAAACACACACACACAAAAACACACACACACACGTCAAGTTAAGCAAAATTAATACCGTGTGTAAATTTTTAGCACATGGAAACAGTGTAGGTTTACAGAAAGACCAGACCCCTCCATAAGGAATGTGAAATGTAGAAATTAGAAGAATGTCCTTTATATCCAAACAAATGACTGAAGTGATGAAGATTAATCTCTTTATTACACTTTCTTGGAATCTTTACATAGAACATGATTTTAATAGACTCCTGGTGCTGTCAGTCAGTAACTAGTTTTCTTAGCCTGGCGCTGTTTTGGATTCAATTTGACCACAGAATTATGGGCAGTTAAACCACCATTTAACGCTTAGGCAGCCAAACTCTTTCTGTTTAGACATTAATGCTCTTTACAAGTAAATACTATAGTCTTATTCATTCTTCATCTTTATGTTACTCAATTCCAAGTTTACTCTAACTTGTCTATCTTTTCAGAATAATTAAACTCCCAAAGGAACATAGATTTCATGCTCAAATATAATCCAATTACTAATCACAATGTACAAAGCTTTCAGATTTAGAGATAGAACCCTGAACAAACTCATAGAAGGAAAGAGAAAAATACTCGGGGGTGAATATTTCAGAAACACAATATGTGCAGGGGAAAGTTAAACATTACAAAATGTGTGAATTTCTGAATTTCTGACTCTGGTCAGGAGAGTGGAATTAAAGGCTGTGATGTGTGGTGTGAAAAGTCCTAGGCTGATTTTGTTTGTGATAGATGACACTATGTTCATGACAAAGCCTCCTTTTTAGCATACTAAGAACCTCGCAACTGTCTCCCTGCTACTTCTATTTCGTCATCCCCCAAGCACACAAGACAAATAAATAACTCAGGAAGCTGAACCCTTCCATGGAGCTCTTGAAGACGCCTGATGAGGCTGACGCCTCATTTACATTGGAGCAAGCTAAACGAAAGTGTCCTCAGTGGCTAGGCAGCAGCAAACTGCCTCTGGGATATGTATTATATGAATATAATCACAGAGGAATCAAAATCAAACACACGCAAAATAAGCTTTAAAAATGGTAAGCTATTGGGTTTTTGGAGGGAAAAAAAATTGGTACATGCAGTGTTTTGCTAGCCTCGGTAAACACCCAGTCTGGCTTCTGTCCCCAGAGTTTCACCAAAACAGATCTTGCAAAGGTCACAAGTTCTCTCCATGTCACTAAATTAAAGAGGCGTGTTGCGTTCTCATTCTCTCATATTTTCAGCAGCATTTGATGCAATTTGTGACTTGCTCCTTTCTGAAATGCTTCCTTCCTGTGGTCTCTAGAATATCACACTTTTCTGGTTTCTTTATACCACCTTGAATAGTCTTCCTTAGACATGCTTTAAGAATTTTCATTTCTACATAAACTTTATTTATTTATTTATTTATTTATTTATTTAGAGACAGAGTCTTACTCTATCTTCAAGCTGGAGTGCAGTGGCACAATCTTGGCTCACTGCAACCCCTGTCTCCCTGGTTCAAGCAATTCTCCTGCCTCAGCCTCCTGAGTAGCTGGGATTACAGGTGCATACCACCACACCCAGCGAATTTTTGTATTTTTAGTAGAGACAGCATGTCACTGTGTAGGCCAGGCTGGTCTCAAACTCCTGACCTCGTCATCTGCCTGCCTCAGCCTCCCAAAGTGCTGGGATTGTGACCCACCATGCCCGGCCCTCTACATAAACTTTAAACGTTGAATTTCCATTAAGTTCATGTTTGGGTTGAGGGTTTCAACTGCCATCGAATTGTTGATGCCTTCCCACTGGAGATTTCTGGCTTGTGGACTTATGCATTCAAGTGTTTGTTAGACATTTCCCCTTGGATATCTCAAAGAATATTAAATTCAGCAAGTCCCAAATGGAACTCTGGATTTCCATGCATTCACCTTGTGCCAGAACTAGCCCCTTGTAAAGTTTCATAGTTGAAGAAAGAGCACCTTCATCTACCTGCTTTCACCAGATGTTTGAGGAAACCTTGCTACTCAGTGCCAAGGTAGACCATGGCTATTCCTCCAAACTTTCCCGTAAAGGACCTGTGAGCTATTAACGAGACAACTGTGCTTTGGGGAGTGGGAAATATTCAGTTTCTCAAGGGGATATTAGATAATAGCTCTGATAAGATGAAAATCCCTACAGACACAAAATATCATTGTGGCTTCCTGGCCAAAGAGATGCTTAAAGCAGCAGGAGTTAGATGGACTCATGACATGAATCTATTTCACAGAAGGTCTGGTTGAGCAACTGGATTATCTTGTGGTTGTTTCCAAAGTCCTGGAGGCTGTAAATATATTTAACGATGGTCAGAATCCCAACAAGTTTTCTTACTATTGGAATAAGGACTATTATGGTCAGAAGATCTCAAATGGAAGTCCCTGGAAATGCCTTCCTCCTCAAATAATAAATACAGTTTCCTGGGACAGTAGCAGAGATTCACGCCGCCATCAAGATGTCAAGATGCAGAAGTAGGGATCCCTATCACACCCCCATTTAACTTGCTTGTTTGGCTGGTAGAAAAGCCAGATGGATCTCTCAGAATGACTTGGATTATCACAGACTTAATCAGCGGTGATAACAGTCACAGCTGCTGAGCCAGATGTGGTATCTTCATTGGAATAAATCAACATAGCCGCTGGCTGCCATGCACCCATTGATTGAGTAAATGCTTTCTATGTAATGCCCATCAATAAAGATAATCAGACACAGTTTACTTTCCTCTTCCAAGGAAGCCATAAACCTTGACTGCTCTATCACAGGGCTATGCCCAACCTACTGCTTTTTGATACAATGGAGTCTGGAGAAGCGCTGACATTCCAGATATCCCACAGAATCTCATAGAGCTTTATGATACTTCATGCTGAACAGACCTAATGGAAAGCATTTACAAGAATCCTAATTGCCAGCAGAAAGGGATAATCTCTGTGGACATTCAGGTCTCCGGCAAGTTGGAGAAGCTCCCAGGGACTCATGTATCTGGGAATGTGGAGACTTCTCCTAAAAGTGAGAGCCCAGTTGGAAGGACATAGCCCCCAATAGGTGTCTGTGGATTTTAGCACAGCACACATGACCTTGGGATTTGCTGTGCTGAGCTGCTCTTCCAGCAGCCCTCTAGCTGGCCAGCTTTGGAGCAAGAAGACTCAGTGCAGATGAAGGGAGGGTGAAAACTGCCTTGCCACTCCGACCTTATCACCCAGTAGGCTCAGTGACACAGAGACGTGTCCGTGGCAGAGAGAGATGTTTTTGGAGGTTGTAGGAAGCTCTGATAGGAGTATTACACGTAAACTTGGAGACGTGGAGAAGGATGACGATACTCTACAGGTGAGAAGTGACTCCTGGTTAGCTCCCAGACCCTGGTAGAGACTTATGCTCTGACCATGGGATGTCTGCAGTTATTTGACAAAACCTGTCCCCCTGGGCTTTATATGACCTGTTGAACCACAACGACGCACATGCAGAGAAACATTTCATTATCATGTGGGCATTGCATATGTGAGATGGGAGCTGAGCAGGCTCAGAAGGCGCATGTCAGTCATCCAAGGTTGACTCCCATGGGGCCTCCTTCTGAAGCTCTGCCAGTGATCCCTCAACCCACATTAAAAGGAGTCAAAGGGAGCTACCAGAGGAGGAGAAAGCACGGGCCTGGCCAATAGTGCATCTACACCAGCCTGAGTGGATGGGGGCTGCATCCCAGCCCCCTGCAGAATGCTCCAGGTGTCAGTGGGCAGAATTTCCAGCAGCGTATCTGGTTGTCTGCTTCATGCAAGGAAAGATGGCCCCATGCTCACGTCTACTTTCAATCTGGGGTCATGACTAGTTGGAGGATGGGTGACCAGGGGTCCTGGTGAGGAGGAATGAGGATGGACCTTTCAGAAACAGTTATTATAGAGAATAAAGCTATTGATACCTAACATAAACGTCAACCAGAGAGCACCCACTTCAGAGGAAATCCTCAACAATCAGTGAACAAAGTGTTCTCTCCCGTAACAGATCACTCACCTTTCCACATAGGAGCTCCGTGAAGGCACAGGGCACCCTTGAAGTGTCCATGATGGCAGCACTGGGATCACCCTGAGCTTAGCAACACGGGCTCCTTCACCAGCATGCTGTGGCTCTAGCCACCTCTGATGGCCCAAGCTGCCCACGGAAGATGCCCATGATGAACCTTTGTCATGGCACCACTTTTCAGAGAAAACAACACTTGGCTGCATATTGGATATTGAGTATATTAGAACTGATTTACCATGGAGTGGGCAATCATCTGTTCCTACGGGTATTCTAAATGTATATTTGCCATCCCTTCCCATAAAGCTTCTGCCAACACCTTCATTTGTGAACACTGAGTGACTTATCCATTCGCAGATTATCAGGGAGACCATGACCTCAGACTAAGGAACTCACGTTTTCACAAAGGACAGAGGCAAAGGGTTTGCTGGTCTCCCCATCACTCGGAAGCAGCCGTCATGATACTAGATAAAGTGTGATGAAGGCTAAATTATGGCACCAATTAGGAGACAATTCATTTCAAGGTTCAGGCTTCTCCTGGGAATATTGACATGGTTTTGCTGAGTCTGAAGCTAAGGCTGCCTCCTAGCCAGCGTGGATTCCTTATTTTGCTGGACCATGGCACATAGTAGGAGGTCATCACACTACTGGGTGTGACTAACCTCAATTACTCAGAGGAAGTTGTGTTGGGGGAAGCATCATGGAAACTCCGGGTTCACTGTGTTGCCACTGATCCCTCCTATGCCTCATCATTACTGACCAGTGGGAAACAACAGCAACTCAATAAATGCAGGGCCACTGAGTATGTGGAGTCTTTATTTGTAGGATTGAGGTAACCCCAGTCAGCAAAAACAAACAGAAAACCTCATGAGTCAAGGTGCCTGTGGGAGAAGGACACAAGGAGGGTAGATTTGGGGCTCACTGAGGAGGGTCTTAACATCTGTGCGGGGAGTTTGTCCCTCTCCCTGACACCTGATTTTGTTTCTGCCACTTTCCATGAAGGGCCCTGGAGGTGGAGAAGATGACCATTTTGCTCCTTGTGGGACTATAATGAAATCGCCATCATCTCATGAGGCTGAGTGGTGTGGTTGATGGGAAATGAGTTTTCCTGTGTTCGTATTTTTCCAACTAAAGGAAGAATAAGTTGGATACAAATCAGTAATAAGGACAATTTTGCTGGTGATCTTCTTCACATTCCTTCAAATCCATTTCCCACTGCTTTCTGCTCTGTTCTGTGCTCTGAGAGGTTTCCCTCCATGGGCTGTGTCTTCTTGGCCTCCTTGATGAACACAGCCTAGAGCAGGCATGGAAGGAGAGGATGGGGGTGTTCATCTCGCTCCCATTTCTCTGCTGGGCCATGGCCTGACAGTACTGGTGCCTTCATCCCAGCCCTATAAACAGAGCCTTCTCCATGGCTGTGGCCATGATTAGGTGCCATCAAAGCCCACATCAGGCCAAGGGGTCATGAAGTCTATTGCTTGCCTTTGGTGCTTCCTTACCCCCGTTGGCTCTTTCAACACTTCTTAAACCATTGTCAACGTTCTTTTTATTCACCATGTTCCTTAATCCTCCTTACTGTACTGTGGGTACTTTCTGTTTTCTGCCAGGACACTGATTGATACACTTCATAAATAGTTTTGGAATCTCTCTACTTTTCTGGTTCTTTATTATTATCAACTTAATCCAACATTAGCTTCACCTTGACTCTTTCTCCTGCTCCTAAGTGTGCATTCTGCTCTGATCACCTTCCCACTCTAAACATGCTTTGTAGACAATCACAGCTTCCAAGCACCACTTCCTCTAGACGGGAGGTTATACAATTTGCAGTGTCTCCTGGTAGTGTACACAGAGAGGGTAACCTCTTTTTATTAACTTGGCATTTGGCTGACAGCTTGCTCTGGCCAATGAAAGACTAGACGATGGACATTCATAGAGGCTCCACACATGCTCACATGGTTGGATCCCACCACTTGCACTTATGCCATTCACATGAGAAGAGCCAGCCCTGACTGGTGATGAAATAAGACAAACATGGCATGGAGCGTTCTACAGCCTAGAATCAAATCCAGCTGATTTCAGCAGAGGCATACTGGCTTTTCAAAGTGGATAACTAAAATTTACCAAATTTCCAGCAAAAATAAGCACTCTTTAGGAGTGCCTAAAGAACATGTTAACCTGTGTATAATACTCAAGGACTGTCGTACAACAACGATGGTTGTATAAGCATAGGATGGTACCCTAACAGAGAAATCTGGCTTATGGGCATGCCAGTAAGTGAGCATGTTATAAATAATACATGCAATACAGAAAAGGCTACATTTAGAAAAAAAAAATTGGAAAAATGAAATAAAAAATGCTAATAGCAGTCACATTTTAAAACTAAATAATATTCCAGAATTTTTTCATATTTGAAGCAACTTAACAGGGCAGAAAGACTGAGGACCCTAAAAATCATCCAGGCCTGGTCTTGAATCTGGCTTGGCCAATCATTAGCTGTTTGACTTTGGTGGTTATTGAACTTCTCTGAGATTCTACTTTCTTATCAGTTGTTATGTCTTTAACTTGCTTATCTCAAAAAACTATTGGATAGATTTACGAGAAAACGCATATAAACACCAGCAATAAGTTGTCCTTTATTTTCTTCCAACATCACCTGCATTTTATAAATGTATATTTAAAAAGAAAAAAATAGAGGAAAAGACAGGAAGGAAAAGAGAAAGGAAGATGTTTCCTTGAATGAAGTAAATTCTTTCTAGGAGAGCCTGACTCAGTGAACACTTTTGCAGGGATTATACCCTCTCTCTAAGCGATAAGAAAAATACAAATGTTTTATTGAATTGGAAATCCAAGAGTGGCATCCATTAATCTACATTTAAAAAAAGCTCCCAGGTATTGTAATTAGCAATCAAATGTGGGCATCACTGATCCAAACTTCGTGAAAAATACTGTATTATTACAGGAAGTTTTAAGGCAAATTCAGCAGTAAGTCCTGGAAGTTGGTTTGAGTGCATAAGGCTGGCTGTAGTATTTTAATTCATCTCAAGTTGCTTAGAAACTTCTAAGAAAGCCGGCTGATCTTGTCTGCATATCCATTTGTGAAAACGAAGACAAAAGGAAAAAGAAGATTAAATCAAGAATGAATTCAAAGGGCTAGAATACCCAATCTATCCTGTTTAAAAACAAAACCAAAAACCAGATGGGGCAAGTTGGGCTCTTTTCCTGAAAACTGCCACTTGTGTTTTAAATTTTCTGTTCTCTTTATATAGACAGACAAATATGTTGCTGTGTAAGACATCTATGAGTTGGGTGTTTCATGACTGAGTTTTCTGATACCTAAAGCTTCAGTAGCCACTGGGTAGCCTATTAAATGAATTCTGGATGAAGACATCTGACCCACACCGAGGAGGGTGTCCACAACCAGCGATCACTCTGCCCAGTGCCACCCCATACTCAACAGGGTGCGCTGCCTCTGTGGAAGGTAGGGTGCCAGTGAGGGCTTCGGGACCACTCGCAGGAAATGGGGAAGGGAGCGCGTGCCAGGCATACACACTGTGTCCTCCGAGGGACCTGGCTTGCCAGGAAGGATGGCACAGAGGCAGGCAGGCAGAGACCAGCACTGCCCATTGCCTGTGACAAGGGGTGACCACACAGACCTCCTGAAACACAACGCCAGCGCGCAGCAGGTGCAACCACCCGCCGTGCAGCAAGAAAATGTGGGTGATTCCCGGAGAAAAAAGAAAATTCCCCCATGAGCCAGAGACTAATCTTGTGAGCAGCAGGTTTTTGAGATGTTAGCTCTTTGGATGGGTTTAGCTCTGTGAGTCCCCATCTGTTGGAAGGTCAAAATTCCTCCAGCCCTGTAAGAGGCGCTGTGGAATGCGAAGCAGGATGTGACTAAAGGGAGGCGGTGTGAGTGAGGTCTAGCGCTTCATATTAACTGGCTTTCAGTAAGCCTGTTACACTGAAAATATTATTAAAGGGAAGGATTTGACTCCTAATGCTTCTAACTAAAATTGCCCAAAGACTTCTTTAAACACTGTGACTTAAATAATAAAATAAGGATCTGAGAAATGTGATGAGTGTCTTACATATGGCTTAGAGGTCACAAAGATAATCAGATTTCTAATCACTCAAATTTGTCATTGCAATGGGTAAACTGCCTTTTGTGGATGATTTTAAGGATGAAAATCCCAAGGATAAATTCAGTGGTTTGAGATAATAACAACCTCTTGAGAGATATTTATCTACAGAAGCCCTTCTTAGTCACAGTCTATAGGTTCTATCACTCGTGGATAAGCCAAGAGTATTCTAATGTATCAGAGCCTCTTTGGAGCTAAAAGTTCTGTTATTCAGAAAGCTGCTTTTTCTCTTTTTCTTTTTCTTTCTTTCTTTCTTTTTTTTTTGAGACGGAGTCTCACTCTGTCGCCCAGGCTGGAGTGCAGTGGCGCGATCTCAGCTCACTGCAAGCTCCGCCTCCCGGGTTCACGCCATTCTCCTGCCTCAGCCTTCCAAGTAGCTGGGACTACAGGCGCCCGCCACCACGCCCGGCTAATTTTTTGTATTTTTGGTAGAAACAGGGTTTCACCGTGTTAGCCAGGATGGTCTCGATCTCCTGAACTCGTGATCCGCCAGCCTCCGCCTCCCAGAGTGCTGGGATTACAGGTGTGAGCCACCGCGCCTGGTCAGGAACCTGCTTTTTAAGAGAGACACAAAGCCTTTTGATTCCTCATTTGAGAGAAGTATTGGTCTCTCTGGCTTGTTTTGCAACTCCCTTGAAGACAAAGGTTGCTGTGACATTTCTTATCACCCTTGCCTCTTGTGAATATTTATCTTCAGTTTGAAGGAAACACTGAGGCCTCTCTGCAGAGTATTCTGACCTGGAAAAGCCTCTTCCCAGCCAGGCTTTCATCTTCCTGCCGCCGAGCCGGCTGAGTGACTAAGAGCTGGCCACATTTCATTTCCTTGCCCCTCATCTATTTGCTGTCTTCTCAACTGAAAATAAGCTTTATTAATTATTTAAAACATCACCCCAGACACAAAAACACAGGCTACTTGGGCCAAAAACCTGACTTAAAAAAAATACAAAAAGGAAAGTGAGCACTGACCAGAGGGAGGCTGCTTCAAGCTTCCTTTAGGCTGGGTCTGCCTAGGGCCATGGAAGGTCAAAGCATTTATTTGAGTAATTTAGGATCGAGGCATGAAGAGCTTTGGCGCTGTCATTCTGATTGTCCAGACAACCACTTCAGAAAATCACCTAACTCTTAATTTTTTATTGTAGACAAAATATATGAGTGTGGAGGAAAAGTAATGTATTGCTGATGGACCCGGAAAATTCTGCATTTCATCTTTGGCGACCAGAGCGGTGAGACATCAAGTTGACGTCAATATTTTGTTGCCACTTCTTTCTACTCTGGGAGAGCAACACACTGTCTCCCTGGAGGGCAAGGGCAGCCTCCCCCATGGTCCTAAGAGCACGAGCCCCAGTCTCTGTGGGCGCCAGCACCAAGTCCAGCATGGAGGCGTGTGTGGCCTGTGAGAGATGCAGCATAACTCCAGCATTAGGAGTTCGAGCTCCAACACAGACTTGCCACGATCTGCTCCACGGCGATTCACGCCTCTCTTGCAGTTCAGGCCTCCTCGAGGTTCATCCTGTCCTCACGGAGCATTTTAGAGATGAACTGAAGCGACACACTGAGCACCTGCAGCTCCGGACCTGCAGGGAGTTGGCCACAGAGGCCATCTTCTTCTTCTCCTTCCAGGACACACACGCGCTGTGGATTTCTATGGTCTTGTTCATGTCAGTCTCACTAATAAGCGTTCATCGAGTGCCTTCTAGGACTGCCAGGCACTGCATGGTCCGCTGGAGTCACTACAGTTGCTGGGTTCCAAGTTCATGGCTTGGTAGTGGGAGAAATCATTAGGCAAAAAGACGATGGTGTCAACAGGCAAGAAAGTTGATGCCCAGCATTTTATTCATTAGCACCCTGCCTTCTCCTCTGCCTAACAGCGATTTCCTTTCTCTAGAGTTCATTTAAATCAGGCACACAAACCAAGCCTGACTTTCTTTGCAAATTATACGGCCGGCTCATCTTTGTCTTGCCTCATGGATTACACATGTGATATTTGCTGTACTTTGATGTACAGGGAGGTTTTGAAATACTTGAAACAGGTGCATTTTCCATGTGTAAAGTGCCCTTGCTCATAGCACAACAAAGTTGCATCAATGAGTGAATGAAGGTATTGCTGACCAACGTTTTGGATCCTCTTTAAATGATGGTAAAAACACAGTTCAAAATTATTATTCTCACCCATTACTTTATCTAATAGAAACTAAATTGTTGGTGTCTATTTTCTGAACAAGAGTATTACTTTGTTTCACATCTTTAGCAATATAGCCATATATTTTCTAGTCATTTTGAAATTATGCATTTTCTGTATATGAATTTTATCTTTAAGAGCTTCATATATTTCTAAAGCAAGGGAAATTTTATGATTTGCTTTACGTGAATGAGGGCAGCTTTGTGTAGAGGAAGCAAAGTCTCACTGAGGCTCCAAGACTGGCTTCAAGATCTGTAAAGCTCTGTAAGTCCTGGCTTCTTTACAGGTGGAATGGAAGAAAAACGCCACACCTGCCCAAACACCTCACATAGTTCTCTGAGAATGAAAAAACATAGGTGAGAATGCTTTGTAAACAGTGAAGAACTGCCCAGCTATCGATTATTACTATTTGCCAATAAAATTCGTGTGGAGGGGACATTCATCGATTGCGTGCCATAGATACAGACTTCGGTTTTCTACACATGGACGTGACCCGGCAATTGCATATTATTACTTCTGCTGTAGAACTGTGTTGCACGTATTCTAGAGATAGAATTATTTCTGAGATAAATACCAGAACAAATATATTCCAAAGGCAATGTTAGTAAGGACACAATATTTTTAGAACAACTGAGCAACTCTTCTCACTTTTAAAAATGAGCAAACTCTTTACTAGAGTTCTGCTTATCCAGTGACACATGTCAAGAGGAGCTACGTGCCTTGCACTCAGGGACCTCAGCAGAGATGCCTCTATTCCTGCTTCTGGCTAATAGGAAGATGTCAACAAAATTGAATTCCAATTGGCTTTCCTCAGGTTAGCTACAAAAAAATACATTCAACACAGACCATAATCCTTAAGCAGCCATTCATTCAACAAATATTGACTGTCAAGTATAGTCCAGCTTGAATTTGGGAACTAGGCACTCAAAAATAACATGCACACAGCCTTTGCCCTCCAGGAAGTCTCTGTCTAACATTGAAAAGATGATGAATAAGATGTAAATGAATCATACAGGTGCAGTGCAACAGATATTCCAAACAAGTATGGAGAGAGGGGTGGGTGGGCACAGCAAAGGCAGTGTGGGTTGTGCTCCCTGAGTCTTGATAAAATCTGTCAAGGAAGGGAGACACCACACCTGGAAAAAAAGGGAGAGGAGGACGTGCGGACTGAGGGAGCAGCGTGCGGGATGTTGGGAGAATGATCCATGTTCAGAAATGGGGCTGGGGCTGGAGAGGACCTGGCGGGAGCTTGCCTTGTGGTCGGGGCAGCCTTCTGGATGATGGGCAAGGGTTGCTAGGCAGGCTGATGGAGCTGGAATGTGGTCCTACCATTCATTCTACCGTGTTGTGAAAATGGGGCCATGGACAGATGGACTCACCCCATGAGAGCTCACGTTAGGAAACTAACTTCCTCTAGAGTCTGATGAATAGGTAGAAATACTAAATGACGAGCACTAGGATCTGTTGGGATAGACCACATCACAAAAGAGGGGTAAAGAGAAATCGGATAGTCAGGGGGTGAGCACACACGGACTCAGGACCGGACTGACGTGACGACCCAAAACCTGGCTCAACACTCCATAAGACCGTAAACAAGTTATTAGAATGCTCTATGCCTCTGTTTTCTCACCTGTAAATGGGGATAACAATACATATTGTCATAATTCAATTAGTAATTTATTAATTAACTATCAATTTCATAAATTAATTTGTCATTTGCTTAACAGTATGTAAGTTAGTAAATTAAAAAAAATAAAACCCACTAATCAGTATCTGAAACATCAGGTGCTTTTTATGGACTGAATTGTGTCACTTCCAAAATTTGTATGTGAGAAGCCCTAAACCCCAATGTAACTGAAGTTAGGTAATTTAGGGAGGTAATTAAGGTTAATTGAGCCATAAGGTGGGGCCATAATCAGATAGAACAGGTACTCTTAGAAGAAGAGAAAGAGACATCAGAGATCTCTCTGTCTCTCTCTCCTTGCACACAGGCAAATGGCCTTTTGAATTAACAGGGAGAAGTTGGCTGTCTGCAACCCAAAGGGAGAGGCCCTACCAGATACTAACTCTGACAGTATCTTGAGCATGGATTTCTAGCTTCCAGACTGTGACACAGTAGTTTCTGCTGTTTGAGCCACCCATGTTGTGCCATTTTGTTTTGGCAACCCTAGCATTCTAAGAGAGAATCATATAAGTTGTATCTACTATTATTACTAAGACAGTCAGAACAGAAATGGAGAAGACAGGGTGAGTTTGAAGAACACCTCTGCCATCCCAAATTTCAACGATTTTTATGTCAAAGATTGATGTTGGAAACTGGTCCTACAACTGTTTGACCATCTATCAGTGTGTGACCTCAGGAAAGTCAATGGAGCCCCAGTCTCGGTACATTCATTAATAACGTGGGGCCAACACAGGAGGCGGCCTTCAGTGATCCTTCAGCTCCTTCTCACATCAGACAGCATATCTTCTACATCTACTTACAAAACACGTCTATCAAATCTTTACTTTTTAAAAAAGTTATTGGTATTTGTTGTATCTGTTACAAATCTTAGCCACTAGCCTACTAGGTAGGAAACCAGGACAATTAAATAAATGTTTTGCTGCCACAATTCTTATTTTTATGGAAATAATTCTGAATGTCTTACCACCCACTGAAATAACAAAATTCATCACGTTTTCATAATTAAGATATTTTGAGGTTATTGCAGACACAACTGGTAGCCAATAAATTCACCCAATTCTTGAGACTTTTATCCCAACTCTGTAGAAGTCTGTTCATCCAAAATTTTATTCTTAAAAATTCAACTCTTTGGTGGGCACTATTTTATATAGTTGCTATCACTTCTGTGAACCTCTCAACAAGCATCGTCTATGACTTTAGCATGCAACAGCTTGTGTAACAGGTATGTGAACTTGCTTTAAGCCATGGGGAAATTGGGTTGGATATAAATTACTGCCACATAAAACTAATAAATCAATGGCAGCATTTCAGAAAATTGTTCAAAATTCGATCTTTTCTCACTTGCTCTTAATCCTCTTCCTGTCCCATCTTTACCCCTGTGGAGTGAGTTTGAGTGTTTCTTGGTAAGCCATCCTTGTAGATGATAATTGTTTGCATGAAGCATCACAATGGAATTCTCAGCTCAAATTATTGTGTCGGGCTGGTCAATTTCAAAATACTTTAGAACTGTTTAGCCCTCAACGTTGCCCTGAGAAGGCATCACTTCCTTGGTGACACTCCCGGTCACCAGGTCTTACCTGAATCACTCTAGTGATGTTACTACACATGACTGAGGGCTCCACAGCATGTCTTCTCCCTCTTCTAGATAACACCACTTAAAATAGCTGAGGACAACATGTGTACTCTGATCCCTTCTTTTTTTTTCTTTAAGATGAAGTATCCCTCTGACGTCAGACTGGAGTGCAATTGCAACCTCCGCCTCCTGGGTTCAAGCAATTCTCATGCCTCAGCCTCCCGAGTAGCTGGGATTACAGGCGCACCACCACATTTTTGTATTTTCAGTGGAGATGGGGTTTTATCATGTTGGTCAGGCTGGTCTCAAACTCGCGACCTCAAGTGATCCACCAAGGCCTCAAAACAGCCTTTTAAAGCCTCTAAATTAGGATTTAAAAATGACACGGAGACCTAGATGACAGCAGCTTCTCCATGCTCCTCCTAGGTTTGCCATTTTAATCATTTATGAGTTGTATACAATTCTTTCTGAACAAAGGGATATGAGGGGTTTGTTCTTTGCCGATACAAAGTTTTTGATGACTACAAAGGAGTTGGGATTAGTGGGATTCAAATTCTGAAAAAGTCACCACCTCCCCGGGTATTGTTAATGCTTCCCTATTATATATGTGTTACGATGAGTGTTTAAAGAGGATGCTAGATTTCGTAGACATGTGTTGCTTTGCCTTTCTCGCCTTCATCCCTCCCTTTGCTGGCAGTCGAGCTGCTGCTTCTTCACCCTTGCTCCATGGGCTTTGGACGTGTCTAATTCCAGCTCACTTCCAAGACTCTGCATGTGACTAAGAGCTCATTCTCTTGGGCATATGGTACAACCCATTGCTATTCTACTAACTACCATGGCTTTCACAGGGACAATCGGGGGATGAGCATTCTTTCATGGGGCTGCCAAGTGACAGTCTGAATCTTCTGGTAGCCATCTCTCTACTAAGATATCAGACCAGAGAATTAATCTACTTGGAAGAAAGAGATAGGAAGATTGATCTATTCCCTGTGACATCACTTGAGCTCTTAGATTCAATTGTGACTGAAAATAATTCTACTCCTGAAACTGGTAGCTTCTACATCTATCTCCCACCCAGGTTTTTTTGTTTGTTTTGCTTTTATGTGCTTCTATCAATTTGAGCTGGATTTTTATCATTTGTGTTAGATATTCTTAATAAACAGACTGCATTTCAAAAGAAATCCTAGTATATTTTAAAGTATAAGTTTTACATGCTAGGATGGCTAAAAGAATCTATAAATCGAGTCATTAGACAAATAGTTGAAAAAACTGGGCATCTTCAGTTTAGGAAACAAAGGATCGGCCAGGCACGGTGGCTCATGCCTATAATCCCAGTACTTCGGGAGGCTGAAGCTGAGGTCAAGAGATCGAGAGCATCCTGGCCAACGTGCTGAAACCCCCATCTCTACTAAAAATACAAAAATTAGCCAGGTGTGGTGGCACACACCTGTAGTCCCAGCTACTCAGGAAGTTGAGGTGGGAGAACTGTTTGAACCTGGGAAGCGGAGGTTGCAGTGAGCTGAGATTGCACCCCTGCATTGCAGCCTGGATGACAGAGCAAAACCATGTCTCAGGTAAAAAAAGAAAAAACAAGGGAAAAAAAAAAAGACGGAATGGTCTTTTTTTCACTTGTCCTGGCTTTTTAAGCGTCTCCTCCTGTGCTTAACCAGACTCTCTCTTGCTGCAGTTTAAGAAGGAGGGTTGGTCCTTTGCACGGCATCATGATGTCCAACTTCTTCTTTAAAATATTTTAGATACTAGAAATAACAACCAGTCTTTACCTCCCAGGTTTAACTATAATCAGTCATCATATTTAATTATACTTTACTTTTTTAGTTTTTAATGTTTTCCTTCTTTTCTGAACCCTGTCAATCTTCTTCAAACTTTTCTCCCCTTCACATAGGAGGACACAATTATTTCCAATGGTTTTCTCCAGGCGAGGTATCATGGAAAAGTTAGTTTGCATCAGTCTATGTGTATCGTTCTTGATATTTCCAGATAGCATGGCCATGAAGACACGGGGGGAAATGAAAGGTACCCAAATATCAACCTCTATGGACCAAGAGAAAACACAAGGGCAGACGGTGCGTTCCGGGCATGCAGATGGTGCAGCAGCTCTGCAGATCTTCAGCAACAGTGAGCCGTCTACCATCTTCTAAATATCGAATCATTCTCACTATATTCCATCAGAATTTGCAATAAAAGATTGAGACTACATTGAAATGACCTTCCTGGTACCTATAATCAAAGCACTTGCTAAGTAAACAAAAAATTCAAAGCAGGAAAACGTTTTCACTCTTTAGAGAACAAACTGTTTGTTAGTGCACAATACCTTAGATAACCATTTAGAAATAATTTAACGTCTGTGTAGAAATAAGATGAGCCTTTTCTTAAAACAGGAACCTTTTTTTTCCCAGGTATCAGAATTCATCTCTGGTTGGATCTTAAGCTGGTGTACCCGGGGACGTAGTTTTTTGTCCAAGCAGCTTCCAAAAATACAATTTTTCTACCAAGGCGGCTACTCCTGGCATACCATTCAGAGCTGAACCTCTCCAGGCTCCTAAAAGAAGTTGAGGAGCCTTGTTAGATGGTGATGAATCGACCTGTCAGAGTTCCACAATAACAGATGATAAGTCACTCTGACACCAATGCCCAAGTGAACAGCAGGATATTGAAAGTAACATTCATCTCTGAATTTCCTGAGCCTTTATTTTCCTTCACTTCTTTCCTTCTATCTCGCCTCTCCTTCTTACCCTTTGTTTTCTGTCTTTAGTTTATTTCTTGAACTATTTTCTCTGAAATACCTTTAAGCCCAGTAACATGGAACAGAAGTGAGTGCAATATCCATTCTATGTATTGAATTACATTTTATACCACCTGCTCTTATTTTAAACTTCAGCTGAATTTAATATCTAAGTACAATCGTTAAAAATGTGTGCATTTATATTTTTGTTAATTTCTATTTTGTGGATTGGTAATTTTTGGGGGTAAGTACATTCCTTCAAAGCACTGCCATCTCTTGCTAACACTTGGTTACATTAGAGAGTGCGTCTGAAAAGAGTAAAATAAATTTAAATAACTTATCATTCGAGCCTCAAATAAACTCAGTCTGACCACTGTCCATGTTGACCTCTAATTGTATGATCAGTTTAATGGAAGATTCAGATAAAATTGATCGGATCATTAAAACTTTCCCCTAAGGTAATAGAAAACCGGCTCAGTACTACCCAAAGCAGGACTGAGTGTAAGAGAAAACAATGGCTGAAGGTTAGAACACATTTGCAAATGTTTTTGAAGCTACGAAACTCTTTCTTTCACATAAGTCTTACCAAAAAGTGTAATATCTAAATTACGTGACAGGGGGTCATGCTGATGGGCCCTGGGACCCAGCCAGCTCCTTCTCTCCCCTCAACCTGTCCCCTTCTACATGTATACAGACCCCCGAATATCCCCCAGGCCCAGCGTGGAGCACCAGAGAGCCCTGGAGCATAGTTTGTAGATGATCTCCTTTGAGTGAGGTGGTTTGAGGTTAAGCCTGATGAAGTCAGGAAAATTCCGCTGAGCCTGAGTTTTGCCTTCACAGCATCCGTGTGGTGGACCAAGGCAGAGTCTTCAACTGCAAACAGCTCCCTATGGCCAGGAGTGAACAATAGACCTTGGGGCACAGTTCCCAACAAATACGGTTTGCTGCGTCCTGGGGCCTTGAAAACTACACTACAATACATACTTGAATTGATACAGGGCCGGTATTAGCATTATGACATTTTAAGAGACATTGATCTCAAGTTTCTTTTCAAGGGACCTTTCTGGCTTTTTCCATTGAAAGACAGCATCTCTTGCTCCTGATATTTTCTTTTCTTTTTCATGTATTTTTAGTGGTATGTGTCCCTGATTCAACCCTTACTCCAATATACAGAGGCAGACAGAGACCCCAGGATGCACGCATCGTAGTATATGGTAGTCCAGCCTGGGCGTCTGCTCTAAACACCACAAACTATACAGAACGAAAACATTCAATCAGTCAGGGTTTTATGTCGCTCTCTGTTGCAGCTGTGAGTTTTTAACGATGCCCAAGGAAGGGCTGGCTCCAGGCAGTGCCATTTCCACTACCCTCCACCCCACTCTGTCCTTGATCTTGACCTTTGTGGCCATGACCCACTTGCACCCACTGCCTGCTTCTCTACCTGGCCATCAAGTCACCTTCCTTGGCCACTGGGAATGATGCATAACCACAGCCACCATACCCAATCTGGTGTCCTTGATTCTGTCCCTGCAGCGTCTCGCGATGGATGGTGCCCCTGGTTTCTGTCTGCACCTGCCTGCTGCAGCTCTAAGCTCTGCCTGCACAGGACACACCTGTCGTCTAGAATCCCATCGTTCCTGCCTTTGCTCTTTAGCCTTCCCTTTCAGTTTCATCCAGAACTAGCTGTGACCTAAGCACCCTAACCCTGCCTAGGTGCCACCCCTATCACCAATTGACTGGAGGGATTATAAAACATATGCCAGGAGATTACATTAAATTTGCAGAAACTTGCCTCAAGGAATTGACTTTTATTTTCAATTAGAAACAACTAATGTCAATCCTCCAGTTGTCAAAACAAAAACTGGTTAAAACCATGCCACTTGCTGTCATCAAACTATCGAATGCCAAGAGCATTTTGAATTTTTGCAGAGACAGTCATTGTCCTCAAATGTATATTTAGCTGCACCATCCAGACCAAAAGAACACCCATCAATGTGTGATGGGAGAGGATTTGGTTCTATCGGGTAAACACTGGGTGCATGTGTCAGTGAATCGTACTGAGTTGATGAAGTTCTTTTGAGCCATATAATTATGTTGTTAACATTGCCAGTCACACCTGTAGCTGGAAATGACTGTACTCAAATCGTGTTTTCCAGAAACACAAACTTTGTGAGCTGTGGAGGAAAACATCTCCAGGAATTAAAGAAAACCTAAGTTTTTCTCTTTTTTACTCCTTAAAATACATTAAGAGGCAGTCAAGATCTGAATTTAAGATCACAATGTGTTGTATTCAACAGAAAATGCAAACAAATTTTTTCTTTAATTTTGCCAATATATGGAGACAATCACTTTGGTGGCGATCAGTCTGTTTACAGATTTTGGGTTCAGTTGTAATGCACTTCGGTCTCCTGGGATTCCATGGAATGAAGTTTCAGAAACTTTGCCCCTACCATTCCCGCTGGGTACAATTGAGGCAAACGCAGTTTCCCCGATTTTCACCAGATACTACCCTTGCTTTCAGTGTTTCGGGCCCCAAATGCTGCTGTCCATTGGAGGCAGCTCAAGCTGTGTGTTAATATGCAGACCGTGACTGCCTCGCCAATGAGACAGAGCACAGAGGATCAATACGTCTCTGCACATCAGCTCTGCACACCCACGGGAAGCGGCTGCCTGCCTGCTGTGCGACCTGCGGGCTTCTCGGTTTTATTCCCTTGTCACTGCCTCTTGCTCCAAGACACACTTTCCATTTCGTGTGTTCTCTGCCCCTTCTGCAAATGAAAGAGCCAGTAGAAAAGATCAAATGCTTCATTGCTGAACTCCACTACCTGAGCCATGGCTGGCGAAGACGCAGCCCAGGGCAGGGCTGTGCAGAGCTGCCCCTGCGCGGGGGCTGACCTCTGAAGCCGCTGTGAAAATGTGGCCGGGTCTCAAACCAGAACTGGGAGCCAAGGAGGAGGAAAGGAAAAGAGAGGCGCTATTAGGTGGGGAAGAAGGGACTGTTTATCTGTTGCTTTGTGTCTGTTCTCTTAATTCTATTACCATTATTAGTGTTAATGTGATTAGCGCTGTGTACTTTGTTTGGATGAAGCCTGGGAGACGGAGATGTTATGGGTAAGAGCAACAGGGAGTCGCACTTGCTAAACGCAGCTGCCTGGGCTCACACCCGGATCTCTTAATTATAGGCCTAGTGGTAAGAGACAAAAGCCTGTTCCACTGCAGAGCCCACGTGCTTGACATTTTGCCACTGAGGAGGCTCTCTTTATTTCTCTCTTCCTTTCTGAGCTCTGGCCTCCTTAACTGCAGTTTTCCTACAGTTTTCCACACGTTAAGATCCTTCTTATGTAAAGGTTACAAATGGAAAGCACCTTGTGATTTTTCCAGTGGGCTGTCATCCTGACTTCAAGTTTAGAGAAAATCAAATCAAGAGGGCGGCAATTAGTGGAAGCCTGTGACCTGCATCCTTCCCCCTCCGCTCCTGAGTTCTTAATGGCATTTCCCCCGGGGCACCGTGGCCTGCGGACTCATCAATGACTCAGGAAATGGCATAAACACTCCTAGCCTGCCCTGCTGAAACCCACCGCAGTCTCCTTTGTTACTTGTTGAAAAGTTCTGTGATGGTATTCTTACTATTTTTTAATTAAATGCAAGAAATATAAAGATGGCATTTTAAAAATGGGATTAAATTAGGTGGCATTAATTGATCACATCTTCTGCCCCGATGTGAGTTTGATGGCATGAATATCGGGTGTATAATGCTGTGTAGAAGGGGAGTGGCTGCTTTCAGGGCTCATGGTCTCCAGGGACATTCGCAGGAAAGTCTATTCAGACAGAGGATATTGTGTCAGGAACAGCCAGGTTGCAAGACAGCCACATCCTTGGGGCTTTAACATGTTAACACAGGCTGGATCCTGCGATAGCAAAGCTGCAATTGCTGGTGACAGGGATGAAGACCTCTGAGCTCACTCAGAATTCCTGGCAAACAAATTGAGAGCTGTGTGCATCGCCTGGGAGGCGTTACACATTCAGGGACACCATTAACTGGTTCCTAAACTCTGCCTCTTGATAAATCCCCAGTGGCTTCTTGAATTGAGTTCTTAAAGTACTAACATCTTCAGTGAACCTCAAACAATAACAAGAGTGGACTATGGCAGAGGGGATTATATATCAGTTTAATTGATTCCTAACTATGCACGTACAGTTGATATTTTGAGGTCATATACAACGTTTCCACATTCATCACCAGTAACATAGAGCTGAGACTGTTAGGTGGGTCATGGAACATCTTATCATAAATTATTACTCCTGTTTACCGACTTACACATTCACTGAAGAAGAGAATTTAGTATATATGGTAGATCTATCTTGGACCTTGTTCAAAGATAATCATGCCTCAAATACAGCCTTTGAGCACCTGCTATGTGCTGTGTCTGAGAAGCTGTTCCAGCATCCTGGGTCGGCCCAGGGCTTGAAATTCATTGTTCGTGATTGTCCTGGGTTGGGCTCTCTGGCAGCCAACACTGAGACAAGGTGTGTATTAGGCACCAAGATGCAAGTTTTGTAATAGGGGTGCACATTTGGGGTGCAAGGCATGTAACAGGGATGTACATTTGAGTGTAAGGTGTGTAATGGTGCACAATGGGGTGTAAGGTGTGTAATGGTGCACATTTAGGTGTAAGGTGTGTAATGGTGTCTATTAGGGTGTAAGGTGTGTAACGGTGCACATTTGGGTGTAAGGTGTGCATTAGGGGTGCACACTGGAGTGTAAGGTATTAGGTGTACATTTGGAGTATAGAGTGTGTATTAGGAATACACATTTGAGGTGCAAGGTGTGTTATAGGGGTACCCATTTATGTGTAAGACATGTAATGGTGCACATTTGAGTATAAGGTGTGTAATGGTGCACATTTGGGTGTAAGGTGTGTAAGGGGTGCATATTTGGGGTGCAAAGTGTGTAATGGGGTGCATATTTGGGGTGTAAGGTATGTGATGGGATGCATATTTTAGGTGTAAGTTGTGTAATGGGGTGCACGTTTGGGGTGTAAGGTGTGTAATAGGGTGCACATTTGGGGTGTAAGGTGTGTAATGGGGTGTACTTTTGGGGCACAAGGTGTGTAATGCAGTGCACATTTGGGGTGCAAGGTGTGTAACGGGGTGTACATTTGGGGTGTAAGGTGTGTAATGGGGTGTACATTTGGGGTGTAAGGTGTGTAATGGGGTGTACATTTGGGGTGTAAGGTATGTAATGGGGTGTACATTTGGGGTGTAAGGTGTGTAATGGGGTGCACATTTGAGGTGCAGGGCATGTATTAGCTATGAACATCTGTGAAGGGAAGGAGTGAGAGCAGGAAGTCCAACTCTCAGGTGTCCTCACCTGGGTGGTCCTGGGTCACCAGGGGCTGCCCTGGGAGTGTAAGGCCGGGTGGGCTGAGCAATGTGTGACGATCTCACTCTTTTCTGGAAGGGTGGGCTCTGGCAGCAGGTCTCTGTGTCCACACACAAAAGGAGGTGAGGAGAAACCTGAGAAAGCACCGTCTAACTGCTCAGGAGTTCAGAGCAGAGGCACAGGAGGAATTCACTCAGGTGAGGTAAGGAGGCCTCAAGGGGATACCTCATAGAGGAGGCAGGATTTTAACTGGCCCAGAAGGAGGAGTAAAGTTAGATAAGGAGAAAAGTGAACTCAGCACTTCCCAGGCAGAGGCAAGGACCTAAGGACAAGTTGGGAATGTGGGAGTGGAAAATCACATTTGAGAAATGGAAATAAATCAGACAGGTCCAAGATATTTGAGAAGAGAAGGAAAAGGGGGCTTGTTATGCTCTGAATGCCTGTGTCCCCCAAGTTTATATGTGTGACCCTAACCCCCAAGGTGATGGTATTAAAAGCTGGGGCATGGGGGAGGTGATGAGGTCATTGGGGTGGGGCTCTTGCGGATGAGATTAGTGCCCTTCTTGGAAGACACCAGAAAACTTGCTTCCTCTCTCCACCCCTCTGCCAGGCGAGGACTCCAGATGACCATCACCTGCAAGCTCAAAGTAGGCCTTCACCAGATGCCTGATCTGACCTGGGACTTCCCAGCCTCCAGAGCTGTAAGAAATAGATCCCTGCCGTTTACAAGCCACTCAGGCTGCGGCATTTTGCTACAGCATCCCCCCGTGGAGGAGGACAGGGTTCAAGGCGTTAAGCGCACAGTGAGAAGTCTAGAACTTGTCGGGCTGCAGAGAGCTCTGCAGGAGTCCTCACAGCTCAGAGGTGTGAGGGACAGATCACTCTGGGAAAAGGATGACAGTAATGCTGGTCCCTGGAGCATGCAGGAGGCATGTTTGATGCAAAGTCATAAAGCACCTGAAGTTATGTTCTGTGGACACAGCATCGAGGGTCTTGATAGGCACTCCACGTATCTCTGCAAAGTGAGCGACCACATTCAGAAATGGAGAGGAGAGATTCTCAGGAGATGATTTAAATAGTCAAGGAGTGAGATAATCAGGTCCTCATCCTAGAGGGAAAGGTGAGGTAGAAAGGGCAGATGCATGGAAATAAGAGGACCCTTCACTGAAGTGTTCACAGGACCTGACCCTCACTGGGTATGAAAGTGGGGAGGGAGTCCGGAGAGGAAAGAGCTGGAGTCACACACAAGCCGGACCAGGACCACCCTAACTTGCCTATGACCGGCTGCTCTCAGCCTCTCTCCGCTGGTGAAACTCTCCTTCCTGGTTCTGGAAAAAATCCCCTATTTTGTTTCTGCCTAAGCAATGCTTCCGTAACCTGGTCACAAACCCTGGAGAACAGGGATGGTGCTGTATTAGCAGGAACTGGGATGCCCAGCAGGGGACCGGGGCTGTGTGGGGCTGTAGAAGTTTCATTTAGGAAGACTGTGCTTTGGATGCTTCTGAAATTTAGGCCTGAATCTCTCAAGAGAGGCCAGGGTCGCCTGAACAGACCTGACACCGCATGCCTGAAGGCTGGAGACTGGCTGGGCTCCCCCAGCGCCCCTGCTTCCAAGCAGTCACCAGGTATCTTCGAGGAAACTAAACTGCTCCTGTTCAGCGCCGCTGCTCTGATCCCGAGCGCCACCCTCTCTCCATCGCTGTAACAGAGGCACCAATGGTCTCTGCCTCCAGCCTCTCCCTCCGCATAGCCTTCCCCATCTGCGCCAGTGTTTCTCTCCTCCTCGTCTGAGAACGCCCCTGACCTGCCTAAATCCTAAATGCCCCGGGAGGCGCCCCTGGGCTCTGACGTCTCCCTCCCCTCCTTCCTCCCGCCTGGGCCGGGCCTCATCGTCCTCAGGATCTGCGTTGCTGTCCTTCTCTGCACCTGTGCATGGCCGCTCTCTGCAGGGAGTGCATGTCCCTTTCTTCACCCGGGCAGCTGCTCGCACACCTCCGTGCCCAGCTGGTTCTCATTTCCTCACGGCCTGCTGGATCTCTCCTCAACAGGCTCGTGTTTTCGGCAAAGCATTTTCCATGCTGGCTGTAGGATGGCCTGAACTCCCCAGATGTAAGACGAGAGGCAGGGACAAGAAATGTGCAGGCTTGAGAGGAACATCCCGTAGACACAGACCCAAGCCGAAAAGGCAAACAGCAAACCCGAAGGAAAACAGCAAGGGGTGAATTCACCTGTCAGTAGGTCAATTTCAACCTGTGGGACACATGAGGCTAACACTTGCCTGGGCAAGGCCCCCACAGGTTCCTCCACTAGAAAGTGGATGGGAAAAGGGAAGAACCACGCAGGGGATGAGCACGGGCCTGCGCTGTGGACCTCAGTGGACGTGGGGATCCGAGGACACCAGAGGTGTACTTGTCAAAAGGCAGGGAGAGCTTGAGGATGCCAAAGAGGATGACCAGAAAGCAAAGGAGAAACAGTTGCCTATGTAAAGTGGATAGAGAACCTGGAAATCCACGAGGCAAACCCGTGTGATAATGATTCCCTGATGAAGAGCATAAGCGTTGTATGTTTAGCTTCATAAGGAATTGCCAGTCTGGTTTGCAAAGTGGCTGTGCTTGCTCCATGTCCACACCTGGACTTGTATCTTCATTTGCCTTTTTTTTTTTTTTTGGGGGGGGGGGGACGGAGTGTCGCTCTGTCACCCAGACTGGAATGCAGTGGTGAGATTTTGGCTTATTACAACCTCCACCTCCCTGGTTCAAGCAATTCTCCTGCCTCAGCCTCCTAAGTAGCTGGGATCACAGGCATGTGCCATCACGCCGGGCTAATTTTTGCATTTTTAGTAGGGACGGGGTTTCGCCATGTTGGCCAGACTGGTCTGAAACTCTCAGGTGATCTGCGCACCTTGGCCTCCCAAAGTGCTGGGATTACAGGTATGAGCCACCAAGCCAGGCCCATTTGCAGTTAATGCTGGTCTTGGGCCACTCTGATGGGTGAGGGTGCTCTCCCACTGCGGTTTTGACTTGCAACTGTCCAGTGACTGATGGCAATAAGTCCTGGCCACTTGTGTCTTCTTGCAGTGAAGCATCTGTCTGATCACATCTCTCGCCTTTTCTGATGGTCGGACATATGGATTATAAATATTCTATCTATCTGTGCTTGTGTTTTCCTGTCTTAGCAATGCAAAGGTTGTAAATTTTTATGAACATCAACTTATCCATTTTTTTAAATTTTATGTTTTTCTCTCTTGCATCTTACCCATACAATCTTTGCCTATGACTGAGTCAGATTGAGTTATAGCAACTCATTTCTCCTAGGAGTGCTTTTAAAGTTTATTAATTTTAGGTTTTATGTTATGCTATTCATTTGTGTATAATGTGAGGTAAGAGTTGAGGTTCCCCCTTTTTTTTTTCACTTGTTATCCAGCTATTCTAGCACAACTTGCTAAAAGAGTATCTTTCTCCACTGAATTCATTTAGCACTTTTGTCAAATTACCAATCAGTCATACATATGAGGGTCTACTTATAAACTTTCTATTAGTTTCATTATCAAAATGTTTATCTCAGTGTCTCATAGTCAATTATGGTAGCTTTCTTTTTCTTTCCTTTTTTTTTTTTTTTTTTTTTTTTTTTTTTGCGACAGAATCTTGCTCTGTACCCCAGGCTGCAGTGCGGTGGTGCGATCTCGGCTCATTGCAAGCTCCGCCTTCCAGGTTCACACCATTCTCCTGCCTTAGCCTCCAGAGTAGCTGGTACTACAGGCGCCGCCACCACGCCCAGCTAATTTTTTGCATTTTTTTTTTTTCAGTAAAGACAGGGTGTCACCGTGTAAGGCAGGGTGGTCTCAATCTCCTGACCTCATGATCCACCTGCCTCAGCCTCCCAAAGTGTTGGGATTACAGGCATGAGCCCCCAAGCCCAGCCAGCTTTCTTTATAGTAAGCATCACATTTGGCCAGGGTAACTCCTCTAACCCTGTTTTTTTCTCTTTCAGAATTATCTTGGCTAGTCCAGGATTTTTTGTTGTTATTGTTGTTCCCATGGAAATTTTAGGTCAAGCTTGTCCAAGTCTATAAAACGTCCTGGTGGGGCTTTAATTGAAACTGTGTTAAATCCATAGATCAATTTCAGGTAGGATAGCATCTTTGAAGTACTGAATTATCCAATCTATGAACATGGTATAACTCTTCATTTATTTAGGCCCCCTATAATTTTTCAAACAACAGTTTATGGTTTTCAGTACAAGATCTTACACATGTTGTTAAATTTATCCTTAAATATTTTACTTTTTTGGATGTTATTGCTAATGGCATTAAAACAAACATATTTCAACAATTTGTTGCTAGTGTATAGAAATGCAATTAATTATTTAATATTAATCTTCTATCCTGTGAACTTGTAAAAGTATTCATTTACTAGTTTGAAAATCTTTCTTAAAAGAATTCCTAGAATTATCTCTGCAAACAGTTATGTTGTCTGCGGCTAAATGCAGTTGTACTTCTTCCTTCCCAACCTGCTTGCCTTTTATTTATTTTTTTTCTTGTCTCTTTGCACAGCCTAAGACCACCATTAGATATTGAATAAAAGGACTGAGAGCAATTTTTCTTGACTCGTTCTTGATCTTATGAGAAAATAACTCAATATAAGACAGTAAATATGACGTTAGCTGCAGGTTTTTCATAGATATCCTTCATCACATTGAAACGTTTCATTTGCTTCTTAGTTTGTTGATCGTGATGATTACAAATTGATGTTAAATTTTGTCAATTGCTTTTTCTTTATCAATTGAGACAATCATATGGTGTTTATCTTTTTTCTATTGATATGGCGAATTACACTAATTTTTGACTAATGAACCAATCTTGCATGGTTAGGATTAATCCCACTTGGTCATGAGGCATTGTCTTTTTTTTTTACATATTGATGGATTTGATTTGCAAATATTTTATGAAGAAATGTGCAGGTACCTTGTAAGGAATATTAATCAATGGCTTTTCTATTTTCTTGATCTAATCTTTTTATAAAGATAATTAATAAAATAGGTTCAAAAATAATCCCCTTTACAAGATTTTCCACAACTTTTTGAAAGAGATTGCATAAAACTGATATTACTTCTTCTCAAAGTTTTTGCAGAATCCACTGATAAATCAATCTGGGCCTGGACTCTTCTTCATGGAAAAATTTAAATTAAGAAGCCAATTTAAAAAATAAATATAGAGCTAGTCATAGTTTCTATTACTTCTTGCGTCAGTTTTTGATAACGTGTCTTTCAACTAATTTCTCAATTTTATCTAAAATTGTTGAATCTATTGGCATGATGCCTACATATTTCTTTGTATTTCTTCAATGGTATACTAAGTAGTTATGTTATTGTAGTTTGCAACAGATCACTAACTTCTTGACAAAAAGAAAGTTTGAAGAAACTTCTAGATTCAGATTTTAAAAGAAATTGCCGGTTAAAAGTCAATTTGAAATTTTCATTTCTGAAAGTTGTTTGTAAATCAGTTAAATAAACAGGATTCAGGCTGGGCATGGTGGCTCATGCCTGTAGTCCCAGCACTTTGGGAGGCCGAGGTGAGTGGATCACTTGAGTCTAAGAGTTTGAGACCAGCCTGGGCAACAGGGTGAAACCCCAACTCCACTAAAATACAAAAATTAGCCAGGTAGCCAGGTATGGTGGCAGGTGCCTTTAATCTTAGCTACTCAGGAGGTTGAGGCAGGAGAATTGCTTAAACCCAAGAGATGGAGCTTGTGATAAGCTGGGATCGTACCACTGCACTACAGCCCAGGTGACAGAGCAAGACTCCATCTAAAATAAAAATTTTAAAAAATAGGATTTTGTTTGCAAGAAGTTTTGTGAAGATTTAAAAAAGACAGCAAGGAAGGACACTGAAGAATGGACACTGCATTCCAGGGAACAGCCTGAGTCCCAGAAGCTGGTTGCATGGCCTGCTCACCAGTTTAACTGAATTACAGGAATCTGGTATAGTGTTAGTGGGAGATAGTGCCAAAAAGAAAGACCTGAATCAGATGCAGAAAGCTGCAGTGACCAGGCCAGAGCATCAGAGCAAACTCCACCATCAGTGAGGACCTCTGCAGGCATTGGTTATGCCTTGGGGACAGTGATAATTTGTTCTATAGATACAGAACCATATACATTTTGTAGGACAGTGTGCCCCAAATAGTGGTGTGCCCAGAGGTGAATTCAATGGCACCTAAATGCATATTTTTATTTTAACATTTATGTGTTCACTTAATGGATACAATAAATATACAACAAACACACCAATCATGCCATTTAAGGAAACAAATTGATTCATGTATAGCACGAATAACGAACAAGTTTGGGTAAAATAGAAAATCATGATGGTGACAAGAAGATGGCACTTCAGGGACTTTACTGCACTGACTTTCAGCCACTCCCTGGGAATCAGAACAATAGTAAAAATGTCTGATATCCACATAAACCTTGCTGTGCATTAGAGGCTCGTAGTGGTTCTCACTACAGTCCTATTTGGTAGACACCACTGTTACCATCTCACTGGTCAGATGCCAGGGAGCAGCGAGGTGAGGGGACCGGCCCTGCAGCCTGCGTGCTCAGAGGCCATGCGTTCAATGACACTTGCTTAGCTGCCTTGAATTCCACCCTCCCGAGGTCCCTCCGCCACCTCTTCAAGCGAGGAGGAACTTCTTCCCTTGGATTTTCCAGTCAGAGTGTTCTCTGCTTACAGAGCTTGTCTGATTTGTGGGGGGTTTCATGAACGGGAAATAAATTGCAAAACTGGTCTGGAATCTCTTCTTATAGCGTCTGTTGTAATCTCTGTGCCAATAATCCCCACCCTAAAGGGCCAGATTATAAATATTGCTCCATGGCACAGCAGGGAACTTCCCTCTAATTTACTGAACACCCTCTGTCTTTTCTCCTTTCAAGCATTCTTCGTACAGAATCACGATAAGTACAACAAATAATACAAGACAACAGCGTTGTCCACAGCTACGATGTAAAACCGATGTCTCTGCTCCACCCCACTCTCCTTATCGTCCCCATGCCCATGGCACCCAGTGCCATCTACTTGCTGCTTTAAAAGGGCATCATGTTGTCCACGGGAGCTACAGATGCTGGAGGTATTCCTGTCCCAGCTCTGGATGAGAATGTTTCTGGGAGTCTGTCCAGCCCTGAGTCCCCCAGACCCCCAGATAGTTCTCCCAGGCATATCCTCTGAGGAGCGTCCTGGCTGTCCTGGGCTTCAACTTCCTGGCTAGGGCCATGATCCAGGCGGACACCTGAGCCATCGTGAGCCAGTGGATCTTCTGTCCTAGAAATCAGGAATCAGCACTGGGTGACTTGGCGTCCTGCACTAGGGCGTGTGCAGGCCCTGGTGTGTCACACGGTGAGCAATGGGCAAGTCTACACATGACGTTGACTGATTTGGTGGGAGCATTGGGACAGCAGGGAGAAGGGGACACCAGCTGTAGAGAGGGAATACTCTTCAAAACCCTAATAGATTTCCATTTCCCAGTTCCATCTCCTTTGCATCCCCCAGTAAATACCCTTTATTTTTACTTAAGCTGCTCTTCTTGACCCCATTGACCCCATGAGCGCCTTTGCTTGTGAGTTCTGGGAGTCCCTGATGGACACCCTCAGCCTTGTGCTCCCTGGGGATTGTGAGTGAATTTTACACATTTCATCTTACTGAGACCGGCCGGCAGGTCTCTGACCTCTGGCAAATTCTGCTGCAATGATTATTCTGACTCAATCTGTTCATGTTTAAAACTGCCTTCCTGTAAGGGAGGGGAAGACATCACAATTCAGATCTCCCTTTTTCCTCTCGCGCAATGTCGTGTTGTCTTTTCGAACTTTTTTCTGCCTGCAACACATTTCATGTGTCCATTCATTTGTTCCTTCCTTCCTCTCTTTACTTACACATTCAACAAATACTGATCGTATGCCCACTACGTGTGGCATCCCACGGCATGAGGGATCTAGTGAGAACGAAACACATGCAAGTCTCTGCCTGGTGGAGTTTGCGTTCTTGTTTGGGGAAACTGACCAAACACAGAAGTGATGAGGAGCAGCCTGTTAGGAGGTGAATGGTGCTGCGGAAGAAAGGAACAGCAGGAAGGAGAATGGAGAGCGGGAGACAGGAGGTGAGGAGGTGGAGAGAGGAGCTACGCAGATACACAGCAAGATGCTCCAGGCAGGAGGGGCCCCTGTGAAGGCTGCAGAGCCTGAAGACACACAAGGAGGTAGCTGGATCCAGGAGAGCAGGAGGAGATGTTGTCAGAGGGACGGAGTGGTGGGTCTGTGGGGCATCCGAAGGCCAGTGGGAGGACTTTAGCTTTTGCCCCCAGAGACATGAGGAGGCCTTGGGGAGTGTGAATAGCAGAGCCGCATCTGAATCATGCTTTCTCTCTTCACTCTGACTGCCGTGTGAAGAAGGGGGGTTGGGGTTGAAGGCTACAGTGGGGTGAGGTGAGGAGGTCACAGTGTGCCAGGCGACCCCTCCCAGGGAGGCAGCAGCAAAGGCGCCAAGACCTAGAACTCTGGGTCCCTGTTGCAGGCAGATCCAGAGGGATGACTGTGATGGTAAGAAGGCAAGGCTGGCAGTGAGAACGCATCCAACCCCACATGCCCTCTGGGACGGCATGAAAAGGTCAGACCAGGAATGGGCTTGGGCATCATGTCAGTGTCTTCCTCTAGTAAATAACGGAGACAGCGGCAAGTAGTTCCATGTGCATGTAGTTCTTAGCACCCGCATACCTAACCTGACCTTTTTTTTTTTTTTTTTGAGACAGAGTTTCGTTCTGGTTGCCCAGGCTGGAGTGCAATAATCTCGGCTCACTGCAACCTCCGCCTCCCGGGTTCAAGTGATTCTCCTGCCTCAGCTTCCCGAGTAGCTGGGATTACAGGCGCCTGAAACCACACCCGGCTAATGTTGTATTTTTAGTAGAGACGGGTTTTCACCATGTTGGCCAGGCTGGTTTGATTCTCACTTTGATTTATTTGAGGAAGCTTGTATTATCATTCCAATATAGAGATGAAGAAATGCGGCAGAGTTTAGTTGACTTGCCCAAGGCCACATAATTTGGATATGATGTCAGGATTTAAACCCAATGAGAGGACTGTCTTGCAGAGTTGCTGTGAGTAGCTGAGAAAAACGCAAGCGACTTCAGGGTTTGAAAATAATACACATGTTTGTACAAAGATGTGCTATTTACAAAATACGCTTGTTTCTCAAGGTTATTTAGCAATGCTACGTATGTTTTTTTCTGATAGCCGTAAGAACAGGAAGGAACAGATGAATAAAGAGACCACAGGCACATCTGATGTGTAGTATTTCCATCTTTGGGGATGTTACAGTTGTGTGACTATCTATTTAATTCTACATTGACATAACTTTATTTGACTCAGAAAATCAATAGACTATTTTTCCAGGCTGCAGTTTGGCAACGACCTATGGCCTGAGAATTGAATTACTTAAGATCAATCCCGGTTTCCCCGCTGGCTGAAGTGCAGCCTCTGGGCAGGCGACCTGCAGAGGTAGAGCCATCTCAGTCCCCGGCCGGCCTCACTTCCAGAAGGTGCGCCCTGCCACTGTGTTTCCACACCACACAACATACACAGGGGCGGGGCTCTGCAGAGCGCGCTGGCCTCCCTCACGTACCATCTAAACGCTAAACACTTACTTCTCCTGTATTGTGTAACTTACCCAGAAACCTGCGTTCAGCAAGCCTCCAGGGATAAAAATACAATCGTACTGTGTAAAAATATCCTTTCTTCTCTGATTTTCTCTACCCTTTCTAGAGTTTCCCCCAGGACAGCTGCGAGGGGAGCACTCTCGTGGGCTCAGCCTGCTCTGTCTCCCTGAACCGAAGCCTGCTGGACAACAGAAGGAGATTGCACAACGCCCCCGCTCAGCTGCAGCCCCCGATCTGGAAGCTGCTGAAGAGAGAGATACCTTGACTTTCATCTGATTCTCCAATTCTCCACACTCCAGAAAAGCAACTCAAGATGTAATTTGCTTAGTCATTTAGTTGAAACTGCAGTAAGAGAGGTGGCAGGGAAAGTGAAGCAGTAGCAAAATTAGATAAGGAAAAAAAAGTGAAAACATGTTTTGTTTTGTTTCTCTAGGACTCAAATAAAAACCATGTTTTTTTTTTGTTGTTGTTGTTGTTATTATTATTATTATTATTATTTTGTTACTGCTCAGGATTAATTTCCCTGCAGTTTAAAATGTCCACAATAGGCCGGGCACAGTGGTTCATGCCTGTAATCCCAGGACTTTGGGAGGCCGAAGCGGGTGGATCACGAGGTCAGGAGACCAAGACCAGCCTGGCCAACACAGTGAAACCTTGTCTCTACTAAAAATACAAAACTTAGCCAGGCGTGGTGGTGGGTGCCTGTCATCCCAGATACTCGGGAGGCTGAGGCAGGAGAATCGCTTGAACCTGGGAGGCAGAGGTTCCAGTGAGCTGAGATGGTGCCACCACACTCCAGTCTGGGCAACAGAGTGAGACTCCATCTCAGAAAAAAAAAAAAAAATGTCCACAATACGCAGTTTTGGGACAGAAATGACCCCGTCCCACCCCTGCATTCATTCCTTTATTCTCCTTTCACTCGGAGGGCGAGTATAAAGTCCTCACAGCACATGGTGCCCTGGAGTGGAGACTGCATTTCCACGGAGATTTAGGGAAAATGCCAGTTAGTGTCTGAATCTCCTTATCTCCGCTCAACGTAATGAAACGAAACAGGCATTCCCCAAGTGCTGTGGTACTTATGCAACGCCAACCCCTAGATTGGGTAGAGCAGAAAAAAGTCTGAGAACAGAGAAACCAAGTCTGTCTCATGTGGTTTGTTATAAGAGAACAAACTTCACTGTCTGCCTCGACAACTTGTGGGCATGCAGAGGGGAGGCTACCGGGAATCTTCTGCTGTGGATTTTCACCTGAGCTGTAGGTGTGAGCATCTCCGTCATTCGTGCTCGGGCTTGGAGCGATCAAACCTTGGGCTCTCCGGCATCACAGAGACGAGAAAAGCTTTTCTCTGTTGGGTAAATTATTAATCGTGGCGCCGTATCCCCCTTGACATCAATAAAGTCACCACAATCAATTTGTCATGGTCCAGTGTGTGCTCATGACCGACTTGCCCTGTGATGGAGGTCAAACTTGGATGTGATGCTCTGATAACCAGAGATATGGGATGGAAGTGCGCTTTCTTCTGGTCCCGCGGAACATGGCTTCCACATCTGAAGCTTGGGGAGGCAAAGCGCCTCGGCAGAGCGGGGAACTCGGCCCTCGAAGCGGGGCAGAAGTGCTGCAATGCAGGAACTTACTATCCACAGTCACTGCCACACCGCAGTGGTTGCACCCAGGGAGGGAAGTGGAGAGGAAGGCACGGCCGGCTTGGCACTCCTGCTTCTGGTTCCGTTTTGCTGCATCAACAGGTGAAAAATAAAATTTTTTCCTCTAAGAAGAGAGCACCAGAATAGAAATAGTGTATCCTCCAAATATATTTCAGAAAGAGGGAAAAAAGGAAAAATCCTTTATCAATTTCTCTTAAAAAAAAGAAGAAGAAGAAGAAGAAGGAGAAGAAGAAGAAAAAAAAGGAGAGCTGCCAGCAGGCAAGTGCAGTTGAGAGTGACTGAGCTGGCTTTTCCCCTCTGCCGGGCTGCCTACCTGTGTGTGTCGGAACCAGGGCTGCGGTGCAAAGCTGGGTGGGCAGGGCCTACTCCTTTTGAGCAGCAAGCCTCGTGAATGGCCCGGCAGGGGAAAATAAGCCAGGTGCCCATGGTGAGGCTTCCTGGGCACACACCTGCCCCCATCTGCCGTGTTCCGTGCACTTTGAGGCTTCTAGGTGTGCAACTATTTGAAGCCACTCAGACACCAGGATTTGCCTCCATCTGCCATCCTGGGGAGACACTGGCTGCTCCTGACATGGGTGCTGGGTCTGCCTGGAATAGCCAGAGGCCTGGCCTCACCAGCGTCCTCTGAGCTGGCTGAGTTGCAGGCAGGGACTCATCTGTAACCAGTCCAGAAAGCAGCAGGATACGCCTGGGGGAATGGCATGGGTCTTCCGCACTGAGCCTCTGTGCATTGTCTGAGACCCCCTCCACTGGGGGAACGGCTTGGAAGTCAGCCAGACTGCGTTCAAGTTTGGGTCACCACTTAGCAACTGTGTGTTTTGGGCAGTTTATTTAATCCTGTACGTGTCAGTATCCTCATCCGTGAGACAGGCTTGATGTGTGTAAAGGTTAGTTGAGACTTAGTTGAGATAATATGAGAACTCCCAGGAGTAGGGTATTTCAGTGACCATGCTGAGTAACCAGCCATCCAGGAGCCCAAACCTACAAGTCACAAACATGCATCATGTTCTGCTCGCAGGTTCTGTGGCCAGGAGCTCCCGCAGGCACAGAGCCACCACTCCTCTCCGGTCCTCAGGGTCTGGTGTCCACAGGACATCTGCACATGGATTTGAGGGGACGTGATGCAGGCGAGCTGAGGTCCCAGCCAATAGCAGCATCCTGCAGCCACGTATGAGGTGGGCAGGTTCCTGCAGAAGACTCCTGCCTCACGCTGAGACTTGCTGGTCAGTGCCACCATCAGTGTGTGGCCACCTGACGCCAGTGGAAAGCCCTAAGAGCCCACATCCCAGGAGTGGAAACTGCGGTCTCCTCGCTGCACCCTGTGTGCTCAAAGGAGCGATCCCGAAACACCCTCCAGATGCCACCATGTGCAAAGCTCGTTGTGCTTCAATAAAGGCCCCGGCAACATCCATCAGGAGATCTCCAAACACCCTCAGGACAGACACGGAGGTCATTAGTGTCACCCAGCTCATCCCACCCTCAGGGCAGACACGGAGGTCATTGGTGTCACCCAGCTCATCCCACCCTCAGGGAAGATCTGGAGGTCATTGGTGTCACCCAACTCATCCCACCCTCAAGGCAGACCTGGAGGTCATTGGTGTCACCCAGCTCATCCCACCCTCAGGGAAGACCCAGAGGTCATTGATGTCACCCAGCTCATCCCACCCTCAGGGAAGACCCAGAGGTTATTGGTGTCACCCAACTCCTCCCACCCTCAGGGAAGACCCAGAGGTCATTGGTGTCACCCAACTCCTCCCACCCTCAGGGCAAACCCGGAGGTCATTGGTGTCACCCAGCTCATCCCACACCCCTTTAGGGAGGCTGATCTCCAAGCAAAGGTCTTCCTTCCTTACTGTTGTAGAACATGGATTCACTCGCTCACTCCATCAACAAGCAGTTATGGAATATCCATGATGCGTCACCTACTGTACCAGGCCCAGAGTAGCAGACAAAAATGCCACTTTTCCCCTCCCATAGAGCTTGTAGTTGAATGAGGGTGCAGACTCTATAAAATAAACATGCAACTGCATTTATATTATTTACCAGCGTGTTATAAATTATGACAAGTTTCTCTGAAGAAAATGACTAGATGGGAAAGAAGAGAACTGATTTATTATAACTGAAGAATTTCAGGCATAACTTCATCCTTAATTTTTTTTTTTTTTTTTTTTTTTTTTTTTTTTTGAGACACAGTCTTTCTCTGGAGTGCAGTGGCACTGTCTTGGCTCACTGCAACCTCTGCCTCCTGGGTTCAAGCAATTCTTGTGCCTCAGCCTATCAAGTAGCTGGGATTACTGGCGTGCATCACCACGCCCAGATAATTTTCGTATTTTCAGTAGAGACTGGGTTTTGACATGTTGGCCAGGCTGGTCTTGAACTTCTGGCCTCAAGAGATCTCCCACCTTGGCCTCCCAAAGTCCTGGGATTTCAAGCATGAGTCACCACACCTGGCCCCCTTGATTCTTAAAGAAAATCATTATTCAAAGTATTTACAACACTCCTACTCCACTGACCAAAGGGTAGGTATAATTAAACACACAGTTATAAAGTACACAACAATGTACACAAAGATACACCACAGTGTTCTTATGGAGAGGAAGTCAGATGGACTGACCCTGCAGAGAGGGAGCAATGCTGCAGCCCCATCTGTGGAAGGTGTGGGGCTGGGGCAGGAAGCACACTCGGCCTGGCCTTTCCTGCAGGCAGAAGCTCTGCACACACACAGATTCTGATGGCTCCATGCGTGGAAGGTGTGGGGCTGGGGCGGGATGCACACTCGGCCTGGCCTTTCCTGGAAGCAGGAGCTGTGCACCCACACAGATGCTAGGACAGAAGGCAGACACAGATGATTCCAGCCAGACAAGGAGAAACAGAGAGAGAAGTTCAGTAGAAAGACACCAGCTCAGTGTTAGCAGGTGTCAACGTGTTTGAGGATCAGCAGGACAGGTGTGCTAAGGAAAGGGGCTAGAGACGGAGGAGGGCAAGTGTAGAAAAGAGGCCAAGTGTGGTGGCTCACCCCTGTAATTCTGGTTCTTTAAGAGACCAAGGAGGGAAGATCACTTGATCCCAGGGGTCTGAGACCAGCCTAGGCAACATAGTGAGACCCCGTCTCTACAAAAACTTTTCAAAATTAGCAGAGAGTGGTGGTGCACACCTGTGATCCCAGCTGCTCAGGAGGCTGAGGTGGGATCCCAGTAGGTTGAGACTGCAGTGAGCTGAGATCATGCCACTGCACTCCAGCCTGGGCTAAGAGCAAGACTCTGTCTAAAAGAAAGAGAGGGAGAGAGAGAGAAGAAAGAAAGAGGGAAAGAGAGAAAGAGAGAAAGAAAAAGAAAAGAAAGAAAGGAAGGAAGGAGAAGAGAAGAGGAAGAGAAGAGAAGAGAAGAGAAAAAAGAAAAGAAAAGAGAAGGTTGGAGACGGAGGTCATGAGGAGTTCCAGGTCTGAGTGATGAGAGGTCTGCAGCAGGTCTGTGGGGCGGGTGGTGAGTGGCACTGAGGGATGGAGAGTCCTAGACATGGTGTCCTTTCTTCCTGGACCTATGAGCAGTGCTGGGCAGAGTTGATGACTCCCCTCAAATCGCATTCCTCCCATGGCTTCTGATGCAGCCACCCTCCTGGTTTTCCTCCCGTCACATGGGATTTTCCTTCTCCAATTCTTCTGCTGGGGCCTCCTCCGGTCTCTAAGGTCTTAGGACAACATGCCAGATCTCTTCTCTCTTTTTCCTGGTGGTCTCATGCATTCTCGTGGCTTTTAGTGCCTCCGCAGCTGCTGAACCTACAGGGATACAGCCGGCTCAGACCTCTCTCCTGAAGCCCAGATCCCTACATCCATTTGCCTACTTGTATTTCTACTTTAATCTCTTGTGGCTCACACTCGATCTGTTCCAGACAAAATCAGTCTTTCTCCTGATGTCTTTGTTATCCATCACTGCATAACAATATTAATACCAACTTAGTGACTTAAAACAATGTGTTTTTGTTTTGATTGTTTACCTTTAATTGACGAGTAAAAATTCTATACATCTATGGTATATTACATGATGTTTTCATATATGTGTACACTGAGTGATGACTAAGTCAAGCTATTAACATGTGCATTACCTCATATAATGTGTGATGAGAATGCTTAAAACCTACCCTCTTAGCAATGTTAAATCAAGTTCAGCCCAAAGCTGCCTCCTTCCATATTTTAAGTTTGGCCTAAAGGTTTCTCTGTACACAGTGAACTGAAACCTAAATGGAGATGTAAACAGACTGTAGCCTACTCTTGTGCCAATCACTGAGCTTTTGTCAATCAAAGGGGAGCAACTGTTCAAACCATGTGCAACTAAGGCAAATGCCACACTGCAACCAACACAGCTGTTTGCGTACCTAACTCCCTTTCTGTTTTCTGCCCATAAATCTTCTTCCACCCCATGCCTGCACTGGAGTCTCTGAGCCTCCTCTGTCTTGGGAGGCTGCCCAATTTGTGAATTGTTCTTTGTTCAACTAAACTTGGTTAAATTTTATACCGCTAAGGTTTTTCTTTCAACAGAAAATTTCAAGTATATAAGATATTGTGATTAACGATAGTTACCATAATGCACAATGGATCTTTAACTTATTTCTCCTGTCTAGCTGAAACATCATATGCTTTGACCAGCATCTCTCCAATTTTCCCTGTACCCATACCAGCCTCTGGATTCTCTGCTTCTATGAGTTCAAGTTTTAGATTCCACATACCAGTGAGATTGAGCGGTATTTATCATTCTGGGCCTGGCTTGTTTCACTTAGCATAATTTTTAATTCACATAGCATATGTCAATTAGCATAATGTCCTCCATGTCTGTTCACATTGTCACAAAAGACAGCACTTCCTTCCTTTTCAGGGCTGAATAATATTCCTTTTTGTCTATGCACCACATTTTCTTTATCTTTCATCCTTTGGTGGACACTTAGGTTGATTCCATGCCTTGGCTGATGTAAATAATGGCACATGTGAGTGCAGTTATTTCTCTGACATGTTGATCCCAGTTCCTTTGGGTATATACCCAGTAGATAGATTGGTCAGTCATATGCTAGCTCTACTTTAAGTTTTTTGAGGAACCTCCATACTGTTTTCCATAATGGCTGCTCACAGCATGGGAACTTGCTTCTTCAAAGCTGGCAGGAGTGAATTTTCCAACAGGATGAGCTACAGTCTTATGCAATAAAATCATGTATGCATAAGCATTTAGTCCTGTCACTTTTGCTGTATTCTGTTGGTGAGAAGAACTCACAGGTCCAGCCTACAGGGAAGGGGGAAGGGAAGTGTATCACACAGCAGGTGACACCAGGCAGCTGCAACCACAGGCAACTCTGGAAATTCACAAGCCCTCATCTCCTACAGTGACCACCTATGTGGGTGGAAGCCAGACTTTCTGGTTTCTCAGGTCAAATCACTCATATCCCACATAAAGTCTGCCAGCCAACCCCACTGACACTAATTGGGACTGCGTAGCACCTGGCCACCACCCCCAACCCTTCACCACTCCTGCCCTAGGCCAGGCCCTGTCATCTCCCACCTGGAGAGCAGTGATTACCTCCTGGTTGTGCCCTTGATTCTGCCTTGCCCCCCTCAGTATCCTCTCAAAATAGCAGACATGACGACAAAAAATGTGAATCAAAAGCAGATCACACAGCCCTGTGCAAACCCACAACGATTTCTATCCAGAGTCCAAGTCTTCACAGAAACCTGCACAGGCCCCCACAGTTAGGTCCTCCACAAGTTCCTGCCCCCATCTGACCTTCAACCTCCCTCTCCTGGGCTCTCTGAATTCCAGCCCCCATCTCCAGTCTCCATCTTTTTCTTTTCTTTTTTTTTTTTTTTTGAGATGAAGTTTCACTCTTGTTGCCCAGGTTGGAGTGCAACGGCGCCATCTCGGCTCACTGCAACCTCTGCCTCCCGGGTTCAAGCTATTCTCCTGCCTCAGCCTCCCCAGTAGCTGCGATTACAGGCATGTGTCACCACGCCTGGCTAATTTTTGTATTTTTAGTAGAAATGGGATTTCACCATGTTGGCCAGGCTGGTCTCGAACTCCTGACCTCAGGTGATCCACCCGCCTCGGCCTCCCAAAGTGCTGGGATTACAGGCGTGAGCCACTGCACCTGGCCTCCAATCTCCGTCTTATATCACTGGATGTCATTTAACCTCTCAGCTTGCCATCTCTCCTCACCTGGATTTGTTTAAGAGCTGGTTGGCTGCACCCTTGCTGCTTCTGCCTTCTCTCTCTTCCATCCAGCTAGCCAAACCAAAATGAGCATTTGGAGTCCTAGACAACCGTCTTTGTTTCCTTCATGGGTACTGTGAACCCTGAAAATTTGAAACAGGTCTCAGTTACTTTAGAAAGTTTATTTTGCAAAGGTTGAGGATGCACACCCTTACATAGCTTCAGGAGGTCCTGATGACATGTGCCCACGGTGGTCGGGGCAGAGCTTAGTATTATACATTTTAGGGAGACATGAGACGTCGGTCAATACATGTAGGAAGTACACTGGTTCCCTCCAGAAAGGCGGGACAACTCGAAGCAGGGAGGGGTTTCCAGGTCACAGGTAGGTGAGAGACAAATGGTTGTACTCTTCTGAGTTTCTGATAAGCCTTTCCAAAGGAGGCCATCAGATACACATCCATCTCAGCGAGTAGAGGGATGACTATGAATAGAACAGGAGGCAGGTTTGCCCTGAGCAGTTCCCAGCTTGAGTTTTCTTTTTAGCTCCCTGATTTTGGGGGTCCAAAGCACTTTCCTTTCACAGGACACATCAGGTCTCCAGCCTCACCAACTTTCCATTTTGCTTTGCAAATGGCCCCAGTTATTCACCTGAAATCTCCTTATTACCCTTTAAGACTCATGCGGGTGTGGCCCCGCCAGGTTCCCCGGACTGCAACTGACTCCCTCAGGGATGTGGCCCTGAATCTTCTGTGTTATAAGCTGTTAGCTCTGCCACTCTGTGAGTTCACTGAGGAGCATAAATTAAATGAGTCATTATTGTTAATGTGCTGGCCACGGTGCCCACAAGTAGTGAGCACTATTTAATTGTTAAAAATTAATTTAAATGAAATTGAAAGGACTGTATATAGTTCGTCTATGTAATATATCCTTGGGGTCTGGCCCCAGAGTGGGCAGTCAATGAAGAATGATTCAAAGAATGAAGGCACCTGACAAAATATAGATGAACAGTAACAAAGACAGAAGTCCTCGCAGGATCACAAAGGCCTGAATTTTAGAACACAAATGCACATTGACCGCCCTCAGCATTGCCTCCAGGTCCCCACCCCAGCTCCCCACAGCAAAGCCGCCCGGGGATTTGCTTTCATGAATGGAGGGAAAGAGCTCCTGTTTACAAAGTGACTTCCTGGGATTTTTTGGCCTTCCTCTAGGCAGAAGTAAGGATACAGAGGAAGGCCCAGCCAGGGTGAGGACCCAGAGTCCTACGGGCAGTGGAGGGATAAACACCCTAAAGAGATTTCCCAGAGAGGGATCCCCAGAAGTCTCTAAACAGCCTTTCTCTTCAATGGCAAAAGAGCTGGCAAAGGGGTGAGTCTGTCCAGACAGCACTTCCCCAACAAAGGGTCCAGGCAGCTCTTCACTGGAAGGCAGGTATAGAGTGAAGGCCTCTAAGGTGACCTATAGTCCTGTTTACCCCATTTATTTGCTTATCTAATGATTTTTGCAGTCCAGGCCTTGTTGGAATTATCACAATTTGTGAATCAGTGGGATCTGAAATAGTAATTTCTCAGTATCTTTAATTATACTTAGGGATGGAAGGATAATTCCCTCATTTAGAAAAGAGACAAAGGGAATTAATTAAACACAAAAAAATGAGACACCACGGTTAGATACAGGAAAGGATTTCCTGCCTATGAATGTGGTTTTACATTTAAAACTGGACAGAGGGAGTGAATCTCTGAAAAATCTTTCAAAATAAGTCCTGTTTCTAGTTGTCTGGCCATGTAGGTTTTTGTGTCCTGAGGGCACAGGTTATGGAAAATCTCTAAAGACTCTGAGCTTCTCCAGGTTTGTTATTTTATCACAATCATTTTCTGAAGGGAGGAATAGTGAGATTGTGTTGTAATTATCTCCGGCTAGAGAAAGGGCACAGCGGTGGCCCACCTCTAAATGCAAGGACTACAGATAATTACTCTAGGAGTTATCAGCCGCTTTTATACTCAGTTGGCTTTAAATATATATATATAGGCTTCCTTTCACATCTAAACATACTTTCTCATGTGGGTTTAAATTTTCTCCCCAGTCTTCTAATGGGCATTCATGAGCACACCAGTCATTATGCAAACGCTGCTTTTGAAAGAAAACGAGGCACCATTAGATTTTGTTCAATGAAATGTTCTTGATCTACTAAGCATGTGAGGTTGGGTCATCATTTCTTTGACGACCACTCCCATCTACCCAGTTCTGGCTCCTACCAGCTACCTCTGCCCGGTGTCCTACTGGCTTTTGAAGGCTGAATGTTGACATTTCTGACCAATGAAGACTTTACATGGAACACAGGATATCGAGAGCCTGAAATTGGCCGTGGTCGGAGTCTTCCATCATGGAAACTGGCAAAGGCTCCAAATCAAAGATACTCTCCCGCCCTCAGAACATCCACCCCCACACCATGGCTCAATCCCACCTACACAATGCTCCTCCCTCAGAACTTACCCTGAGTAAAGACCAAGGAATTAATCAACAGCAAAAACCACCTGTACTTGTTGTGGAAGAATAAAGTTTGCTTACAGGAAAAATGAGGGAGCATTTTAAAGTTTTCTAGATTATTCCATATAACGCAGATTGCTAAGGAGACATGACATCCCCACATTTATCAAGCTAGCTGGGAAGATGCAATGTTCTCCATCAAAAAATCAGCTATCAAAAGAGTCGGGTCTAAGAATCCAACACATTCATCTTAAAGCATGTCCTAAACCCATAAACCGCCATCCACATGGGAACCTGGCTTGGAGTTTTTGCGTCCTAACACCTCCCCAAGGCTGATTTACATCTTTAACTTGCTGGATTTTCTGGAATGAGTCAGTCAGTCCTGAGGCCAAGGCCACCAAAAATTGTTTTCGTAAGTGTTTTTAACCAAATGATCATTTTGGAATGAAGTTAACAGGCTATGCTATCTAGAACAATCCATGTAGTCTGAGGCTCTGTTTAAATTCCAGCTCAATGGCCCAGGATTGATTTCTTTCTTGTCCCTTAGAAAAGAAGACATGTTTCCATTGACAACTCTAAAAATTAAAGTTTTCCACTGTCTTTTCTCTAAATTTCTCCCATGTTTTACTCATTCTTAGTATTTTAAATAGGAAATGAGGGAGGGATGGATTAAATGGTACAAGGTCCACAGCATCTCCCTGGGGTCCATGCAGCCTCCTCCTCCTCACCATCCCCTCCATCCCAGTTTCACTTTGCAGTGTTTGCAATTGTTCCATTCCTAGAAAGGCATTTTAAACTTAAGTACAGGAAAAAGTGCTTGTTCACGGTAAGGTGGGAAAAGACAGCTCCATTAATAATTTGTAAACGTATCACCCTCTCCCCTAATTAGGTGCCTGCAATACCTTCCTGAAAAACAAAACAAACCGACAAGCAAAAGCCTACTCTCCAACAGGCAGAAAACAAATAGTTTAGAGAGGAATGTGATAAAATGTTTGGTACCTACTCCTTTTTAAAAGAATTTTGCTGCAACAATCTCTGCTTTCTGCACAAAACATGAATACATCCATATTTACCATTACATTTCATTGCTATTAGGATTGGTAAAAGGACAATGACATGAATAAAGCTGGCTGGTGAGTTAGACGAGTGGACATCCTTGACAGCTCACAGTGTTACCGAGCTCTGTTCGGCTCTCAACACCGACCTCCTGCCCCTACTGTCAATGCTGGTGCGCCCAGGGCTTGGTTCTGGAATCCCTGCTTTTCTCCACTTACCATTTTTGATTCTGATTCTAAGGCTTTAAATACTTTAGAATTTCATGACTCTCAAATTTCTCTCTCTACTCCTGACCTGCCTGCAAACACTTTCATCCAATTGCCTACTTGGCGTATCCGTCCAGATATTGATGGGCGTCTTACACTTGACATATCCTTAACAGAATTCTATTTCCCCTCTGCCTTCTCATTCCAGTAAATGTATCAATGTCTACTGTTATTGAAGTGAAAGACCCTAAGTTGGGAGCTTCCAAAACCCAGCTCACATCCTGCTACCTCCCTCCGTCGTTCTTTCCATCACAGCATCACGCTTGCGCCACGGCACTGGCTTTCCACATGGCCTTTCTTCTCTGTTCGGTGTTCTCCATACAGCAGTTGGGGGGAGCTATGGGAAACTTTAACCCAGCGGTTTCACTCTCTTCCCGTATCCTCTCAAGGAATTCTACCTACCCCGACCTAAAGGGGCGCCCTCACCACCCCCCGCTGGCTAGCTTAGCATCCACCCTACCCCATTCACACAGGGCTTCTTGATGTTTCTCAAACAACTCTAGCTTGTTCCTGTTTCAGGGTGGTTGCAGGTGTTTGCTCTTCTTTAAGTGACTTCATTCCATTTTTGCACACGGCTGGTTTCCTCATCTCAGCCACATCGCGGCTTATCTGCGGCTTCCTCAGAGAGGCGCTTCCTAGTCACACAGTCTAGCATAGCCTTTGGAATCTTCATCATCCCATCGCTCTGTGGCGTTTTCATCACACCGCCTCTCCCTTTCTGCTGTGGAAGGTTTTATTTGTGTGCACCGTTCGTCTTTCTCCCCTCTCATGGAAGTGCCACCAGACTCGAGGCCTCGCTTGTTCAGTAGTGCAGCACTTGGGTCTTGAGCCGTGTCTGATTCGTACTAGGGACTTTGCCAGTGTGTGGAGAATAAAAAACTAAGTTAATGATGATTTCTTCAGTTTAAGTGAAATCCAGAGTGGAATAAGCATAGGAGAGAAAGAGTCTTCACTAAGTTCTGCTTTTGCCAGAGGAATATTCAACTCCAGCTAAATCATGCTCTTTACCTCTCTCGCTCTCCTTTTCTCTCTTATCTACACACACACTCACACAAACCATATATACACAGAAACACACACACTCTCTGAAACATCAACAGGTTAGAGATAAAAGAAAGGGCTGCCAGAGAGGAAAAAGAAGAAAAGAGGGCAAAAAAATCTTGCTTTTCAAAGAGCAAAGAGTGAAATTGGCTGCCTGGTTCATTTCCTCTCCCTTTCCTATCTGAAACATTTCCGGAAACCTTGGGATTTCACAGTTACATTCTGTGCTTGGAAACTCTGAATGATATAAATAATTCTCAGTAGAAAATAAAATGACTGATATACCTAAATAGGGAAGAAATGTTCTTGGATGTATGGATCCCAAAGTCTTCCAAACCAGCTTCTCATCTTGGCAAAAGAGCATAGAATCAGAATTCCCATCAGCTGACTCACACCAGTTAGGGCAAAAAGAACAGCGGTGGCAACCTCTGCTCACACCGCCAAACATGCAGATGATCTCTGAGGATTTGGCAATATTCACTGCAAAGGGAAATAATCAAAACATAACATTTGCTGCAGAGGTATGGGAGCGAGCATTTTAGGATGGAGCGTTTCATCATAAGGTCTGCAGGAAAAATAAGAAAACAAATGACCAATAGTCATAAGAAAAAGCCATCACACTGGCTGGGGGTGGTGACCTCCTGCCTGCAATCCCAGGACTTTGGGAGGCCAAGGTGGGCAGATCATCTGAGGTCAGGGATTCGAGACCAGCCTGGCCAACATGGTGAAACCCCATCTCTACCCAAAATGCAAAAATTAGCTGGGTGTGGTGGTGCATGCCTGTAATCCCAGCTACTCGGGAGACTGAGGCAGGAGAATCCCTTGCACCCAGGAGGTGGAGCTTGCAGTAAGCTGAGATCACACAACTGCACTCCAGCCTGGGCAACAGAGCGAGACTCCATCTCAAAAAATAAAATAAAATAAAATAAAGAAAAAATGTCCAGGCGTGGTTGATTATATGTGTAATCCCAGAAATTTGGGAGGCCGAGGCAGGCAGATCACTTGAGGTCAGGGGTTCGAGAGCAGCCTGGCCAACATGGTGAAACCCTGTCTCTACCAAAAATACAAAAATTAACTGGGTGTGGTGGTACATGCCTATAATCCCAGCTACTCGGGAGGCGGAGGCAGGAGAATTGCTTGAACCTGGAAGGCGGAGGTTGTGGGGAGCAGAGATCGTGCCGTTGTACTCCAGCCTGGGCAACAAGAGTGAAACTCTGAAAAAAAAAGACAGAAAGAAAGAGAAAGAGAGAAAGAAGAAGGAAAGAAAGGAAGAAAGAAAGAGAGAAAGAAGAAGGAAAGAAAGGAAGAAAGAAAGAAAGAAAGGAAGAAAGAAAGAAAGAAAGAAAGAAAGAAAGAAAGAAAGAAAGAAAGAAAGAAAGAAAGAAAGAAAGAAAGAAAACAGGAAGGAAGGAAGGAAAGAAGAAAGAAGGAAAGAAAGAAAGAGAAAGAAAGAGGGAAAAGAAAGATGGAAGGAAGGAAGTTAGGAAGGAAGGAAGGAAGGAAGGGAAGAAAGAAAGAAAGAAAGAAAGAAAGAAAGAAAGAGAGAGAGAGAAAGAAAGAGAAGAAAGAGAGAGAGAAAGAAAGAAAGAAAAAGAAAGAAAGAAAGAAAGAAAGAAAGAAAGAAAGAAAGAAAGAAAGAAAGAAAGAGCAAGCAAGCCACCACAGTCAGATCAGGGCTCTTCACAGACCAATCCTTCTGTCTGCCATGGAGATGTGACTTCTTCCGCAATGTAGAGAAGTATTGGATGGAAAAATAGTAGAGGGAAGAAAAATCATAATCCCCTTTCTTAAATTTCCCTCATAATTCAAGGGTTACTTTTTCTGCAACATACCATTATTCTTAATAAAAACCTCACTTGGAAACTTTGAGGTTGGAACTGGAAATAAATTCTTGTTGGAAAATGAAGGCTAGAGATCTCTGCAAGTCTTTCCTGAAAACATCGCTGCTGTGGTGAAGTGATGTTGCAGAGGAAAGCAGAGCTCACTGCCCCAGGAGCCTGCGCAGCTGTCTGGATGGGGCAGGGGAGCCGAGTCATCTAACAGTGCCAAACCGTATCTGGAGTGCCGTTTATCGAAGTAAGTCGATAAAGTTGTTTTTGTCTTCCCGTGATCTTATCTACTCCTCTGTGTCAACGTTTTTGTGTAGGCATCACCACCATTTAGATTTATTCATATACAGCCATCAAGTGCACAGAATATGAAAGGAAACAGGTTTAAAGTAAGGTCTTTAATTATTATATTATTAAGTATATATAATATATATTACATTATAATATTATATTTTATCATTATTTAATATTTACCCTACTTTGGAAAAAATGTGAGCCAAGAAAGCAGCAAGCAAAGCTTACCGAAGAATAACCATGCTACAACCACCTGCTTGGCGTCCTGTGCTCACAGCCAGTGTCTTTTGCAGAGTAGATTAAAATTAGAGACTCAGAGTTCACCTATAGACTCACAGCTCACCTGTAGACTCAGCTCATCTGTAGACTCACAGCTCACCTGTAGTCTCAGAGCTCACCTGTAGACTCAGAGATCACCTTTAGACTCACAGCTCACCTGTAGACTCAGCTCATCTATAGACTCAGAGCTCACCTGTAGTCTCACAGCTCACCTGTAGACTCAGAGCTCACCTGTAGTCTCACAGCTCACCTGTAGACTCAGAGCTCACCTGTAGTCTCACAGCTCACCTGTAGACTCAGAACTCACCTGTAGACTCACAGCTCACCTGTAGTCTCAGAGCTCACCTGTAGACTCAGAGATCACCTGTAGACTCAGAACTCACCTGTAGACTCAGAACTCACCTGTAGACTCACACCTCACCTGTAGACTCAGAACTCACCTGTAGACTCAGAGATCACCTGTAGACTCACAGCTCACCTGCAGACTCAGAGCTCACCTGTAGACTCAAGGCTCACCTGTAGACTCAGCACATACCAGTCAGAGGTAATTGCAACAGAAAGCACCTCTGACCAGTGGGAATGCAGGATCCCCTGGTGCCGGGCCCACTCTGATGCTGCTCCAGGGATGCCATACCAGGCTCTGCCTTGCCTTCTGGTGGCCTGGCTCTGCCTGGGCCTTGATGACTCTGCTTCAGTTGCTGGGCCATTGCAGCTGCACACTTTGCATTGGTCCTTCCTCCCCACCCTCAGCAAAGAGTCACTGTTGGCACTGCCTGTGTTCCAGTTCCTGTGCCAGGGTCTTCACCATTTCCCAAGTGCTTGTGTATGGGATGGCCTGCAGGCCTTGGTCATCTCCACACAATCAACTTTACACTGATCAAATCTCAGTTAGGCCAACTGCTCTGCATAACTTACATGCAATGCAGCCTAATGCCAACACCAAGGGTCAGAGGGAGTCAGGCAGTGATGCATTCAGGACAGGTTACCCCAAATATGGCACCTTGGCATTGGAGGAAACAGCAGAAGCAAGAAGGTCAGTCTCCGACCTCGTCTTGCCCTTCTCCCTGAAGCAGAGCTTTCTCCATAAGATCTGGAGAAAGGGAGCATCCTTGCTTCTGACAACACAGAGACACAGAGAAGAATCTGAACAAGCAGGCCATGCTGTGTTCTTACTGAAGAGAAAAGTGTTGCAAAACACATAGATACTTTCTACCTATATGCTACACCTATACTTGTTCTCATATGTGGTTTTGATTCAGATCAATATCCGTATTTTAGGGAAGCAATTTTCGTTGAACTTCAGGTAACTTAGATATTGAGCCCTTGACCTGAAGAGGGTCATAAGGTCTGTTGGTTCCTTACAAGGTGTCCCCCAGGAGGTGAATGGCGACGTTAGAACAGGTTGATGGGGATGGACTTTATTTCCTAACCTTACTGATGTTTTGTGTGTATTTTTAAACTGTCCTAGGATAACATGCTTGATGACTCTAATAACAAGTGGCTACAATGGTGCCCACTCACCACCAACAAAGTAGGTGCCCATTCAGCCCCCACAAAGTACTGAGTTTGTTTGTAAAGAAAGAGAAGTGAAAATGGGTGGCGGTGGTGAGTATTGATCATCCATTTCAAAACAAACAGGCATCTGTAAAATTTACCAAGAGGCACAACAAAACAAGCATGAAGACCAAAAATGATGTACTGAATTTTCTTCTTTTGCCTAGAATATCTACCAGTGTTATTTTGTGTGTATGTTACTAAGAAAAAGAAAATTATACATTTGTTTTGACTGAATGGTTGTGATTAAGTGATTCTCTCTCTCTTGCTAGACAGAAGATAGATAAAAGATATAGATAGATAGATAGATAGATAGATAGATAGATACATACATACATACATACATACATACATACATACATACCTGCAAATTGTTTAACGAGCATCAGAGTGAATCATTACTTGTGAAACAATTTCTCACAACCCCATCTATACCAATTGTGTATACTCTAGGCAAGGAAGACTAATAAGATACTAGCACAATGGCCAGCCTGTTTTAACTACACAATAGCGTTAGAAAATAAGGCAGGAGTTATTATAAAAAAAAAAAAAGGGTAAAAATCTGGACTTTGAGCTGAGTGAAGGGAATCTTGAATGACTAATTAGAACCCTTTAATCTTATTCTGGAAATCAAGGTGACACATAGGAAGTTTTCAAAAAGGGGAATGAGATAAAGAGACCTTTGCTTGTGGCACAACAGTTAACTTAGATGGGAAAATGAGGTTCAGAGCTGATTTGGGGGAGTTCGAGGACGTGTTGAAGGCTCGAATCAGAATGAGGACAGTGGAATAGGGACGGCAGAATGAACTGATGAACAGCACCGCAGGATGCGCTGTGATTGGGCTATTTGGCAAAACAGGAAATACATGTGATCACTTGGAGATTTCCACCTTGGTTGTTGGTAGTCGGTGATGTTATTGACCACATCAGGCAATGCATTGTGAAAACCAACTGGAGGGGAAGCTTCGCACATGTCAGATTTGATGTGCTTCTACTACATCCATTTGGCCAAATCTTGCAGGCAGATAAGAATATGGTCCGAATTTCAGAGGAGCCATTAGGGCCAGCAGTGTAGATGGTTCTCAGCTGGAGTTATTGAGAATGTTCAGAAAAGATTGAAAAAGAGAAGAGAAAGAAAGAACCTTGGGAAATGCAAGCTTTTAGGGAGCAGACAGAAGACTCAAGATCGGAGGGAGAGGAAAGATCAGAGAAAAGGAAAACCAAAAGAAAGTGGAGAAGAGAAGAAGGAACGGAGGCTTTCAAGAGGGCAAAAGGGGATTCTATGCAAAATAGAAGGAGGTGGGGATGTTACCTAAAGAGAAGGTTGTTGAATCGATTATTAGTACACAGACAGTGAAGGTCGATTCAATAGAATCATGGGGACCGAGGAGTGAATGAAGGGTGAGGAGAGAGGGCAATGGGATATAGCTTTGCTCTTTAAAACAGTTTATAGAAGAGGAAGCATCAGGGCAGTAGACTGATAATTAAACAGCAGTTTTTCCTTTGTAGGACAAGGTTCATCTTACCCACCTTGAAAGACTAATGTGAAGCGTAACTAAAGTTAGCTTTGACAAAACCCGTGGTGCAGGGCCTAGCTTGTAGCAAGTCACAAATTTCAGCTTCTATTTACATTAGTTTTCAGGGATTTTAAAACTATGAATAATTTCATAAGTTTCCTATTTGTATTAATTTTGTGTTTTTTCTAATATTATAAATTAATAAAATTAACAATAAGAAAAAATTATGCTGCAGGGTAAAAGGGAAGACACGTGAGCAGAGGAGAAGACCACAGATACTGAGGACCTGCGTGCGAGTGGTGGGGGCAAGGGCCCCGTGGGGAGTGGAGGGGAGGATTCAAAAAATCGTAGTCGTTAATTTGGGAAGGAAAGAGTCTAAGTGCTTGTGTGTGTGTGTGTGTGTGTGTGTAAAATTGTATAATTTATTTAGGGGCAGGGTGAGTTTGGATAAAACAGAAAATGGAAAAAGGTTAGTTTGTAAAATTTGGAAAAACTATATTAGAAAACCTAAAAAAAGGTCCAATTTCTCTGTCACACTGCTCTTTTATTTACTTAAAGTACAAGCTGTTATTTCAGTGCATTGATTTGGGGTACTACAATGGTAGAAATGTACGATGTATAATAAAATTTGACTTACATAAAATATTTATGTGTAGGCATCCACACAAATTATCACATAAAGTGGTAAGTTGCATCAAACAAAATAATCAGAGAGGATACAGAAGATGAATGACTCGAATGCCTTGGCTTAGTTTCATTCTGGAGACAGTTTTGTGAAGATCCAGTGTGAATCCCATGGTAACTTGTCAGGCCTGGCTTCTCCTGCATTCATGCGCACCGAGGATCACGATTGTGATCTCGGTTGTGAGCAGCAGTTCTCTTTCCAGATCTGGTATTGCACAGGTTTCCTCAGTGGATACTTGGTGGGTGGGTGTGCATGTATGTTCACACATGTACGTGTGTGGGGGTGAGGTGTGCATGTAAGCTTGAGTGTGTGCATGTGTCTGTGTGTGGTGGACACGTGTGTGATGTCTGTGTGTAAGCACATTTAGGTGTGTTTATGGGTGTGCATGTGTCTGTGTGTGGTGGGCACACATGTGGTATGTGTGTGCATATATGTGTGTGTGCATGCACATTCAGGTGTGTGTATGTGTGTGCATGTGTCTGCATGGCATGCCTGCATGTGTCTGTGTGTGGTAGGCACATGTGGTATGTGTGTGCTGGGCACATATGTGGTATGTGTGTACATGTGTGTATGTGTGTGCATGTGTCTCTGCATGGCATGCATGCATGTGTCTGTGTGTGGTGGGCACACATGTGGTATGTGTGTGCATGTGTGTGTGTGTACACATTCAGGGGTGTGTGTGTGTGTTTATGTGATGTGTCTGCATGGCATGCATGCATGTACCTGTGTGTGTGCATGTGTGTGCATGTGTGTACATGTGAGGTGAACACCAAAGGCAGATTTTAATTTAAAACATTGACCTCCACATCACAATGGAAACTGCACCACATGGCTGCATTCGCCCAAATAATTTCATCAGTATGTTTTCTAAGGACTTCTTTCTTGAGCCTTTCTTCTTGGCTGAGCACAGCAGTAACTACACTTGGATTTCTTTTTAATCACATGTGAAGCGGGGTGATTAAATAGGACACAGACCTCAAGCTGGGAGCGTGTTCTCCCACACCTCGTGAATACTCACTCTCAGCAGGGTGCGGTATTTCCAGAGTAACTTCAGATTTACGCAGATGCCTTATTGTGGACAGGCAACTTGAAGGAACAGGGAAATCTAATAGAGAAACCATTTAGTGAAAACGTATTCTTTGAGGTTATTTGTATTTATGCCTGAGCTTCATGTGTGAATTAGGGTGGTCCCTGAAATAAATCAGTCTGTGAGTTGTTCGTGACTCAGGGAGAATTTTGTCTGTAATAGAAAGTGCTAATAGTTCATACCAGGAAAACGTATCATCTAAGTATTTTTTTACATAAACTTTTTATTGCAATTCAGCTTAGCTACAAAATGTGCCTATGCCTGGCATACCTGCATATGGCAAAAATTCTCAGCCTTCTTATGAACCTTTTTTAGGAGTCTGACAACACTTCATTCTAGAAAATAAATTTTCTTTTATAAGGAAAATAATTTTTGTTTCTTAGGAGATCGATGATGAGAGAGGGAAAAATCATTCAGTCCTTTCGAGGGGTGTGCCCAGGACTCGCAACAGGGGCGGGGGCAAGGGCCCCACAGTGCGTGACTTCAGTGCCCCCTTATCCGAGAGAGATGTGCTCCTAGACCCTCAGTGGATGCCCGAAATCACGAATCATACTGACCACTAAATAGAACGTGTTTTCTCTATACTGCACATAGCTATCTATGATAGTTTAACAAATTAAGCACAGTAAGAGATTAGCAACAGTAGCTAATAATAACCGCACAATTACAACAGCATGCCGGCATCATTACTCTTGCACTTTGGGCCATTATTAGGTAAAACAGGGTGACTTGAACACAAGCACTGTGATATCATGACAGTCGATCTGATAACTGGAGTGGCTACTAAGGGACTAGCAGGTGGGTTGTGTAGACTGTGGATGCACTGGGTAAAGGGATGGTTCACATCCCAGGCCGGACAGAGCAACTCAGCACACGGCACAATTTCAAACTTATGAACTGCTTATTTCTGCAATTTTTCCTTTAAAGGTTTGAGCCCTCCATGAGCCTTGGGTAACTGAAACTACAGAGAGCAAAACTGCGGAGGGGGAACTGGTGTGCCTGATATGACTGTGCATGGTATCAATGTTCTGTTAGTTTCTTGATGTTGATTGACATATATGTATATAACCTGCTCATGGTTCAAAATGCAACTATCTCTACAAAGCTTACAAGGAAAATAGCAGTGTCTCAGCATTCTCCCTTTATATCTCAGAGCAGGCAATTTCCAGGTTTTTCTGGCATTCTTTTGTGTATTTGCTTCCTTCCTTTCTAATGAAAATACGTGTATTCCTACTTTTTTATTTTTTCAGATTTAGGCAGAATCTGTGAGCTAGCCAGTCTGGAAAATGAGCATTAGCTCTCTTGAACCCCAGTGTTCAACCATGTAAAATCTCCCGGACTTTCCTCCTTCCTGCTGCATGGCTCATGTTGGTTGTGTCAGTAGTGTGTGTTCCGTTGCTGTGGCCACTACCCGAACATTTTATTATTATTATCCCTGTCATTGTTACCTTCTTCTTGATTTCTTGACTATATTTATAGTTTTCTCTTTGTTCCTAGTAAGTATAGGAACAAATTATGATGTATTTGTTATTATTATTATTTGTTACTATTATTTGTTACTATTATTATGCTCATATTAAGACTATGAAACTATTTAGGACTTATTCAATAAATATATAGTCATATCAACCATTTGTTGGGCGCTGTGCTAAATGCTGGGAATACCCAGGAAGCCAGACAGAGTCCAGGCAGTATTTGGACCTCATAATTTAGCTGAAACTTCCTGTCGCTTGTCCACATCTCCCTTTCTTTGTTGCAGGTCCATCAGGTCATCTGGTTCGTGCATCTCGTCAGTGTGGTCGCTGGGAAGGAAGCCCCTGGAGCCTTCCCACCTGCCCCAGCTGGACATGGTCAGCACCTGGCTCCTGTCAACCTTCCGTCTCCATCACCGGCCTCTGGAGATTCCCTACTCCCATGTGGTGCTGGAACTCTGTTTTTGATCCATGCATCCTTCTTTTGGAGAACTACATCCTTCAGAACTTACCAAGGAAAGATTCTCTGGGGGTAACTACTGAGAGCTTGCATGTCTAAATATATGTTTATTCTAATCGCGTTCTTAATTAATAGTTGGGTTGAGCCTAGAATTCCAGGTTAGGGATCAATTTCCTTCAGGGTCTTGAAGGTACATGTCTATCATCTCCCAGCTTCTACTCTTTCAGTTGAGAACTGTGAAAATGTTCCCTGTTTTCTGCTTTACGTTGACTTGTTTATCTTCTCTGTGAAAGAGAGCAGGACTTTCTCTTTTGTTCCTGCTAAGCAGAGGAACAATTTAGAATTTATTCCTATTATGCTGTTCATATTAACACTATGAAACTATTTAGGGCTTATTCAATAACTACGTAGTTATATCAGCTGCTTGTTGTGTCAGAGGTGTTTGAACCACAGGGACTCCATCTTCAGTAGGGGCTGGGTAAAACAAGGCGAGACCTACTGGGCTGCATTCCCAGGAGGTTAGGCACTCTAAGGCGTAGGATGACATAGGAGGTCGGCACAAGAGACAGGTCATAAAGACCTTGCCGGTAAACAAGTTGTGGTAAAGATGCCAGCTAAAACCCATCAAAACCAAGATGGTGACAAAAGTTACCTCTGGTCTTCCTCACTGCTCATTTTGCACTAATTAGGATGCATTAGCATGCTAAAAGACAATCCCACCAGCACCACGACAGCTTACAAATGCCATGGCAACATCACAAGGTTACTGTTATATGTTCTAAAAAGGGGAGAAACCTCAGTTCTGGGAATTGTCCACCCCTTTCCCAGAAAACTCTTGAACAATCCACCCCTTGTTCAGCATATAACAAGAAGTAACAATAAATATAACCAGCTGAATGGCCCATGCTGCTGCTCTGCCTATGGAGTAGTCATTCTTTATTCCTTCACTTCTTTTTAAATTTGTTTATTTTATTTAATTTATTTTTTTTGAGACAGAGTGATGCTCTTGTCACCCAGGCTGGAGAGCAGTGGAGCGATCTCAGCTCACTGCAACCTCCTCTTCCTGGGTTCAAGTGATTCTCCTGCCTCAGCCTCCCCAGTAGCAGGGATTACAGGTGCCTGCCACTATACCCAGCTAATTTTTGTATTTTTAGTAGAGGCATGTTTCATCATGTTGGCCAGGCTGGTCTTTAACTCCTGACCTCAAGCAATCCACCAGCCTCAGCCTCCCAAAATGTTGGGATTCCAGGTGTGAGCCACTGCAACCGGCCTCCTTTACTTTCTTAATAAACTTGCTTTCACTTTACTCTATGGATTCACCTCAAATTCTTTCTTGTGCAAGATCCAAGAACTCTCTCTTGGGGTCTGGATCGGAACCCCTTTCCAGTAAGAGTTGGGCACTGTGCTAAATGCTGGGAACATCCAGGAAACAAGATAGAGTCCAGGTGGTGTCCAGATCTCAAAGAAGTACCATCTAGTCAGGATCAGAAATGCTGCTTCCTGACTCTGAAACAGTGTTTTTTTCTGAATGTGTTCTAGACAAACACCCTAGAGAAGTAACTAGAAATCTACAGAAATCTTCGGCTCCTATAGCTGCATACCTTGCATTTGCCAAGACTGTTTGCTGCTTGACACATAGACTTTGATAAAAACAGTGCCAAAATTTGAAGTAGGGAAATGTAGAACAACTAGGCCAATAATCAAGAAAGCCCTGACAGTAGGTTATAACAAGTTTGTTTCCTAATATTAAGGAGGGATAACTGTGAATCTCTTGTGGTTATCTAATGACAATAAACTAAGAACGATTGGATATGAGTGATGACAGAGCTACACCATAGGACCTGATTTGAGGAGTTTGCTCCTCTCTGTCAATTGTTTCCTGTTCCCCCAGAATTAACCACCATTCTCAGTAATAACCAGGAGGGCAGCTTCTTCATCATTCAAATAAGTACCTGCTGATACCAATGGAAAGCAAAGTCATACACACCTCATCCTGCGTAACAGAATCCTGAAGGGATCTCAGTTTCTATGTCCAAAGCTTCCAGATGGATTAGTAAATCCCATGTAGGAAGTAATTTAGCCTAACTACGACTTATTAGCTTGTTCAGTAGTAGCATTTTTTTTTTTTTCAAAATAAAAATGGGGGATGAGGTTGGGAAAATATAAAATCTAGAATTGGCCGGGCACAGTGGCTCACGCCTGTAATCCCTGCACTGTGGGAGGCCAAGGCAGGTGGAACATAAGGTCAAGAGATTGAGACCATCCTGGCCAACATGGTGAAACCCTGTCTCTACTAAAAATACAAAAATTAGCCGGTCATGGTGGCGGGCCCCTGTAGTCCCAACTACTTGGGAGGCTGAGGCAGGAGAATGGCGTGAACCCAGGAGGCAGAGCTTGCAGTGAGCTGAGATAGCGCCACTGCACTCCAGCTCAAAAAAAAAAAAAAAAAAAAAAATCTATAATTAATGTAATGCGCAAAGTGTTAGCCAGGGAAATAAAAGTAAAGGAAGAGAAATGTCTAGGGTTCACCTGAAACAACCGACCTTTGCATGGAATGAAAAGAATACAAAATGCAACCTCAAGGGAGAACCAGGAATCAGGACAATCACTGGAACCCTGGACCTTTACAGATCTTCAGAGGGCTGTATGCATCCGAATCTCCCAACATGCTTCTTCAGGAAGACACATTCCTGGGCTCGCTCTCAGGTATGCTTTATCAGAACCTACATTTCAACATCTGCCCTGATGATGTAGGTGCGCATGATCGTCTGGGAGACACTGCTTGACCTCGGCGTCAGTGCGAGATGCAGCAGAGATGCACATACGTTACCTGCTTGGAGGGAAAACCTCACTAGGAGGGGGTTTTCATATTACAATTTTGACTCATATTCAGAAATAGTTAGTAAACAGCAAAGGTCTTTTCCTTCTCGTCTCTTACCTCTCCCTGTTCACAGACAGACTTCAGGATGCTGCGGTATTAGTTTTTCCTATTTTAAGGCTGCTGTGGATATTCACTTCAATCTGATTTTACTGTTATTAAGTTACACGTGTGTGTGTTTGCTCAGGTTCAGTGATTCCTGGAAGCGAATCCTCTCAGTCTATGATGAATACGAAGAAAGACTTCTATTTAATGACGGAGGGAAAATTATAACTCTGTGTGTGTGTGTGTGTGTGTGTGTGTGTGTGTACATATATATGTGTGTGTGTATGTGTGTGTGTGTGTGTGTGTGTGTGTATATATATATTTCTTTTTTTCTTTTGAGATGGAGTCTTGCCCTGTCGCCCAGGCTGCGATGCAGTGGTGTGATCTCGGTTCACTGCAACCTCCACCTCCCGGGTTCAAGTGATTCTCTGACCTCAGCCTCCCGAGTAGCTGGGATTACAGGCATGCACCACCACACCCAGCTAATTTTTGTATTTTTAGTAGAGACAGGATTTCCCCACGCTGGCCAAGCTGATCTTGAACTCCTGACCTCAAGTGATCCACCTGCCTCGACCTCCCAAAGTGCTGGGATTACAGTCATGAGCAGCCACGCCTGACCACATTTTTATAGGTAATTGAAAATCTTGGAAGATTTTTTGAGCTGGGGTGGAGATCATAAGACAGGTTTGAGGCATACTGATTTAACGAGTGGACAGCAATTCCTGTGAATATTTATCTGCCAGGTCAAATGGCAGGCAAGCCATCGTCCTTCCTGCACAAGGCCCAGTAGGACGGAAGATACAGGTCTGATTGTCACCTACCAGACAATGCCTGAGTGTGCCTTGGTGAAGCCTGGTTCTGAAATTGGAGACATGAGGGAGAAACCCCACCAGCAACAACGGCACTGATTTGTACCTCCTCTTCTCATTGCAGAGCTGTGCTTAGGAACTGAGTCAGAGGAAAAGACAGAGATTGAAATCCAAGTTCCGTGGTCTAGCCAGTACACTGGTTGGAAGTGACAGAAATCCAGCTCAGGCTAGTTTTGTGGAAAAAGGGAATGAATCCTATGGAAAGGAAAAGGTCAGGAATGGAGCTGGCCTGGCAATTTTGGAAAAAGGGAGTACAGGGCTTCTTCCTTTCCTCTCTCTTTTTTCACTGTGATTTTATTCTCCCTTGAGGCAGATGTAGGTGAGCTAATGGTAGGCATTGAGAGGAGGGTTGGGTTGCAGACAGATGCAGTTTAATCTCATCTCAAGAATGCCATAAGAAAGAGAGAAAGGACTTTTCTCAGTGACCTTATATAAAATCCCAGGGAAGGCATCTGATTGGCTATATCAAAGTCATTTGTCCATCTCTGAGCCAATCAGCATGGCCAGAAGGGACCCATGATTGACCAATCCTTGATCTTGTGCTCACCCATGTGGTTGGGGTGGTGATGGGGGGCGTAACTTGAATCAGAAGCCCTAGAGGAGTAGGAAGAGATAAGTCCCTAAGCATTAGCAGACTAAGCGGGAAAAAAATGTTGGACAGGTACAAACACCCATTATTGTCTCTTACTGGCTTTGCAACTTTGGCAAATTAATTTCTCTATGCTTAGTAGGGTTGTTAAAAAAATTGAGATAAATTATATCAAGCCTTTAGCACATAGTAGCTACTCAATCCGTAGCTATTATTATAGCTATACCAGTTTTCTTCCTAAGAATTTATAAACTATGCCAGTCTATGGACATAAATTTCCAGGATTTCTAGTTAAATCACTTTATGGGATGCCAATGGGACCAAGACCAATACCTGCCCCGGCAAGCTGACCTGGTTAAATCCACCAGTTGTGCAACAAATTGTTATGTGTCCTAGGCACGGTTCAGATTTTAAAACATTAAACCTGGAAAAGTTCACTGGCACTAACACAGTTTTGCGATCTCACTTGGCAAACTACAGTGCAAGTCTGAGAGATGGAGAGCTCTGTCTGGGAGCCCACGGACTGGCTAGAGGTCAGCCTGGCCCTGAAGTCAGGGGTGTCCTCAGGAAGAATTGTAGGCTGCCCTCATACACACACACACAAAGCTGAACCTGCTTAAGCTATTGGATTATCTCCGATTACTGAAGGCTGTTTTGCAGTTCCCGGTAATGACGGATGTGCTGCTGCTTCTTTCCAATCAGAGGATCCCCAACAGCAATCACTCAAACTCCCAATGCCAAGTGGCTCCCAGACCCTTTAATCCCAGTGCCAGGTGGATGGATTTGCATGCTACCCAGGTGGTTCCAATGTGCAGCCTGGTTTGGGAACCATGGTCTTGGATGCTCCCAGGTATGCACAGGTGGTGATTGACCTGCACACTGCTGACGACCCTGCTCTTCCTCCTCCAGCTCAGCTATTCTTAAACTTGAGCACACATGAGACTCACTAGGAAGACTGACTTAGACAGATTCCTGGGCCTCACTCCAGGGTGCTGATTCTGGGGGACTGGGGTGAGGACCAGAAATGGGCAGAACTAGAAAGTTCTCAGAAGATAGGGGCTACAGGTTGGAAATCACATCCTGGGAACCATAGCTCCAGCTGGTTCCTCTTTTAAAAAAATGTGGCCACGTTATAACCTAGAAGGAAAGGTCCCATGCAGGAAAAAGAGGTGAACTGGACCTGGAATTTCCCTTGGTTACCTTAAACATATATTAGAAAAAAAGACTTCTATTCTAAAATTATAGCTGCAGACTTAGCCAAATTAGAGGACATCTTCATTTGAGAATATCATTCATTAATTTTGTTGGTTTTAGGGTTCAGACTCAAAGCTACTTGAGTTAAACCTTGGTTTGGAATTCACTAATGATGTAACTATGGGAAAATGAAACCTTTTTTTCTCCTAAATCTCAATTTCAGATTTATAAATTAAGGATAATATGTTCTGGAGATATTATTTCATAAAATTAAAATGAGATAAGTTGAGTACAACGCACAGCACAGAGGAAGTGCTTAGCAAATGTGGTAGCAGGTGACTCTCATCAGTGAAGACCAGGACTCACAGAATCCTATAGCACACAGAGGTGGCAGGCATTCATTTGGATCTTAATATGCGTGGCTTTGCTCATCACACACAGTTGAGGAAGAGATTTCCAACCAGAGGCACTAAAGCATTTGGAAATTCATGTCATCATTAATAAATACTAAATATTTTAAACAGCAAATATACAAAAAATAAAACTAAAGAAGACAGAGTCCAGGCACCTCAGGTCGGTGTGTGATGTCTGTGAGGCTGGAGGGGCAGATTTGAGCCACTTTGAGATGTGCCTTCCACTCCATGCCAGGAAATTTGGCCTCAATTCTGTGGGTGATTAGGAACCACTAAGGGGGTCATTTAGTCAAAACTGTCAAAACTGGTGTTCCTCAGTGTTCCCGGGTGATGCTTTTGATTTCAGGATTCTTTCTCAAGGCCTGTATATCAACCGTAGAAGGTTCTTTGCAAGATTTCTCCATCTTAATTGGTTACTTTAAATTTGCTTATTTGAGTTCACACCTTTCTTTTTCAAAAGTTGTGTCCTAACAACTATGCGATTTTGTAAGGACCTGCTGCTCTTTTTTTCTCAACAAGTCGAGTTGTTCTCTTTCCATTTGAGAGTGTGTAACAATAACATCTGGTGGGTAGAAGGATTTGCTCTAGCCCACGGAGATTAAACGTCTGTAGCAGGAGATGGGATAATTACCAATTGTGGTGACAACAGGCACCGTCCCCCAGGTGTACCTGAGGGCCTGTGTGAGTGGAATGAATCGCTGTCTAAATACCTCCTATGGTTGGGAACTTTGGAGTCAGATAGGTTTGGATTAAACCTCTTCACTGTCACTCACGTGCTGTGTGATCTGGGACCGTGGTCACTTAGCAACTCTAAGCCTCAATTTCCTTTTATAAAAACTGTCACGTAATGCCCACATGAGAAGGCTGTTGTTAAATTCGATTAAAAAAAAAGTTTTTCATCTGCTGAGTATATAATAGGAGCTCAAACAAGGATCTCCCACTCCTACTGGAGACTCAGTCGACTGAGCCCATCATCTCCAAGCAGGTCTCTTGGTATAAAGCAAGTGCACTTTGGATGAGCCACATCAAGACTTTTCCCATCATTAAACACCTTAAGATTCGCATTTCTCTAATGATCAGTGACATTGAGCTTTTGTTCATATGTTTGTTGGCTGCCTAAGTGTCTTCTTTTGAGAAGTGTCTGTTCATGTCCTTTGCCCACTTTTTAATGGCACAGCAAACGTACACGTCCCACACATGAATTCCGGAACTTAAAATCAAATTAAGTTTAAAAAAATTACAAAATGGAAAAAAAAAAATCTTAAGCATTGGGTGGTTGTCTGAGACTTTGTAAAATAGGGAGACTCGGTTCCAGGGATTACAGCTCAAGGCAGGGACCCCCAGCGGTGGGATGCGGGCACAAGGAGAGGAGGCTGGCCCAGCTGCGGTGTCATCGTGGAGTGGGCCATCAGACTCCGGAGGAACCCTGGGTCCTGGGAGATGTTCCAAAGGGGATGAAGGAGACAAAGGAAGAGAGATGCACTTGGAATAGGGGGATCACAGAGGGAACATCCCTGTGGCAGACCTGCAGAGTCTCCCCACAAGGCCCGTGGTCACGTCCTATGACATCCCACTGCAGGATTGCACCTCTGGACCTGTGGACACCCACAGAAGAACAGGGTCTGTGAACCCCAGGGATGGAAAGGTGGAAAGGAGCAACTCTCCACTGTGGATGCCTCTACGCAGACAGCAGCCAGTCGCTCGGCAAACTCTCTCTACTCTCGTAGCTTTGTTGGAGGAAGGACCAGCCCCACTCTTGCTGAATGCATCTACTTCGCATTGACAAGAACTATATTTTTATGTACTCACGATATTGATGGAGAGACAAAATATATGAGTGGAGCTCGGTCCTGATACTTATCTAAGTGTGGACAATGGGAACTTACAATATTACACACAAGGAGTTGCATGATTGATGGCTCTTCAGGAAAGAAGGAAGTCATAAAATTACTTAAGTATTGAGGCTTTTGTATTCAATTTTTTTCCAGCATATCTCTAAACCTTTTGCAGGTTTTATATACTTCATAGAGGGGAATTCTGGTTCTTGTTTTCAAAAGAACTAAGTATTGCTGGGAGGAGTGGCCAAAGGAATTCAGAAAAATAAACAGAGTGAGTGGAAAACTCTGCATTCTAAGGCAAATGTTTATGACGAAGCATGAACCGTCTCTCCATCTGGGCGTGACATTTTCATGTGACTCTTTTGGTACCAGCATTTTGACCCCAGGGACATTTTGACATAACCTAAAAAGATATCATGAAGCTTTCAGCTATTTTTATTCTAAGTAATGTGCTTGCTCAGTAAACATCCTCCCCTGTCCCCCGGGTTTCAGTCCTTCGGAAAGTTCCCCACATCCCATCGAAGGAGGATTGCAGGGGGAAGGTCAGAGAAAGAATAAGAAATCTGGGTTGTCTCATTAATGACACATCTTGTGTTTGCATGTTGTATGTACGCAAAGGACATGGCGTCATTACAGAGAACTCTCTTGAAATGACTCCCACAAGAAAACAGTGAGGTCCAGCTCACCATGGTACAATAGCTCGCCTTAGCAACAACTTCACTTGGTTCTTCTGGGACTCAGGAAGGCCTTAAAGTGTGCAAAAAGATGACAGAGTAAGCATGGAAGTCTACCAATCACAGGCGTCTAGTACGTTTAGTGCTCAGACTCCATTCTGCCTTGTCATTTGAGAGACGTTGGAGGCTGCGTTGTAAGAAACAGTGGTTGATTGTGGAAGTACATTCATGTCCATCCCCCTTACCACTTTTGCGATTAATTCCCTATGTTGCATTTTTCTCATGAATAAAGCAGAAATCATAACTATGGAATCATAGGATTACCATAAAGGTAAAATGCTATAAACTTCTGTAAAGGTATTAATTCCTGAGGACTACATCTTATTCATCTTTGATGTTGGTTTGTATGGATCACATTGCCTGGCACGCTGGAGATTTTCAGCAAGAATCTGTTAATAGAACAATAGGTATTGAATTGGTGAACAGAGTCCCAGACATTGGGAAATAATCCTACTGCTGATCCCTTTCCCTTCGCAGCCACTCACCCCTTCTTGGCAATCAAGAAACTGAGAACCTCCAGTGTTAAATGGCTTGTCTAAATTTGCGACAGAAATTAAACTTGGACCAAGGTTGCCAAATTTAACCGTATTAAGCAAATATGCAGGACGCCCATTAAACTGAAACTTCAAATACACAAGAAATAATTAATCATTAGGACACACTACTACTAAAATAAAAATTGTCTCCCTGGAATGGCACCGTAACTGGGCATCTGCATTTTATCAAACAGCCCTGGTTTGGACTGGCATCCTCTGACTCAAAGTCCCGGGCTCTTTCCTGCTCATCCTGCTTGTCTGGAGAACAGAAATGATCAGAGGTCGGAGTGACAGGAGCAGGCAGGGTCGGAGGAGTGGAGAGAGGGAAAGGCCGATGCAAATATGTGTATGTCAGTGTGGTCAGGCATCCTGTGCCGGGGCTGCCAGCACTGCGCTGCCGGATTGCGTATTGAAACCCTCTGGAAATACGCCACACCCCTGCCAGATGGAAAGAGATGTGCCCGGATTGGAAGGAGCACGTGACCCACTCGGAAGAATATGCAACTAATTGCTAATTTCATGTCTGGTTGGCAGCTTGCCCACAGTCTTTGCAGGTGTCATCAACGCGGATCTCCAAGGAGCCTGCGCCGTCCATCATCTCGGTTTTGCTTTCGTTCTAGGGCTGATCTCATCCAAAGTAAGCGATTCTGCATGTTGATCCATTGTGCACCATGTGGTTAGTCTGGATTATTTACGAATGAAGTTGCGAGGCTACATTTTCTCCTTCATTGTTCAAATCGTTCCTTTATGAAAAATACCCACCAAAAAACACAGGTGTTGGAGAGTGGCTTCAGAATGTGTCTCCTGAGTCACCCTGATGAAGGTCAAAGGTGAACCACATAAAAACTTTTCTTTGAGCCAGGCACGGCGTCTCATGCCTGTAATCCCAGAACTTTGGGAGGCCGAGGCAGGAGGATCGCCTGAGGTCAGGAGTTCGAGACCGGCCTGGCCAACATGGTGAAACACTGTCTGTACTAAAAATACAAAAAAACAGCTGGGTGTGGTGGCTCATGCCTGTAATCCCACCTACTTGGGAGGCTGAGACAGGTGAATCACTTGAACCCGGGAGGCAGAGGTTGCAGTGAGCCGAGATCCACCATTGCATTACAGCCTGGGAAACAAGAGTGAAACTCCATCACAAGAAAAAAAAAAAATCTCTTTTGTCTTCTCCTGTGACACACTATTTCTATTCAATGCAAACCAACACAATCCTAGTAATACCATGCTATAAATCCTTTTCAGAATCCTCTATGAAATAAATGGAGTTAGACCTAGAACCAGGGATGGCTTTGCCCCAAGACACACCTGTGAGTGAAACTGTCAGGCTGCCAGGGGATTCATGGTAAAACAGGGTTGCTCTGAACCGCAGAGTTAACAAACAAGTTAGTGCATGCGGGAGCCATCGAAACTTCCCTCCTGCCAGGAAGGATAAGCAGAAACTATGAATAGAAAAAAAAAAAAAAAGAACTTCAAGGTAAATAGGAATGTTTTGGTTTGAAGAAAGGATGATTGTTTTTACAAAAATCCCCACAGACCTGGCAGCAGTTATTAAAGAAGTTATTACTGAGGGTGAGGGAATGAAGATTTCAGATGAATATGCAAAAGACTAAAGTCATGTTTAATGCAAAGAAGTAAGCAAACAGTAGAAATAATTAAAAGCTGTTAAGGCATATGTCTGTTTGGCTGACACATATGCTATTAAAAAAAAGAGACTATATAGCCAGTTGCCTCTAAGAATCTGTCTTTGCTGCAAACCCTTTCAATGAGTAATAGTGTACAATCGTATTTTACATCCACGAACTGCCTTTCATCAAACACGACAGCGTCTATACTCCGTCTCGCTCTTCTGCGGACAGACACGACATTCATCATGGAAGTAATTCACCTCTGGCCTTATCAGAAATGGCTGGGTTTGGTTACCTGTTCCAGCCAGCTGTTAATTATCTACAGATGGATTTGGTGACACAAGAGCCTATTCTCCACCCTGCCAGCCGGACTCCTGGCTCACCACCCCTTTGCTTATTCCAGGCCCTGAGTGATTGAGTGGAGAAACAGTTACCAGCCTGAGGGCAAGCTGTCCTTAGTTTTCTCTTTTTCTGTTTTGTACTGTCTTTTTAAAAAAAAAAAAATTGGCTAAAGTTGAGGTAAATCATTTGAGGGGTGCCAGATTAAGTTTCAACCACCTAAAATGTCAACCTGTAAGGGATCAAAATCAGTTAAGATTAGGTTTGATGCAGAAATACCATTTGGCCCAGCAATCCCATTACTGAGTATATACCCAAAGGAATAGAAATTATTCCACTATAAAGACACATGCATATGTTCATTGCAGCACTATTGACTATAGCGAAGACATGGAATCAGCCCAAATACCCCTCAATAGGTAGATAGACTGGATAAAGAAAATGTGGTACATGTACACTATGGAATACTATGCAGCCACAAAAAGGAACAAGGTCATGTACTTTGCAGGGATATGGATGGAGCTGGAAGGCATTATCCTCAGCAAACTAACACAGGAACAGAAAACCAAACACTGCGTGTTCTCACTTATAAGTGGGAGCTGAACAATGAGAACACACGGACACAGGGAGGGGAACAACACACACACCAGGGCCTGTTGGGGGATTGGGAGGAGAAGGAGCATCAGGATAAATAGCTAATGCATGCCAGGCTTAATACCAGGTGATGGGTTGATAGGTGCAGCAAACCACCATGGCACACTTTTACCTACGAAACAAACCTGCACGTCCTACACATGTATCTTGGAGCTTAGATTAGGTTTGATGGCAAATAAGAAAAACTCAATCTGACAGTAGCTTCCACAAGATGGGATTTACTACTCTTATGAAGTCTATGAAGTGGAGGTAGTCATCCCAGGATTGTCTTTTTTTTCATATTTGTGGAGAATGGGGCCTTGCTATATCACCCAGGCAGGTCTTGAACTCCTGGGCTCAAGTTATCCTCCCACTTCTGCCTCCCTAAGAGCTACGATGACAGGCATGGGCCACTGTGCCCGGCCCATCCCAGATTGACGTATGGCTCCTTCTACCTCCAGGCTCTGCCGTGCCCAACTTTGGGGTTTCCCCTCTGTCAAGACGACAGCTTGGCTGTCTGTCCTCGCACCCACGTTCCACCAGCTGGCAGGAAGGTGGGAAGAAAAGGGTGCCCACTCCACCTAAGGGAGTCATTGGAAGCTGCACCCACACTGCCAATCATTGCCGGGAACTTCATTACCTGGCAACCCCTGGCTGGAAAGGAGGCCTGCAAATGTGGTTTCTACTCCAAGCAGCTGTGTACCTTCTTGACAGTCAGGAACTCTACTACTAAAAAAGAAGGAGAAGACTCAGGAGGCTTCGCCAGTAGGTCCCTTGAGCCCAGGAGTTCAAGACCAGCCTGGGCAACATAGAGTGACCCTATCTCAGACAAACAAAATAGGAAAATAAGGAAAGGAGGAATATTGGGAAGCAACTAACTGTGTCTTCACCAGGGCCCTAAAGCATCCCAAAATAAGTTGAGGATAGATGCTTATGGACCTAGGTAGCAACAAATGATGATTACTATGGAACTTACAGACATGAATATAAGACAATCCCTAATATAAAGGCATCCATTCATTTTCGCTGGGAGAGATAGAAAAATATAAACTTTTAGAGCTTTAGATTATATTTTTCAAAATATGAGATTTTCAGAATGTAAGTTTTTAAAAAGTTTTAAAGCCTTAGGTGATATATTTAAATATATACTTAGAATCCCTGATTAATGAATTTGGCTACTAATTTATATTTAAAAATTATTTATTATACAAAGTAATGTATTGGTTTAGATACACTGTTGTTTTCCACTTACATTGTATACAACAATTATTAATAACTAAGCTGTTCACAAATATACTTAACATGAATCTACCTTGAACTAGAGTTTCTATCAGCATTGATGAGGTTTGCCTTCTAATTATCAGTGGTGGTGCCATTGTCCATGGTTACTGGAGTCTTCGCCACAATCAGCCACCACAGTGGAAGTGGTCATGATATATAAATGGGTTTTACATTTAGGTAATAAACTGTTACATGAACTTTTTGTTCTTGCCCAGTCAATCAAGGGTCACTGAAGATCAGAAAAGAAATTTGTCCTAGTACCATCATCACTCTGAAAAACAAAAGGGTGCTGGTGGTCTGTTCCTTCACGCTATGTAAAGAATGGTGCACTGAGACTTCATTGCATGTAATTCAGTGTTTTGCCTCCAACAGGGGTTTCAGAGGACATGCTAGTTCACCCTAGCAGTTGCTCTTGATCCAATCGTTCTAGAAATTCTAGAGCTGAGAGAAGCACCAGCATTCAGAAATTAGAATCTCTAATTTTACTATATTCACTTTATTACATTTGGTAGATTTTATTATGTAAGTGGTTTAAAGTGACTCTGTGGCACTGCCCATTAGAAAATGGAGAGTACTGATCTTCCAGTCTGTCTACATATCATAGGCTGGGCAAATTCATTTCAAAGGGCAGATTCTTGAGCCCTATTTAAGAGGTCTTAACCCATTGAATCAGAATTTCTGGGACAGGACCTTGGAATCTCTATTTTTCCAAAGCTTCTAAAAAGACTTTGAGGCAGCCAACCTGACAATGTTCCTTGGACCAAGATTTGGAAAATGTTGGCTAAAACTTTCAAAAATATCCTCCCCAAAGTTTGGAGGGTGGGGACAAAATCCAGGAGTCGAAGCTTTTAGGCAAAATTGGAGAAGAGGACACCAGAATAAAAAAAAAGTTATTTAGAAGACTCATGACTAAGTTTGTTTTGTTTTCTGGTCCCCCCCTCTTTAAAATGTTTTCATTACAGCAAGCAGCAAGCATATTCAAAGTGATGCTTCTAGTCTCAAAGTTTCCCAATATCTCTGAAAGCTTTTCCTTTTTTTCTTGTACTCCCTTCAGTGAGTAGGTCCCTAGCTCTAGTGCATCACACTGTCTGCCGTCGCTTTAATAAATGCACAATTGAATCTTTGGATCATGATATAAGACTGAAATTTAGCAGAGAGTTCAACAGCTCATTTATAAAGCATGCAGGTTATCAGGTAGATCAGTTACCTCATATATCAACATCTCAGAAGGTACTCCCACCAACGCCCACACAGTGCCTTCCTTATTTTAATAGTATATCACAGTTCAAACATAGAAAACGGTGTACTGAATGGATGGGAAATTTATGTAAGATGATCTTATTCTATTTCCCAAATTAGAATGTACTTAGAGTACAGTCTACAAAACTGCTGGATTGAAAATTTTACTGTCAGTGGGTTACAGAATTTGGCATTTCATCTTCATCTAGTGATAAAGCATCCCTTGGTATAACTCACGGTTGAGAGACTGTCATAACAGGGTAGGAATAAAGCTGTGAGTATGGTGGACTATAGAAGCTTAAGGGACATCTGGGTCAGCCACTCTTTTGAATCTTGTAGAATAAGACCATAAGCTTATTTGGATTTGTTCCCCTTTACAAAAGAGACAGAGAGAGAGAGAGAGAGAGAGAGAGAGAGAGAACGAGCATGAGTCTACATTTCTAAATCTCTTCTCTTCCTTTCTCCTTCAAAACCCCCAGCTTCTCTGAGATGAGTTATAATGTCTCCCACACTTAAGAACATCTCCCTCTCAGTAAAGACTGGCCCCTCACCTGGAAAAGCTCTATTTCTGGTTAAACCCAACCATGTTCCCTCTCTTTAGACCAGACAGCTGGTCATGGGAGGACAAAGTCATCCAGGCTTTCATGTAAAGTCATACTCAAAGATCCCACCTTGGTATTTCCCACCGCCCAGCAGCCCTGTCTTCATTTCCTGTTGCCTTTACGGTCTGTAAGATCTTGCAAACAAAATGACCTACCTTGAAGCTCCCTCCCGTCCAGCCCACCTGCTCTCCCCGACCATCACGCAATCATTTTGGAATGATGGGCTAATCTTGCTGTCTCTCCCCACCAACTTCACATCCCTTTCCAGCAGCATCTGGCCTGCATGCCCACCATCACTGAGACCTTCACCTGAGCATTCTCCATCTGCATCCTGCTCTCTGGCTGCAGCCAGCAATCAGCACCAGTGGCCCCTGTCTCACGGCCTCGCACTTGAGCCCTCGGTGCCCCCTTCTGTTCCTCGACGGTGGGATCTGACCTCGCACAGTCTCTCTTGCATGCTTCTACTCCACCCAGCCCCGGAGTTTAGTCTTGGGACCACCTATCTTTCCCAGCTTGACTTTTTTCCAAGTGATTTTATCCAGCCCTGTTGCCTTAAATCATCTCTTCTTGACATCTCCATCTATGTGACTAAAGGACATCTCAGGAATGCGATTCCCAGGTGGAACTCTCAGTTTCCCTCCCCACAAAGTCACTTCCATGGTTTCCCAGGTGCCCTTCCTGAACCACCAAACACATATTTTTAAAGATAAAATTAGATTATAAAATTAGATAATAAAATAGTTAGAAATACACCTTGAACGAACTTTGAGTTGTGTTAATATGCCCCAATCTCAAGAGAGCTTTGAGTTTTTTAATGGGATATAATTGAGTTCCTTCCTGAAGGGTGGATGATGATGCTGGGTCTCTGCTGTTCTTTGATAATCTGGTTTCAAATACCTTTTCCCCTTCTTACTTTAAAAGTACGATAAAATAACACTGATGGTTGCCTTCATCACGTCACGATGAGTCATACTCACTGATGACCAGATACTGAGGAAAAGTTAGAGGACAGGAAAACAGGAGAAGAGTTAACGTCATGCACCATGTGACGCAGAGAGGCTGTGGCAGTGATTGCTAATTTGTGGCATCCACATCCACAGAGGCCTTAAGAGAATGTATATGGGGATGAGTGGATGCATTGAGTTAAAAAGGAGGCCATAAATTAATACGTAATGTCGAATAGCTCGCACACATGTTTACCTCTCTACCAGTACATTTCAAAGTGCTACAAAGTTTATAGTTGTATTTGGAAATTATATATTTTTTCAAATGATAATTACTTAACAATTGTAAAAAAGGTAAATACTCTCATGAATTGTTTCATGAGATTGTTGAATGTCCTTCACAGATAAATTTGAATTCCTACCTCATGCCTTAGAGTAGAATAAGTTTGAGATGAATCCAAGATATAGATGCAAAACATAAATAAATCTATAAGAAGAAACTACCTGAAGATACTTTTAAAGTAATCTTGGAATGAGGAAGTCTTTTTCGATGGAATATAAAATTTGAGTTATGAAAAATAAGGATGATTGAGTTGTGCTACATAAAACAAAAGCTATCTGCATGCTTAAAACAGTCATAGTCAAAACACAAATGATAAACTAGAAAAAACACTTTTGACTCATTTTACAAAGGACTCTTTTCATGAATATATAAAGAGTTCCTGAAAATCAATTAGAAATGCCAACAATTCAATAGATAAAAGGGCACATTTTATGATCAGATTGTTTAAAGACAGGAAATCCAAACAGATCCTATGCAACAGAAAACATACTCAAGTTCATTTATAATAATAGAAATGCAAATTAAAACTCATGGAAGTATATTCTATTAACCATATAGGCAAAGAACAAACAGTTTAATACACATAGAGGAAATAGAAACTCTCTTACATCACCAATAGAGTGCAACTAGATGCACCTTTAGAAAGAAAATTTCATAATAGCATAAAAGTCACAAATATTGTATCGTTTTACCTAGTATTTTTACTTTTAAGAATTTACCCAATAGATGTAATTCATACACATTTGAAATAAATTATCTAGAAGATTATTTATTGCAACATTCTTGGTGATAGCAAAAGACTGGGAATAATCTAAATGTTTATGACTAGGTTGGTATTTAAAGAAATTATGAAAATTTCAAATAAAGAAGTTATAAAGAATGTTTAAACTATTTATATTTTGGTCAAAATATAAAATTATCTCTTACTTTATACTGTTAAGAAAGAAGCATTATGCAAAATAGCAAATATAGTATACTACCATTGTGCAAGAAAGGAGAAAATAATTGTCTTCTTGTGTAGATAAAATAGCTCTGAAATGGTAAACAAGAATCCGATAATATTTGTCACCTCTAGAAAGGTGTTAGCTTCTGGTAAAACAACCCAGTACATTTTGACTTGCTGCATTAAAGCTTGGTATCCCTGTGGTTTATTCAGTTTGGAAGTACTATCGCTGAAGTACATCTCAAATTCCATAAAACTCAGTGCTTCACAATGCCCACCATCCTGTAACATTATTTTTTAATCCATTGTTTGTTGCAATGGTTAATTTTATGCATCAACTTGGAGGGTGTTTTTGGATGAGATTAATACTTCAATCAGTGGACTCTGAGTGCAATAGATTGCATTCCCTAATGTATACATTTGTCTCATCCAGTCAGCCGGAGGCTGAGACGCTCATGAGTGGGACCTGAGCTATGAGGATGCAAGGGCATAAAAATGACACAATGGGCCGGGCACAATGGCTCATGCCTGTAATCCCAGCACTATGGAAGGCCAAAGTGGGCTGATCTTGAGATCAAAAGCTCGAGACCATCCTGGGCAACGTGGCGAAACCCTGTCTCTACTAAAAATACAAAAAATTAGCTGGGCGTGATGGCACATGCCTAAGTCCCAGCTACTTGGGAAGCTGAGGCAGGAGAATCACTTGAACCCAGGAGGTGGATTGTGCCACTGCACTCTAGCTTGGCAATAGAGCGAGATTCCATCTCAAAAAAAAAAAAAAAAAAAAAGACACCATGGACTTTGGGGACTCAGGGGAAGGTGTGGGAAGGGGGTGAGTGGGTGAGGTATAAAAGACTACAAATTGGGTGCAGCTTGGGACATGGGTGCACCAAAATCTCACAAATCACCACCAAAGGACTTATTCGTGTAACCAAATATCACCTGTTCCTCTGAAACCTATGGAAGCCGAAAATGGAAAATAAATACTTTTCAAAATTGTAACCGTAAAAACATATAAAAATTACTCAAGTCATTAGTGTATAGCTTGACAAACTATCACCAAATAAGCACAATGGTATAGCTACCTTTATGGTCAAGAAATAAAACCCACCCACGCAAGAGAAGTACTCCTTTCTTGGCATTCTGTCCACCTTGCTTCCAAAAGGTGAGCTCTGTTCCAGGTCTCTAATGCCCTAGTTAGTTTTTATCATCTCAAACTTTATGTAAATAGAATCACCTAATATATAAAGCTTTCTTTCTGGCTCTTTTGCTGAATGCCATGCTAGAAAGCTTCACTCATGTTGTTGGATGCATCTTGAGCATGTTCCTTTTCATTGGTGTATGGAATTCTATTTGACTACTCTTTTGGGGCATTTGAGTTGTTTCTATTTGGGAGCCATTATGAACAATCTTGCTATGGATATCTGTGTTTGTGTCTTTTGGTGCACATACGTGCACATTTGTATGGAGGATAAGCCGAGGCATGCAGTTGCTGGGGCACAGGAAGTGAGTATGTTAAAACTTAGTAGATAACGCTAAACACTTTTCCAGAATACTCGCACCGGTTTACAGTCTGAGAGGCAGAGTTCTAGCTGCTTCACACTCTAGCCAACACCTGCCATCTTCAGGGTTTTATTTTTATTTTTTATTTTTTATTTTTTTGAGACGGAGTCTCGCTCTGTCGCCCGGGCTGGAGTGCAGTGGCCGGATCTCAGCTCACTGCAAGCTCCGCCTCCCGGGTTCACGCCATTCTCCGGCCTCAGCCTCCCGAGTAGCTGGGACTACAGGCGCCGCCACCTCGCCCGGCTAGTTTTTGTATTTCTTAGTAGAGACGGGGTTTCACCGTGTTAGCCAGGATGGTCTCGATCTCCTGACCTCGTGATCCGCCCATCTCGGCCTCCCAAAGTGCTGGGATTACAGGCTTGAGCCACCGCGCCCGGCCCTTCAGGGTTTTAAATTAAAGACATTTTGGTAAGGATGCGAAGGGATAATATGATGATTTCAGTGTGTTTATTTTCCTAAGGATTCATTATTTTGAGCTTCTTTTCATAACTTCTTTCTTTTGTTGTTGTAGTTTCCGTTTTGTTTTATTCTATGCCTGGTTGCTTTGATATGGTGCTGAACATGCGTATGTATGTTCATACCTGAGGCCTTGAATGTTACTGTACTCCTCCTAGGATGGCTTATTTTTGGTTTCTGGCAAGCTGGATGTTTGGGAGCACTTAGCAAATGGAGATGATTTACACAGGATTTGCAGCAATAGAGTGAGCTGGGCCTCAACCCTCCCAGGGCAGCGCAGCCTCCAGTTGACCCTTGTTTTAGTTTCCCAAGGCTGCCATGACAAAGGGTGGCTTAGAACAGCATAAATATATTCTCTCTCATTGGCAGGGCTGATTTCTTCTGAAGGTGTGAGGGAGAATCTACTCCAGGCATTTCTCCTGGCTTCTGGGGTTTTGCTGACACTCTTTGATGTCTGGAAGCCTCACCCCATCCCTGGCTTCATCTTTATGTGGTGCTCTCCCCATGTGCTTGTCTGTGTCCAAATCTGCCCATTTTATAAAGACACCATAGTATTGGAGAAGGCCCCATTCTGATCATCTTAACTTGATCGTCTGCAAAGACCCTATCAGCGAAGAGGGTCACATTCACAGGCTACAGGGATTAGGACTTAAATCACCTTTTGAGGATGCAGTGAAACTCATAGCACTCCTGATTCCTAACACCTTAGCCAAAGGAGTGTTGAATAAAGGCCGTATTCCTTGGTGGGCTGGCACAGTCAAATTGTGTCCCTTGAGTTCCACAGGTGTTTTGCAATCTCACTTGGCCTCTCTGGTTCTAAGCTGCCGTGCTTAGAATCAACAGGTGCCTTGCAGGGAAAATAAGCCCTGTCTGTCAGGATGTCCTGAAAGGTAGCCCCTCAGGTTCTCCCTGCTTTGCTGTAGGCAAATGTGTGCCACTAAGTCACATTGAAACATCAGAGAGATAACTAATCACTCTTGACACGTGTCCCATGTGATATTTGGAACATATATATATACTAAACATTACCTATTGCTTATCTGAAACGGAAATTTTAACTGGTGTTCAGTTTTCTTAATTACGGAATCTGAGGTTTGTACTTTGGAAGCGCTGTAGTTTCAAACAGATTTTAATTGTGTGTGTGTATCTGTTGATACATTTAACACATAGTATGTTTCATTGTTTTGAGTTGGAAGGTGAGTCAGAAGCCAGCCAGTTGGACATTGCTGGAAGAAGAATTGTCCTCTGTTTTGACAAAAATTTTTAACTGTCTAGGGATTCCTAGAGGACTGGTCATACCTCTTTGCCCTCTTGCCTTACACAAAAAGCACAGAATAAACACTGGCCAGATGGAAATGAACTAAGTGATGCCCTTCATACTAACACACACATCCACTTCACAATGCCACGGACCGACGTTCTCATCTCAGTTATGACTTTACTCTCTCTTCTCCACGAGCGAGGGGCTTGAGGATCACCTTAGCCTTCAACGGAAGAATTCTCCTGGGATGACTTTAAGGAGTGTAAGTCTGTTTTATTTTATAAATGTCCCGAGACTTGCAATTGTTGAGTATTGAATATGTTCTTAATAAATGATCTTGTCGTGAACGAGCTAGCCTTCTTTATTTTGTTCTATCAAGAAGCAGGTCTATGCTGTCAGGCCTCCTTGCCATGATCTAACAGAGGCAGAAGCGTGGGCGTATGCTAATAATCTATGCATGGTTCCACCCATTGTAGGATGATGGCTTGGGCAGCCCGGGCTATTTTATTGTTCTAAAGAAATAATAGGCTGAGGACACTTTACTGCCAAGAGAACAGAATGATCATCAGTAGCTTAACTGAGCTGAACATAAACGACCCTATTTAAATCTCTTAAAATCTGGAGAGGAAACAAATCTCTCCGTTGTTGGATGTTAAATGAAAACAAATTGTTAGATAATTTATCTGTGTTCATTTACCCTCCTTCCCCCATGCTGCCAAAATCAGAGAAGGAAAAACAAAGTCTTATAATTTAAAACAGGTCTCGATGAGTAAAATATTTAACATGATGGAAAACTCAAAGTAAAGTTTTCTTAAAAATAAAATAAGACATTTTTGTTCTAAGATTTGGAAGGTCCTGAAATACCCAGTAATTAAAATTACTCAGAGAGAATTACATAATCTAACAGATGCAATTTTTATATCTGTGCTTCATTAATCTAGTGTTCCTTGAGCACACACTATCACATTACCATTGCGGAGGACACATTTCAAGCTGTCAAAGATTAAGTAGGTAAATCATCACTAGTATTTTAGGATAATAATTTGTTTCCTTTATTCTCTCCTTAGGTAGCTAAATGATAATCTCCATTTATCTTTTTCACAAGACTCAGGGCTAAGTTTTTATTTTTTTTATTTTTTAATGGAAGCCTAGAACTCTGCAATAATTACCAGGACTTCTCAAGATGCCTGCTTTTCCTACAGCTGACTTGCAACAATTTATAGAAACTTACAAATAAGCTACATACCAGGGCAAGCTCTGTGCCCAACACACCAAAGCATCAAATAAGCTTAGTACCAGTGAGACTCTGTGCCCAATATACCAAAAAGCACCAAGTCTGGCTTCAAAAAGTGTAACATCTCAAATCAATGCCTGGAGCATTTAAAGGCATTGGCTTTTAATTTTGGGGTTTTTAAAAAACTTTTCTTTTCCCCTGAATGCTAGGGAATTGGTCTGAGAATCATCATCTCAATGTAGTTCCCCAGGAATTCTTTGGGAGCCGGAATTTGTCAGACTTTAATGCAATTGGGCGGTGCCTGCAAGTTCTTGCCCCTTGTTTGTTATTCGCTTTAGTATAATGTCGACGTGCAGAGTGTGCTTTGGTAGGAATTTAGTGGCATTTCCTCCATGCCTCAGTATGTTAGTCAAAGCCCCATGGCTTTTCAAACCACGTCAGATCTTCCACTTGCACGTCTTCCTCGTGCAAAACCTTTTTCCCTCTTACTCAGTGATTCAGCCTGTTCCCACTCTATAGCTCTTACAGTGAGTTCCAAAAACTAGTTTCTCAATGCAGATAGAATGGAAAAGTGTAGCAACAATAAAGATTTATCATTTAGAGGTGTGATTGAAGTTTATTTCATCTCCTCTTAAACAAACAAAATAGTAAACCAATTGATTTGGTAAATCAAGCAATTGATTCTCATCAAATTAATTTCTATTGTCTTAATGACCTAATATCACTTGTATCATTGTGAATTTGCAATTTTAGCTCTGCCATATAGAACATGATACTGCTGCCAATACGCTTTATACAGTAAGTCAGTGAAAGAGCGTTCACGAAGCATGTTTTCAATGTATTCTTTATGGATTCTTCTAGAAGTGAAATTCATGTTTATAGAGTTATATGGTCTCTCATAACCTTTTCCCTCATTCCTCTATTTATAGTGGACACATTTTGCCAAGCCTGGGTCAAGAACTATGTCAAACATTCGAACGATGTTGCAGTGTTGAATTCCTCAACACAGACCAACTCCTCGGCTTTGGTTTCGTAACTGTCGTGTCCTCATGAATTGAAGGTTTATGCTTCTATTTTGAACCAATCTGTTAGACTCATTAGCATTCTCGTTCACTTGCCCTACATAGCTGGAGCTGTTTCCCTCTTTAGGTGTGAGAGCAACAGCTGTGGAAAATATTCAAATTCTACTGGTGACCTTGTTAACAAGGAACTTGCGAGCACATTTGCCTCCACTGGAACTGTAATTTACAAAAATATAATTTGGCCACAGAGCTAGTAAAATGGGTTAACAATTATTTTTTATTGTGTAGGCCATTTTGTTGTTTCATTCCATATTTGTTATTGAAATTACAATAACAAGAACAAAGCATTTTACCATTCTCATTACATGCCATATAATGTCTAACCCGAGCAGTGATTTAATGAAAAAAAAATTTGAGTGCAGGATGTGATATTAGCAAGGAGTTTCTTTTACGAATAAAACAAACAGAGATAGAAAAGCCGGTTCCTCTCTCTCCACTTAGGTCAGGGCACCTCTCACCTCTGCGATGCTGACATCCTCCTGCCACTCTTTCTGACTCATTATCCAGTTCCCTGATTTATCTAGAAACTTTGCACCATGTTAAAAATATTTTGCTTTAGATACAACTGATGTTGTCTCTTTCTGGCTCAAAAACTTCCCACCGGTCGTTTTTTGCCTTTTGAAAAGCAGATGAACCCTGTGTGGCTTTAGAGGTTTCCTGCAATGTGGTGCAGCCATTGCTTCTGTACAAGAGCTCCCGGGCTCCAACAAACAGAGTGAGTGCTGCTTCCCCTAGCACCAGCCCTTCTGGGCTATCTGGCCTCAGGTACTGGCATTGCTCATCCTTGGGGATCTCTTCTCCTGGTGACCATCCGCCTTGAAGGATCATCTGAAGGCCGACTTCTCCATTAAGAGTTTCCCATGCCCTCCCACGTAATCCTCTGTGTTCCCCACCGAAGGCTCATTCATTATGCGTCTCATTTCATCTGAGCTCTCTGGCAGTCCCTTTTTGTACTTCTGTTGTGCTTCAGGCTTCATAACTCTTGAGGGCAAAGGTTCTTTTACTCATCTGTCCCTTCACTCTGTAAGCTAGGTCCACAATAAATGGTCATTAACTTAAATTCTAAAACTTCATTTTGTTGGATAATGAATAACCAGAGAATGGAGAAAAAAAAAATCTCACCTACAGAATATGATATTTTCTCTCTTCACCAGAAGTGAATTGCTCCAAATGCACTGAGTGTGTTGGAGTTAAGACTGACAACATTTTTCCAAAAACACAGCACAGATGGGCTCAAAAAGCAAAATAGGAGACCAGCAATCTATTCACAGAGCACTTTCACCTCGGACTTCTTAGAACTCTTGACTGCCACTCACTGCTTTATGTTGTTAAATTACCCTTTGCAGCTACGGTCATGCATTGCTTAATGTTGGGGACACGTTCTGGGAAATGTGCTGTTAGGTGATTGTGTTGTTGTGTGTACATCACAGAGTGTCCTTGCACACATCAAATGGTATAGCCTACTATATGCCTAGGCTGTATGATGTAGCCTGTGCCCCTAGACTACAAACCTGGAAGGCATATGACTGTGTTGGATACTGTAGGCAATTGGAACACAATGGTATTGGTGTATCTAAACATATCTAAACATGTAAAAGATACAGTAAAAATATGGTATTAGAATCTTATGGGACCACCATAGAATATGCAGTCCTTCACTGATGAGTGATCATTATGCAGCACATCAGTTAGTCCGTACCCTCTCTGTAAGGCAGGCATTTTGTCTCGTTGCCTCTACGTATCCCCTTCCCCTAGCAGAGTATCTTGTCTATAGCAGTCCCCAGTTAATACTGTTGTTTTGCAATCCATATTAAAGAGGCCGAGTACAGTGCTTGGGTTTGCACCTGCCTGTATTTGCTTCTGCTTTGCCTGTATTTGGCTCATTCCCTCTGTTCACCAGCCTGACCCTGCACTGGCTGCTCTTCCCAATGTGATGCCCTGCCCTGGCCAGGGGGTCCTCTTGCTTCATCCCTTTCATGGGCTGCGTCACACGAACCCAATAAGCTTCCTCACTTGCACCTACTGATGCTGCTTCTGTCAGCACCCAAAATGTAGCCTGGTCCCTGGCAGTACCAATTGTCCCTATTTGACTACCTGGTGCAAAAAGGAGCTACAGGAACTTATTGCTAAGTGATCAGAGGATGCTACTCCTTGTTACTTTGAGGACTCAGCTTGAAAAACCACTTTTGTCTGAATTTCCATTTTTTTTTTCCTAAATCTTTCTAGTGGTCTCAAAAGGTGTGGGTGTAAGGAATATTAATATAATCTTATGCATATGTTTTAAATGTGCACAGATATTCATGGGAAATAGCTTTTTTTTCCAATAGGTTTTTGGGAAACAGGTGGTGCTTGGTCACATGAATAAGTTCTTTAGTGGTGATTTCTGAGATTTCAGTTCACCCATCACCCGAGAAGTGTCCACTGTACCCAATGTGTAGCCTTTTATCCCTCACTCCCTCCCACCCATCCCCCCAAGTCCCCAAAGTCCATTGTATTATTCTTATGTCTTTGTGTCCTCATAGCTTAGCTCTCGTTTATGAGTGAGAACATAGGATGCTTGGCTTTCCATTCTTGAGTTACTTCACTTAGAATAATGATCTCCAGTTCCATCCAGGTTGCTGCAAATGCCATTATTTCATTCCTTTTTATGGCTTAGTAATATATATCACATTTTCTTTATCCACTTGTTGATTGATGGGCATTTGGGCTGGTTCCATATTTTTGCAATTGTGAGTTGTGGTGACATATTTGTGCAAGTATCTTTTTCATATAATGACTTCTTTTCTTCTGGGTAGATAACCAGGAGTGGGATGGTAGATCAATCTACTTTTAGTTCTTTAAGGAATCTCATGGGAAATAATTTTCTATTACTGGTCTGATGCTTGTTCAAGTCAGTTTTTCAAATTAGTTTTTCTTTCAGATGTATAATATGCTGAGTGTACATTTTAACAAGGACAGATGACCTGGACAGATTTTAAGAAACATGGATTAGAAATCCTGAACCAACATGTCCGTGAAGGAAGGAAAATGTCACACTACTGTTTTTTGTCTTTTTATTTTTGTTTGTTTGGTTTTGGCTAGATTCCTGCTGGTGATGTCTCTGTGAAAGTTTACAAACCATTTATCTGCCCCTGCCAGCCAGGTGCCAAGCCCTGTGTGGATTTCATCAGTCTTTTTCAGAGAAAGAGGGCACCATGTTTTGATCCCTCCCCTTGCATCTCAACCACTTCACTAGCTCTGCTGCCTTCTTTATTGTTTCAGCTTCACTCTCAGAAATTTCAGATTGCTATCTTACAGAACTCTTGCAGGGTTAGTGATGAGCTTTTTCTTTATACTGAAACACACTGCTTGGAAATAAACAGAGTAGCCATTTTTCCACCACTTTTTCTTCTTGGAATATTTATGTGGGCATGTGTTGGTGCATATATGTGCATGTTCATGTATGTGTGCCCTGAACATGTAAGCACACATGTGTGTTTTGCACCAGTAGAGAGAATGTGGTCAGACTATCAAATAGCTCATGCAAATCTGTTAGGTTAGTGTTCGACACATAATACAAAATTTAAAAGAAGGAGCAGAAGAGGTAATGGTCCCATTAGCATTAGCATTTAGTTAAAGGAAAACAGATATTCCTCAACTTGAAGTGATTTTTCAAGTATAGTAGCCATGTTTAACTCTCAGTAATTTCGACCTCAAGATTTTAATCTAAGGAGTATTTCTCAAAGTAGGTCCGCCTGATGTTAATAAATTTTCCTGGAAACTAAGGACATATTTAAAAAACATTCCATGACAAAAAGTGTCTGTAAAATATTGGATTAAAAACAATCAAGATGAGTTCTTTTTAGCAGGACTTGGCAGGGCTTCTCACCTGCTAAATTGCTCTGTGACCTATGGTATGAATGATAGCCCATAATTACTTGACCGTGGAAGACTTTTCTAGGGCTACTGTCAAAAGTCAAAACAAAAACAAAAACAAAACAAAACTAACAAAAACAGACACTAGAAAATACAAACGTAGGGAATCCAAAATTTGGAACAGTTTTATAGGACTTGTGCAGATGAAACTCAGAGCTTCTCTCTCTCTGATCCCAACTTAGAAGCCACTTGCTGAATTTTTTTTCATCTGCGTGCTCACTTAGATGTAATGTGAATTTAGGTTTGAGACATTTTCCACCTTCTTTCTCTAAAATCAAAAGGTCACATTTTTCCATAACACAAAGCTCTCTAGGAATAGATTGTCATTTCACAAGGGAAACTGTCTAAATGGTAGTTTCTCCTGTATAAGTTCATCAGAAACCAATGGACTGATGAGCTGAAGAACTCCTTCAATCTATAATTTTATGGAGGATTAAAAGTGGGATATACAAATTTGCAATAAAACCAACACAATTTATGGTCACATTTCCTATAAGAATTGTTAAGAGATGACAATAAATCAAGGATGTTTCTCTTCCATTGCAGCTCTTGCAGCTCAATGGGAGCTGTCATGCTCTGCAGAGCAGAGAGGAGCCATTATTATTCAAGGCCACCCTTACCTGGTCTTAATAACACCTTGTAGCAAAATTAATTTACCTTTAAAATTCTTGTTGCCATAACAACTTGGTGCAGCTGTTCATGTGACTTAATGAGATTCCAGAATAAAAACCATTTTAGAGAGAAGGCTGAATAAATGGAGATCAACTGCCTTAAATAATTTGATTTAAACATTAGTTGATTGCTGAAGGAAATGCTTACTGTGCAAGGGGAGGCATAGGTCTTTGCCTTGGTGTCTGCCTTTATTTTCTTTGCTCTTTAATCCCAAGGCAGCTGTTTCTTCTTTTCTCCTCCTCCTCCTCCTATTTCCAGGGTTTCCTTGGTTAGCTGTAAACCATAAGTGTGGGTTAGGATAGTCTGAAATAAAACAGACATTCTTTTGATTATGAAAAATAAAGATTACTTTATATACAAGTATTTCTCCTTTTTAAAATGCAGCCTGCTAGTGAGGTCAAAACATATTAGATTTGGAATAGAAAATATGTCCACAGTGCATTTCCCTTAGATTATCTTTGCATTTGTGTTTCTTGAAACTGCACACTGTCCCAAAATATGATTGATCAAGTGAAAGCCTGAGGTTCAGTCAGTCTCGTATTAAGTCAAACTTTACTTCCCTCTCAAGGTTCACATCCCATTTCTTCATAAAGTGGGCATTTAAATATGACAAAAAAGACCATTGTGGTAACTCATGCCTGTAATCCCAGCACTTTGGGAGGTCAAGATGGGAGGCTCACTTGAGCCCAGGAGCTCAAGACCAGCCTGGGAAACATAGTGAGACTCCATCTCTAAAAAATATTAAAAATTAAAAATTAAACATGATAAAAAAATCTAAAAAGTTTTTTTAAATGATCTAAAGAATAAAGTCAGCAATACTACTCCGAATTCTCTTTTGTGCCTGAGTCTGATGTGTTTACTTGATTTATTGATAAGTGGAAAAATAGTACAGGATAATTTTTTAAAATTTGGAAGATACAGCAAAAAGATAAAGAATATGCAAATCTCCCATAACCTCATACTGTGGATACAATTACATGCTATAATGTATTACTGGTCTCTCTGGAATAGAACCTGTCCTTTTTACTTAACAATTAAATATTCTTCCATAAAATGTCTGGTGATCCCAACTTTTAAAAATAAACTTTTGAATATGTTTAATATTTTCCAAAATAGAATACTGTTCATGAGTGTGAGTGTATACATGCACTCTCATACACATGTACATGTGGAGAGATAAGGGGAGAAGAGAGGAGAGGGAAGGACAGAAGGGAAATTTTGTGTTATTGCAAAATGAGTATTTTAATCAATTTCCTTTATTAAACATTTAGAGTATATCTATTTTTGTTCTTATAAATAATTCTGTAAAATGTAAGAATGCCCACAGATTTTAAGTGATTCTCTGTTCTGTAGCTAATTTACTATTCCCAAGTTAACACACACAGTTATGTTTAAGATTTTTGATACACATTACCCAATTCTTTTTACAAAGTTGCAAATTTACACTTTCAGCAGCCAAGTAGAACAGGGCTCTGTCCTCTCTGCCCTTCACTCACACTCATACTTGATATTATCACTAAAATATTCTTCCTGACTCTGATAAGTCAAAAGTACTTGCTTTATCTTGCACTTCTCTGATGGTCAGCACTAAGTTGAACTTTTATTGGTACGCTGCCTCTTGAGAGCCACTGGCCCTTCGAAGCTTTGGTCAGCTTGGGTAGAGCTTTTCCCAGCCCACCTCCTTATGAAATTAAGTATATTTTAATTGGTCACTTCTGGCCCGAGCTCCATCCAGTCTCAGTCAACTTCTCTGATTCTATATGCAGGGGCCCAAAAGCAGAGGGTAGGTTCCACTTCTATTTATTCAGGCCCAGGCATCAACTAGGACAACATTGAGAAGTATGCATAGGCTTGTGGATGGAGTTCTTGGAAGATTGTGGAAGAGTTGGGGAGAAGATTTACAATGCACTAGTGTAAATAAATTAAAATAGAATATTTTACATTCTTGTTGTAAAAAACCTTTTAGTCCCTCTTCCACTGGTCACAGCCAGCGCCCTCTTTCAAAGCTCCCTTCTTTCTTCCTTTTATGATTCTCCGATTTCCTCTCTGTTGTTACATGGAGCAAATAAAACCCGTCTAGTCTACGCTCCATACTCAGTCCCAGGTTTCTTCTTTCCCTATATTCAAAGACACTTGGTGTGCCCTTTTCCATGAAGAGCTGTCCTCCCAGCATTCCACAGCATCAGAATGTGGAAGGAGTGGCATGGACATTTCCTTTTCTCATGAAGCATTTCAGCTTTCTTAGCGAGCAGAAGCAACTGAAGCTCTCAGTAACACTTTTACTTTGTGTGTCAGAGAGCTGCAGTACCCTGGAAAGCATATCAACAGGGGTGAGGACAGATTGGTTCCTTAGAGCCACACCAGGATGGCATCTAGGATAATCAAGAACTTGAGTTGTCAGTGATCTAGCAGAATAGTCCTCCTGAGAAATAAATGCTTCCTTGGGTGTTCAAGTTGCTATTAACCACTGGTTCTCATTCTGCTGAAAATTTTATACATAAAACTATACAGTAGTTAAAGGTAAAATCTATAAACTTACTAAGAAAATTGCCTATTAGCTTGAAATGTAGAACAAGATCAGCATTTCCAGGGTGCTCCTCAGAATATCAGTTCTAAAAGATGCTGAATGTGACTGGAAAAAAAAAAAAAAAAAAAACAGGCTGAATGCTCCAAAAATCTGGTAAATACCAAGTTGAAGGATATTGACCTGGATTTTACATCAGAGCCCTTCTCACTGTGCCATGTGGGCTAAGAGCACTGCCATGCATCCTAGACTTATTTGACCACGTAGCCTCTTTTCAAGAAGACCTTCACAAACTCAGTTTTCCACAGAAAAGACTTTGGGGACAATTATGTAGCACAGAATCAACAGAAAGTATGTTGACGGTATTACTGTGTCTAGCACCACACTTAGCATTCAACAGTCTGCAGGCCCAGAAAGCTTTGCAAGGTCACAATCTTCAGCCTTGGGCCCAGAGGTCTATTTCTCCTTCAGGTGGAAGCCCTACACATTCATTCACAGTCCTTCTATTCTGTCTTCCCTGAGGATGCTGGATATGTCCAACTTACTTCCCCTAGTATTCCCTAGTTCAATTCCATTAGCAAATACTTGTTTAAAAGACATTTACACCATGATGTTGGTAGATTTTTCATTTCATAACTCAGCATCATTATAGTTTGTTCCTTTATTCATCATTGTTATTCTTTAGGCTGTATGATTTGACCTGCAGTATGAATTTGTTGATGCAATAATAATCCATGTTACAGCAATGATCTAGTCTAATTATTTTGGTCAGGTTTACTATTTCTTGTTAATAACCACTCAGCTGGCAGGTTAAAATATTTTACATATCATATGTTTAATACATCATATCATTTCCCATATATAGCTTTAAAATTGTTCAGTGTGCATGGAAATTTGTTATTATAGAGCTCCTCTCATTCCCAACCTTCATTTGGTTTTAAAACACATTGTTTAGTGACTACATGCCAATAGAATAAAATAGATTTTTTTTCTGATATTTTCTACATAGTGTTATATCCATCTTATATTGGAAGTTAAAGCCAAATACTTACCCTCACATTGCATCTAAGTTACAGGAAACTTTAACAACATCATGATTTGGGGCTGGTAGTGGTTTCTACCATTAGTGGAACTGGGACTCTGAATATAAATTAAACTTAATTATAGAAAAAGAGAAGATGTTTGTCTTACCCCTCAACTGTGTATCTTGATACTTGGACTTGCTGTACTTGGGGGTCATCTGAAATTTCTTAGATTCTTTGTGAAACACATTCTTCTTTTTGGCTGGTGAAACCCTAGGCTAGGATTGGAGCCCATATCATGGCAAATTACAACATGGTACAGAAGCACAGAAGAAAGATGCTGTCTGTAATAAGACCGGTGGACTACAAGGAGTTAAGCTTAAAAAATACTGCAGAAATCAAAACCACAATGAGATACAATCTCACACCAGTTAGAATGGCAATTATTAAAAAAATCAGGAAACAACAGGTGCTGGAGAGGATGTGGAGAAATAGGAACACTTTTACACTGTTGATGGGACTGTAAACTAGCTCAACCATTGTGGAAAACAGTGTGGCGACTCCTCAAGGATCTAGAACTAGAAATACCATTTGACCCAGCCATCCCATTACTGGGTATATACCCAAAGGATTATAAACCATGCTGCTATAAAGACACATGCACACGTACATTTATTGCAGCACTATTCACAATAGCAAAGACTTGGAATCAGCCCAGATGTCCATCAGTGACAGACTGGATTACGAAAATGTGGCACATATACACCATGGAATACTATGCAGCCATAAAAAAGGATGAGTTCGTGTTCTTTGTAGGGACATGGATGCAGCTGGAAACCATCATTCTCAGCAAACTATCACAAGACCAGAAAACCAAACACCGCATGTTCTCACTCATAGGTGGGAACTGAACAATGAGATCACTTGGACACAGGAAGGGGCACATCACACATCGGGGCCTATTGTGGAGAGTGGGGAGGGGGGAGGGATAGTATCAGGAGATATACCTAATGTAAATAACGAGTTAATGGGTGCAGCACACCAACATGGCACATGTATACATATGTAACAAACCTGCACGTTGTGCACATGTACCCTAGAACTTAAAGTATAATAATAATAAAAATAAATTTAAAAATACTGCAGAATGCTTGAAACTGCTGGGAGATTTGAAGGGTATTTTGCAGAGAAACATAAAGAAGGCATGAACACCTTCTCACAGTTTGCATTTAAGATTAATCTGCGCCACTGGGTTTTTATCCAAATGGAATTTCCTGGAGATAAGAACATAGCCACTGAGTCCACCAAAGCAGAGGAACCCTGGCATCATTCTGCCAAACTGCTCCAAACCCTAATATGTCCTAAAATTGGAAGAGTAAGGTGCCTGCAAAGATTCTGGTCTTGGGAGGATGATGTTTGCCTGCACGGCTTGTGTAAGATGATGCTATTCAGGGAGATAGAGAAGCACATTGGCCCTTCTCTTTGTATTGCTTGCATAGAATCCAAGCTTTGCATAGGAGAAAGTCACCCATGGACAGAACCCACACAAGGTAGGACAGAGGTGGACTAAGGTGGGCTAAGGTGTGCTTATACCAAAACAATTATGCAATTCTACTCAATTATTTCTTTAAAAACTTTCATCTTCCTTTACTTCCCTGAATACACACATAGTTTACTATGACGTGCATATTCCTGAATAAATATCATTTCCTTTTGGAGAACCTCCCTCTGCTTGTTATTTAGGTTGACGCTTTCTCAGGTACCACAAGGACTGAATCACTTTTCTTCTCTTCCAAAACTATCCTTTCTTTGTCCTGCATTCAAATTGAGGCAGACAACACAAAGGAAAGTGCTTGGGCTTGTCAAATTTCAGAATCATGATGTGCCTAAGTCTGGCTCTATGGCATTCTTTTTTTTTTTTTTTCTATAGCTACTGTTTAATGATTTTGTTTCCTATTAAAAACAAATCTAGGGAAATATAAAAATATTTTTATGTAATAATGTGTATTATCAAGACAAAAGATCTGACAGGCGCGGTGGCTCACGTCTATAATCCCAGCACTTTGGGAGGCTGAGACGGGTGGATCACCTGAGGTCAGGAGTTAGAGGCCAGCCTGACCAACACAGTGAAACACCGTCTTTACTAAAAATGCAAAAATTAGCCAGGCGTGGTGGCACATCCCTGTAATCCCAGCTATTTGGAAGGCTGAGACAGGAGACTCACTTGAAAAGGCGGAGGTTGCAGTGAGCCGAGATCATGTCATTGCACTCAAGCCTGGGCAAGAAGAGCAAAACTCTCAAAAAAAGAAGAAGAAAAAGAAAAGAAAAAAGACAGAAGATCTGACTTATTCAACTGTGGGAATAAAAAATCAAAAACAGGCTCTATAGGTTAATGAGAGTTAAATGCTTACTTATTTTTCTCTATCTTTGGAATTTAATAATATTACACAGTAACTTGGCATTTTACATTTCAAAACAGCTTACAGTATATTTTAATTCATTAACACAGAGCAGAATTTTAGAAAAATGTATTATGAATTATAAACTGTGATAGTTCTTTTTTTAATCATAAAACAAACCATATTTTCAAGTTTGGAAAATGCTCAGACCTCTTTTCTAAAGAATACAAATGGACATGATATTATGAATAATAATCCCTAATATTTTACTCCCAAATCTCTTTACCAAAGGCAGTTTTGGAATGGTCCTAATTTCTTGAGCTGTATGATCTTCATAATTCAGAGCAGAAGAAAAGTCCAGAGAAAATGATGTTTGCTCTTCTATTGGAGGTTTATCTGTGATACTATTTTTTGCAATTATGATATCTCTTAATGTTTTATTTATTGTTTCCCAGGGTGTCTTTATAAAAGGACACATTGAAGAGTTCAGGTTTAACTGCTGTGATTTCATAACTGCTCATCAGCTATGTGGGAAATACAGTTGCAGGTTTCTGGTCTGTTATCTCTGCTTATGAAAGTTGACAGAACTGGGCAGAGAAAGTTTTTTTTTTTTTTTTTTTTCCAAAATTAACCAGTAAGGAACCGTCTCCTGTTTCATAACATGCCCTTCGCCACTCCTCGATTAAATCACATCTCAAATTCACAGGAAGATATTGAGATGTAAGAATATGATAATCCTTTCGTTCTATTCAACTGGTGTCTTTCTTGTCCACACAGATAATAGAATTTTTCAAAAATGTCCCCAACTTGTACCAAATGCTGCTCTGCTGCTCCACTGAAAGCAAAGCGCCCCTCCCTTCTGGTACAGTTCTGTCATAAAGGAGGTAGTTGCCTTTCCTTTTCAACTCACTGGAAGCTAATGCCTCTCACCCTTTCACTCAGTCCACGTTTCAGGATAAAATTTCCACGTCAAGAAAATCATTTCTTTGCAAATTTGGTTAACCCATGATGGGTTTTAAAACTTCCTTCAGGTGTAAAAGAAGACGAACATATATAATCAAATGAAAGAACTGGAAGACTGTTTTTATTGTACTTTCTCAACCAATCCTTAGTGCAACACTGTCAAAAAAAAGGGAATCGTAATACATGTTGGCATGGTAACAAAAATACTAAGCACTCTGGAAGAGAAAATGCTTGGAAAAATCAAAGATTGGAGTATAACATTAGGATGGCTTGAAGATGATGTGTATACACACATATATATCTATGCATATATATTTCTCTTATTAAAACTTTTTTATAACAGCCTTAAATAAAATCAATATTACATTGAATTTAATAAAAAATAAATATTCTTTATTCTAAAATTGTGATTTCCGTAGCTTTAAAATTTTGTGTATTTATTTATTTTTTAAATAATTTTAACTTTTATTTTAGATTCGTAGGGCACAGGTGCAGGTTTATTACCTGGATATATTGCAGGATGCTGAGGCTTGAGGTACAACTGATCTCATCACTCAGGTATTGAGTGTAGTATGTGATAGTTAGTTTCTTTTTTTAAAAAAAAAACCCTTTCTCCCTTCCCTTTCACTCCCTCTAGAAACTCACAGTTTCTATTGTTGCTATCTTTATGTGCATGACTACCCAATGTTTAGCTCCCAGTTACCAGTGAGAACAAGGATATGGATTTCTGTTCCTGTGTTAATTCTCTTAGGATAAAGAACTTCAGCTGTATTCATGTTGCTGCAAAGGACATGATTTCCTTCTTTTTCATGGCTGTGTAGTATTCCATGGTGTATATGTACCACATTTTTCTTTATCCAGTCCACTGTTGATGCGCACCTTGGTTTATTCCATGGCTTTGCTATTGTGAATAGTGCTGCAATGAACATGTGAGTGTGGGTGTCTTCTGCTAAAATGATTTATTTTCTTTTGGATATATACCCCATAATGGAATTGCTGGGTCAAGTGGTAGTCGAAGTTTTGTGAGACATCTCTAACCCGCTTTCCACAGTGGCTGAACTACTTTACATTTCCCCCAACAGTGTATCAGCTGTTCCCTTTTCTCCATAGCCTTGCCCATATCTGTTGGTTTTTGACTTTTTAATAACAGTCACTCTGACTGGTGTGAGATGGTGTCTCATTGTAGTTTGATTTGCATTTCTCTGATGATTAATAATGATGGACATTTTTTCATGTTTGTTGGTCACTTGTATGTCTTCTTTTGAGAAGTGTCTGTTCATATCTTTGGCCCATTTTTAATAGGGTTATTTGGTTTTTGCTTGTTCAACTATTTAAGTTCCATGTAGATGATGGATATTAGACCCTTGTTGAATGAATAATTTGTAAATATTTTATCCCATTCTGGAAGCTGTCTGTTCACTCTTTTGATAGTTTCTTTTGCTGTGCAGAAGACCTTTAGTTTAATTAGATCCCTCTTGTTATTTTTTGCTTTTGTTGCAACTGAATTGAGAACTTAGTCATAAATTATTTTCCAAAGGCAATATCCAGAATGTTGTTTTCTTCTAGAATTTTTTTAGTTTGAGGTCTTACATTTAAATCTTTAATCCATCTTCAGTTAATTTTTGTCTATGGTAAAAAGTAGGGGTCCATATAGCTAGCCAGCTATCTCAACACAATTTATTGAACAGGAAGTTCTTTCTCCTTTGCTTATTTTTGTCAACTTTATTAAAAACAAGATAGCTGTAGGTGTACAGCTTTATTTGTGGGTTCTCTATTCTGTTCGATTTGTCTACGTGTCTGTTTTTGTACCAGTACCATGCTGTTATGTTTACTGTAGCCTTATAGTATGGTTTGAAGTCAGGTAATGTAAAAACTCTCATATTGTTTCTTTTTCCTTTTCTTTCCTTTTTTTTTTTTTTTTTTGCTTGGAATTGCTTTGGCTATTTGGGCTCTTTTGTTGTTGTTGTTCCAAGTGAAGATTAGCATAGCTGTTTCTAGTTCTGTAAAAAGTGACATTGGTAGTTTGACAGGAATGCTATTGAATGTGTACATTGCTTTGGGTAGTATGGCCATTTTCATATTAGTTCTTCCCATCCATGAGCATGGTGTGTTTTTCCATTTGTTCGTGTCACCTATGATTTATTTCTGCAGTGTTTTGTAATTCCCCTTGTAGAGACATTTACCTCCTTGGTTAGATGCACACCTAGATTTTTGGTGTGTGTGTGTGTGTGTGTGTGTGTGTGTGGCTATTGTAAATGAGATTGTGTTCTTGATTTGGCTTTCAGTTGAATGTCATTGGTGTATAGAAATGCTACTGATTTTTGTACATTGATTTTGTATCTTAAATTTTATTGAAGTAATTTATCAGTTGCAGAAGTCTTGGTGGAGTCTTTAGTGTTTCTTAGGTATAGAATCATGTTGTCCACAAAGAGAGATTTACTTATGTTCCTTTTTGGATGCCTTTTATTTCTTTGTCTTACCTGATTGCTCTGGCTAGTACTTCCAGTACTATGTTAAATAGGAGTGGTGAGAAAGGGTATCCTTGTCTTATTCAAGTTCTTAAGGGGAATGCTTCCACTTCTTGCCCATTCAGTGTGATGTTGGCTGTGGGTTTGTCATAGGTAGCTCTTATTTTGAGGTTTGTTCCTTCAATGCCTAGTTAGTTTAGTATTTTTAGAATGAAGGGATGTTGAAGTTTATCAAAAGTTTTTTCCATGTCTATTGAGATGATTATATGGTTTTAGTTTTTAATTCTGTTTATGTGGTGAATCACACTTATTGATTTGTATGTATTAGGCAAAACTTGCATCTCAGAAATGAAGTTTACTTGGTCATGGTGAATTAACTTTTTGATGTGCTGTTGGATTTGGTTTTCTAGTATTTTGTTGAGTATTTTTGTGTCTTTATTCATTAGGGATATTGGCCTGTAGTTTTCTTTTTGTTGTGTCTTTGCTAGGTTTTGTTATCAGGTTGATGCTGTTTTATAGAAGGAGGTAGGCAGGAGTCTCTCCTCCTCATTTTTGAAATAGTTTCAGTAAAATTAGTACCAGCTCTTCTTTGTATGTCTAATAGAATTTAATTGTGAGTCCATGTGGTCCAGGTCTTTTTTTTTTTTTTTTTTTTTTTGGTTGGTAGTTGTTTTTTTAATTAATGATTCAGTTTTGTAACTCAATATTGGTCTGTTCAGGTTTTCAATTTCTTCCTGATTCAAGCTTGGAAGATTATGTGTTTCCAGGAATTCATCCATTTCTTCTAGATTTTCTAGTTTTTGTGCATAGAGGGATCTATAATAGTCTCTGAGGATCTTTTGTATTTCTGTAGGATTGATTGTAATGTCATCTTTCTTGTTTCTGATCGTGCTTATTTGAATCTCATTTTTTCTTTTTAATTTAGCTAGCCGTCTATCAACCTTGTTTATCCTTGCAAAAACACCAATTTTTGGTTTCATTGATTCTTTATATGGCTTTGGGGTCTCAATTTCATTCATTTCTGCTCTGGTTTTCATTATTTCATTTCTTTTGCTAGCTTTGGGGTTAGTTTGTTCTCATTTTTCTAGTTCCTCTAGATGTGATGTTAGATCATTAGTTTGAGATGTGTCTAACTTTTTAAGGTATGTGTTTAGCACTATAAACTTTCCTCTTAATACTGTTTTTGCTGCATACCATAGCTTTTAATATGCTATGTCTCTGTATTCATTTATTTCAATGATTCCTTTTACTTCTACCTTAATTTCATTGTTTACCCAGAAGTCATTCAGGAGCAAGTTGCTTAATTTCCCTGTAATTACAGTTTTGAGAGATCTACTTGGTACTGATTTCTATTTTTATTCCACTGTGATCCATGAGTGTGGTTGATATGATTTCTGTTTTTTTGTTTTGTTTTGTTGTGTTCTTTTTTTTTTTTTTTTTTTAGTTTATTGAGACTTCCTTTGCAGTCAAGCTTGTGGTTTGATCGATTTTGGATTATGTTCCATGTACAGATGAGAATAATGTATATTCTGTGTTTGATGGGTAGAATATTCTGTAGATACCTATTAGGCACAATTGGTCAAGTGTCAAATTTGAGTCCAGAATACCTTTGTTAGTTTGTTAGTTTTTTGTCTTAATAATCTATCTAATGCTGTCAGTGGAATGTTGAAGTACCTCACTATTACTGTGTGGCTGTGTAAGTCTTTTTGTAGATCCAGAAGTACTTGTTTTATGAATCTGGGTACTCTAATGTTGGATACTCTAGGTACTCTAATGTTGCATATATATTTAGAATAGTTGAGTCTTCTTATTGAATTGAACAATGTATCATTATGTAATGCCATTCTTTGTCCTTTATAACTATGGTTTTGCTTAAAGTCTGTTTTGTGTGATATAATATTTTTGTGTGTGTGTTCCATTTTTGGGGTAGATTTTTCTCTAACCCTTTACTTTGAGCCTATCAGAGTCATTACACGTGATGTGGGTCTCTCGAAGAAAGCAGATAGATGCATCTTGGTTTTAGTTTTAGTTTTAGTTTTTTTTTTTTTTTTTTTTTTTTTTTTTTATTCTAACTTACTACTCTGTGCCTTTTAAGCAGGGCATTTGGACCATTTACATTCAAAGTTAATGTTGATATGTGAGGTTTTGATCCCATTGTGAAGTTGTTAGCTGATTGCTTTGTACTTTCTATTGTGTGGTTGCTTTATGAGGTTGGTAAGCTCTGTACTTAAGTATATTTTTGTGGTAGCAGGTATTGTTCTTTCATTTCCATGTTTAGAACTCCCTTAAGGGTCTCTTGGAAGGCTGGTCTAGTGGTAATCAATTCCCTTAGCACTTGCTTTTCTGGAAAATATTTTATTTCTTCTTCACTTATGAAGTTTAGTTTGGCAGGATATAAAATTCTTGGTTGGAATTTATTTTCTTTAAGAATGCTGACAATAGGCCTCCAATCTCTCCTGGTTTGTAAGGTTTCTGCTGAGAAGTCCTCTGTTAGACTATTAGGATTCCCTTTGTACATGATCTGACCTTTTTTTCTAGCTGCCTTTAACAACTTTTCCTTTAATATTAATCTTGGACAATCCAGTGACTATATGCTCTGGTGGATGTTCATTTTGTATAACATATTGCAGGTGTTCTCTGTATTTCTCATATCTGGATGTCTATCTCTTTAGCAAGATTATGGAAAGTTTTTTGAATTATTTCCTTAAATATGTTCTTCAGTTGTTTATATTTTCTCCTTCTTTCTCAGGAATGCCAATAAAAAGCAGATTTGGTGGCTTAACATAATCCCACATATTTTCAAAGGCTTTGTTCATCTTTTTAAAGTCATCTTTCTTTATTTTTGTCTGACCAAGTTAGTTCAAAAGACCAGTCTTCAAGTTCTGAAATTCTTTCTTTTACTTGGTCTATTCTATTGATAAAGCTGTCAATTGTGTTTTTAAATTCTTTAAGTGGGTTTTTCAATTCTAGAATCTCTGATGGATTTCTTTTAAGATGTTTATCTCTGCCTTCATTTCCTCAGTGGCTTTAGAAGTTTCTCTGCATTGATTTTCAACTTTGTCTTAGATCTCATTGAGCTCCCTTGAAATCCATGCCTAGAATTTTTTATCTATTACTTCTTAGTTTCCATGTTGGTTAACAACTGCTGAAGAGCTAGTGTGATCCTTTGGTGGTGTAACTACATTTAGATTTTTATGTTGCCAGAATTCTTGTGCTGGTTTCTTCTATCTAGAGATGCCGGCACTGTTGAGTTTTGTAATTATATTCATGTGAGTAGAATTTTTTCTTTATCTTTCTTTCTCTAAAATATATATAGTTTCCCTTTTCCTTTTCCCCCTACCCCTACTCCAGGGGATGTGACTGTAGAGCATGGGGTAGGGTCTTTTGACTTTACTCCTGTAGCCTTAGGCAATTCTGTCAGCAGATTTTATATTGTACTGTGCTCTTTGGCCTATAAGCCACTTGATGGTGTTTATAGGTAAGAATCACTTGAGCCAACATGGCTGGGTATATACTTTATCCTTGTTTACTGGGAGAAGCTCTTTTTTGACTTAGGCAATGGGTTTGTTGGCTGCATTCTGGTCTGAACTAACCCCAGGGCTGGAGACCAAGATGGGTGAGGCCAGACCAGGAGAGTCCACCTCCAGATTTCCCATAGGCAGGCATAAGCACCAACACTGAAGGATAATTCAGTGGGTGACCATCACGTGCCCAGAGGTGTGTCTAGGCATGGAGCTTCGAAATATCCTTGGCTCCAAGTTCTCTGCATGGAGATCTGGGGCTTCCAAATGCCTAATCCTGGAGAGTCAGTGCTCCAGAGACCTGGAGATCTGCCTGGGTCTGGAGTGGAAAGGGTCCACCTGCACCAGGATCTCTGCCTTGGAAAGGTGGAGTGGCTCAGTCTGCTGTTTCAGGGGACAGGGTGCTCTGAATACCCAGAGATCTGCTTTGATCAGCCAGATGCTGTTGCAGGGACTGTTTGACCACATTCTCCTCCACAGGTTCTGGGGTGTCCTTCACAACTCCACTGGATTCTCATTTTCCTTCTTGAATTAAAGCTCTCAGAATTCATCTCAATGCACTGCCTCTCTATTTCCAAGTGGCTGAGACATGCTAGAAGCCTCTATTCTACCATCTTGGAGAAAGAAAAAAAAAAAAAACCCAGCTTTTAAATTTTGACTGCTTCTCTCAGTAATCTAATTTCCCAGGAACTTATTGTGCTTTTATCATTGGCTTCTAACTCATCCAGGTTATTACTGTAATTCCATTCACACTGGCAAGCAGCTGGCCCTGACTTTGCATTTTCTATTTTATTCTCACGTTTATTAATCTTGTCTTGGTCTCTTGCTCCTCTCCTCACCCAAACCACATGGAATCAAACAAACCCTCATCTTTAAAAAGCCGTGCTGAAGGCAGGCCAGCAACCACACTCCCCCAGAAGCTTTTAGTTGGGTTGCTAACCTTAAGTAATATATTTTGGTGAACTATTTCTATTCTTTACCTCAGATTTCCACCACATTTCCCTAAATATAACACTAATGTACAGTTGAACTAGTCTTCCAATACCATCTTGAGGCCAAGTCCAATATATCAACAAGATGAGGGGATATTTAAGCCAAGTGAATTTACATATTTCTTGTGTGAGCATTCGCCAGATGCTTAGAAGAAAACTGACCCAAGAATGGAGGTAAATTTTTACAAGACATGCTACTCCACAGTTACAAAAATCAGAAGATAGCAGACTTCCTGAATGAATCAAATCAAAAGCAGTGCCAAACCCATAGAATCAGATGTGGAAAGAATCCTAACAGTCATGGATTTTCAACCAATTTCAGGTTATTAATTCTAGAGCATGCTTTAAAAAGTGATTTAACAAATGCAGTTGACGTGTTTGCCTTGACATGCAAAAATGTATGTGATATATTAAAGTTGAAGTAAGATTTATATACAATGAAATGTACAGATCTTAAATGTGTAAGTCTATGTGCTTTAATAAATATATACCCCCATAACCAGCAACCCAATCAAGACGGAAGCATTTCTATCACCCCAGAAACTCCTCCCTGGGGTTCATTCCAGTAAATTCTCAACCCTTACTGGCAACAACTATATTAATTTATATCATCATGAAATCATACTAAATGTTTCCATTTGTGTTCAGCTTCTTAGATCAACACATTTTTGTGACTCATTCATGTTTCTGCATTTGTCAGCAACTCACTTTTTTAAATTTCTGAAAAGTGTTCTACTGTACAATTATAGCTTATCCATTTTTCTGTTGATAAAAATTTGAATTCTTAAATTGGGCTATTACAAATAAGAATGCTATACACCTTCTTGCACAAGTATTTCTGTGGACATATGTTTTCATTTCTCTTGGGTAAATACCTAGAAACGACATGACTGGGCCATAGAATGGGCATGTGTTTAGTTTCCTAAGACACCGCAGGTTTTCTGAAGTGGTGGGACCATTTTATCTTCTCACCATTCATGTGTGAAAGGTCCTACAAACTCATCATTCATTACTTGATATTATCAGTATTATTTAACTTTAGGAAGGCTTTCACTCATTGTTTTTTCACTGTTTTCTTTGATAACTAATAATGTGGAACATCTTTTTATGTGCTGCTGTTGTTTTTGTTATTTCTCTTCCATTTACTGTAGGTGCTTTTGTGCCTGTCTAGAAAATATTTACTCATGCTGATGTTATAAAGTTCTCTCACGTTTTCTCCCAGGAGCATTAGGGTTTTAGCTCTTATGTTTTCTCAGTGGTAAGAGGTAAGGTCTGAGCTCATCTTCCTCTATGATTGAGTTTTTTCTGTTCCTCAGCACTGTTTGGTGAAAGACTTTCCTCTCCATGTTGAAATGTCAAGGTCCCTTTGTGATGGGTCCATACTAGAATTTCTACTATGTAACAAAAATCCATTTTTGATCCTTATGCCAATACCATACTGTGTTGATTACTGTAGCTTCACAAGTCCTGAATTCAGGTAGTTTGAATCTTCAAAATTTGTTCTTCAACCAAATATGTTGTTAAATTCAAAAGAACAATGATCATTTTGGTATAAAGAAATAATATATAAAAAGAAGCATATATAAATGTATACATTAATATAAATGTAGGGCAAAGCAAGAAGCCATAAGCAATGATATTCTTTGGAGATAGGTACTGTTATTTCAATAAAGAGTCTTGCACTTTGGATTTTATGTCCTTAGTAGAAAATATAGCATTTAATTATTTAAATTCACTCATGAATTAGTTGCATTAAAAATGTTTATGGTAAAATCATAAAATTTAAAAAATATTCAACCGTATTTTAAAATTTTTAAAAGTGCTTTTCTCCAAACTAATGTATCAGTTTTTCATTGACAGATGAGTTGATTGATAGAAAGAGGATGGAAATTCATATGTGTGAATGCTTAGTCTGCATCAATGCTTATAAATTTGTTCTTTCAGCAAGAAGATATATATGCTTGGCTCAAAAGGGCTATTTAACATGTTCAAGGTCACACATTCAGTAGGTGATATAGGTGAGATATGCCTCTGACATTCCAAAGTTCACTCTTTTTCTTTCTTTCTTTTTTATTTTTTTTGAGTCAGAGTCTCACTCTGTTGCCCAGGCTGGAGTGCTGTGACACGATCTCGGCTCACTGCAAGCTCTGCCTCCCGGGTTCACGGCATTCTCCTGCCTCGGCCTCCCAAGTAGCTGGGATGACAGACACCCGCCACCACGCCCAGCTAGTTTTTTGTATTTTTTAGTAGAGACGGGGTTTCACCATGTTAGCCGGGATGGTCTCGATCTCCTGACCTTGTGATCTGCCTGCCTCGACCTCCCAAAGTGCCAGGATTACATATGTGAGCCACCACACCCGGCCCACTCCTTTAAAAAAAAAGAAAAAAAACAGCCTGGGCATGGTGGCTAATGCCTGTAATCCCAACACTTTGGGAGACCAAGGCAGGTGGATCATGAGGTCAAGAGATTGAGACCATCCTGGCCAACATGGCGAAACTCCGTCTCTACTAAAAATATCAAAATTGGCTGGGCGTGGTGGCAGGTGCCTGTAATCCCAGCTACTCTCGAGGTTGAGGCAGGAGAATCACTTGAACCAGAGAGGCGGAGGTTGCAGTGGGCCAAGATTGTGCCACTGCACTCCAGCCTGGCAAGAGAGACTCTGTCAAAAAACAAACAAACAAAAGACAAAAACAAAAACAACAACAAAAAACTATTCCCTCTTTAATTTTTTTTTTTTAATTATCTGTGTAGGTTCATAGGAATTAAGAAAGAAAATACTGCTGCTTCTTTCTGCACATCCTAGATGACTAATGCCAATGGCAAGGACTGTTAGAGGTTCCTCGAAGGACGACCTTCTCCACATTCACGGAGAAGAACAGATCTGAAGTGAGCTTCACCTGCCTGTGGGGAGGGCAGTAGCCCATCTTCTGATCCCACCTACTTCCATGTTTTCAGCAGCAAATCCAGGTTTCCTTATTAACAAATCTGCCCAAACTTATTAAACATTAGTCAGCCTCTTTAAACAGTGAAGAAAAGTTTTTAGCATTCTGGGAAAAGACCTGAATTTAGCTTCCAAAACCTGAGTTGGAGAATTTTCAGGATGAGATGATATAGCCACTGTGATGGTCTCATAAGTAAGACACTGGAAGGCCACAGGCTGGGTCAGATGTTTCCAGATGAAAAAGAACATCTGACCCAGTCTGTGGCTTTCCATGGACCAAATACCCAGGGAACTGTCACACGTATCAAATATTTCATGAATCAACTTTCCCAAAAGCTACATAGCGAAACTTCCCCTGTCATCTCAGAAGCTCAGAGCACCCTTTATTCACAAAATAGAAGCAGTCACATAAGGACTTCCTCAATTTTCCATGACTGACTGCACTATCCTGCCAGCCTGTACCCTTGCCTTTCGATAAAGAGAGAAGAGGCCAGGACTCGCTGTGGTGGGGAGGTCACCATTCCTCATTGAATCAGGTGATTTCTTCCAAGAAAGTTTCCCTTAGGCTGGATAAAGAAAATGTGGTACATATACACCATGGAATACTATGCAGCCACAAAAAGGATTAGATCATATCCTTTGCAGGGACATGGATGGAGCTGGAAACCATCGTTCTCGGCAAACTAACACAGGAACAGAAAACCAAATACTGCATGTTCTCACTCATAAGTGGGAGCCGAAAAAAGTGAGAACACATGGACACAGGGAGGGGAACAACACACACTGGGGCCTGTCAGGTGATGGGGTTGGGGAAGGGAGAGCACTGAGAAAAATGGCTAATGTATGTTTGGCTTAATACCTAGGTGATGTGTTGATAGGTGTGGCAAACCACCATGGCACACGTTTACCTGTGTAACAAACCTGCACATACTGCACATGTATCACAGCACTTAAAAAAAAAAAGCAATGATTTTCTGCCTTTCCAGAAGATAGGATCATCCGTATAGCTTACATGCTTGGGATGTGTGTCCCCTTAAAGCACAATCCCCCGTTGATCCCACTCCCTTCGAACCATCATGCCGTCTTCTGCTGCCCTTCTTGTAAGTGTTGGCACTCTTGTCTCTACTGTTCACCTTTTTCTCTCTCAATGCCGATCCATCACCCCTTTGTCCATACCCACCATTGTGTTTCCTCTTAGCCACATCACCACGGCTTCAAGTCCCGCCTGTCCCTCAGCAAAATCCATGTTCATCCCTCTCAGGTGCACAGTCTCACAAGATGGTGCAGACCCGCTGCCCTGGGTTTTAGCTTTAATTTTGGTTTTAATTCTCACCTTAGATTGTAAACTTCTTGAGAACAGGATTTGAGCCTTCTATTTTTCTAAGACTCCCAAAGACTTGCATTTTTATATCCCCATATTGCTAACCTTCATAGTGTGTTTAAAATAAAAGCTTCCTATGTTTTGATTAAAATAGGTATAAATATGAATGTTCTTTCCAAAAGAAAAACTTTCCTTAAGCATGTGGGATTGTCTTGAAGATCATACAGCAGTGATTTATGAAAAATGACTTTGGATATGAAAAGCCATGGACCTTTTCCCATTGTTCCTAAATTTTATAATGTCTGCCTTGAACCTGAAGCATTTGGGATGACCAAACAGATCCTGCCCTACTTACTTACTTGGAATCCCACCGGGGTGGTTTTATCTGATCAGCCCCTCCAGACAGCAAATCTTGATTACAATTGCTCCTTGGCTTCTTACCTAGATCATATTCCTCTCTTTAAAAATATCAGAAGCTGCTTTTGCTGTTAATTTATGGTTTTATGAGATTAACAGAAAGGATTTGTTTGAATTTACTAATCCCATGTTACGTGATGGACCATAAGTTGTTTACAATTATTATGCATTTACACATATTTAACAATTAAATACTATGCTGTGTAAGCCTAATAGTACTACACAATTCACACTGCCATGCCGGTGGGATTCAGGCTCAGGCGTGGCTGCAGAAAATGCTTATATCTTAATTCCATTGGTTCCTCCTCCTTCCTCATTCTATTTTTGCGTCTTCCTCTGGTCCTTTTCTGTGCCATTTTTTCTAGAATTATTCCTCATTTCATGGTCTTTATGGCCATTGCAGAGACTTCTCTGATATGCTATGAATATTTATGTCCCTTCTAAAATTCATGTTAAAACATAATCCCCAGGCAACAGTACGGAAGATATGGCCTTTGAGAGGTAATGGAGTCCTGAAGGCCCCACCCTTGAGAATGGGATTAGCCTACTTATAAAAGGGCTTGACCCAGGGAGTTCTCCTCCTTTTACCTTCCACCTTTTCCATGAGAGGTCATAGAATTTTTACCCTTTGTAGGACAGACTCATAGGGCACCAAATGCCAGGACCTTGATCTTGGACTTACCAGCCACCAGAACTGTGAGAAATGAATTTCTATTCTTTATGAACTGTTCAGTCTCAGGTCTTCTGTTAATTGGAGCACAAATGGGCTAAGACTTTCTCATTGCTTTTCTGTCCTTAGGTCTTTATGTTTCAGACAAAGTCAGGTTCCAGAAATTGGGGGTCAAGAGCATCTCAGGTTACATTTGCTTGAAGATACATGTTATTTTGTCCTATACAATTCTTTAACTTAAAAATGTGAATTATTTGTTAACATTTAAACAGTAGGATATTCTATGCTACATAAAGATTTTTTTTTCTCTTAAAAGAACAGAGACTCTAGCGTTTCCACAGAACAACAGTTGACAACATTGTCAGAGCAGCTCTGGTCTCTCTGGAGGCCTGGAGTCCCAGGCTGGCTCCCATTTTTACTAGCACAACACCCAGCTGTGATTTTATTTTTTATTTACCTCCTGATCACCCAGGCACTTGAATTTCTGAATTCTGGCTTCTGCAAAGTTTTCTGATCCGACTGCTGCTGCACTCAGGGCTTATTAAGCCATGAATCCGTGAACAAGGTGAGGATGCTTTTTCTCTATGTTCCAGTTCTATTCCTAGTTGTCCTGTAAACTCCTCGAACATAGAAATTGTTACTTTTTCATCACGTGCACCACAAAATGGCTTCTTCGTTTTCCATCATTAGTTGAGTATAGTTTCAAGTATCCCAAGAAAGGAAGGTTTCTGGAGCCCGTCTTAGCTTTGGGCAGGAAGAGACCATCTTCCAGGCAGGCAGAGAGCTGCTGGGAACACCTTGCCTGCCGTCCGGGTTATGTCTGTGGTACGCTATGGCTTGTGCCCGAGAGGTTGCAGCCACCTGGGGTTTTAGGTTCGTGTTCTAAGTGTGTCTGTGAGTGAGAAATACATGTTGTATTTACTTCCAATAAAATTACCTTGTAGATTCTACCAGGCAATGGCTCTCTTTCTTTCTCTTACCATATTTGGTTCCACAGGAGGTAATGAAACCTCATATGTTTTTGCTCAGGCTATGTTGTTAGTCACGATGGCTTCCTGCTATCCATGCTATACTCTTCTAGCCTGAATTACAATAGTGTGGTGAACTATTCAGAGTGTTGACAAAAGAAAAAAATTAAAATTATCCTTTCTGTGAAAAAAGGTTGAATTTCCTTTGAATTCATCAGACATGAAATTTTGACGGAGGTTGCAGTGAGTCAAGAATGCACCACTGCACTCCAGCCTGGGCGACAAGAGTGAAACTCTGTCTCAGAAGAAAACAAAACAAATAAACAAAAAAAAATTTAACTGCCCCAACCCTTGTTTATTTCAAGGACGTGTCTGTGGATGTTATGTGTCGTTCAGCTTCAGAATTTGGAATTTTCCATTTTTGGCACTAAAATAATATCCTTTTCCCATAGAAAACACAAGTATTTTTTAGTTTTAAATATGACGATTTAATTATGCACAACCTGAAAACCAGTTTTCATCAGGTTAAGCTCTAATGGCTGTGACTAAAGTTGGTAGCCAGCATCCTTTACCGCTTCTGAAACATTGGTGTGAGAGAAGGAGGCTTAAACTGTGTAATGGGAAAGAATTATAGACTATTGTCATATAATCAGCAAATATGCCTGTGAATATTTAACCTGCAGACAGCAAAGCCCTGTGAGAAAAATACTATCACCCTTGGTAATAAATCCTATTACTGGAATGGCGTCAATCTGCCAGTTCATTAATAACTCCATAAAAAGCATGTTCCTTCTGTAAACATTCCAGATGGATGTTACAGAAGAATATCAGGTTGAGTCAACAGAAGTGTTGTAAAAAGACTAAATAGCATATGCTAATTCCCCTTCTCTCTTCTAAAAGGCAGACTAATCAGGGGACTGGCAGTTTTCCTTCACTTTTCTTTTCTTTTCTTTCTTTCTTTTATTTTTATTATTATTATTATTTTTGAGACAGAGTCTCACTCTGTCGTAAGTGCAGGGGCGTGATCTTGGCTCCACCTCCCGGGTCCCAGCAATTCTCCTGCCTCAGCCTCCCTAGTAGCTGGGACTACAGGTGCGCACAACCACACCCAGCCAATTTTTTGTATTTTTAGTAGAGATGAGATTTCACCGTGTGAGCCAGAATGGTCTCTATCTCCTGACCTCGTGATCCGCCCGCCTCGGCCTCCCAGCTTCCTCCACTTTTCTAGTGAGTTCCTGCGCTGTCCAGGTCCACTCAGCCAAGAGCATAAATAGAACTTAAAAATACTAAAGAAACAAACAAGCAAATAAAAACCTATTCAGCACTAAATGCATTCTCATCCACTCCGCCCCCTACTCCCTAAGTTGTAATCACTAAATAAATTCTGACAAATCGCGCTTTAACAACCAAAGGGTTTCTCCATAGCACAGCTATCAGTTGTTACACAGTGCAGCAAGCTTGCAGCTATAACCCAGGAGGGGAATGCCAGAAACTTACCTGAACACCTAGACAGAAGCTCAGAAGGTTGGCAGAAATTTGCACTCCACGAATTGACTCAGCGGTTATACTTGAAACTGGGTGTGAAATAGAATTCCACAACTGAAAGGTACTTCTAGTATTAGCTGATCCGATGGTTCTTAACTTTGTTTTTGCCTCCAGAAAAACCCCTTCTTCAAGTGAGTTCAATTTTCAAAACAGATAAAAGCAAGGTGGCTTGAATGAAAAGGCCGGAAGCGGGGCAGAGAGGGCCACCCCTTTTGCTCCTCCTCTCACCTGGACAGGGTGTTCCATCATTCTTTCTTTTTTTTTTTTTTTTGAGACGGAGTCTCGCTCTGTCGCCCAGGCTGGAGTGCAGTGGCCGGATCTCAGCTCACTGCAAGCTCCGCCTCCCGGGTTCACGCCATTCTCCGGCCTCAGCCTCCCGAGTAGCTGGGACTACAGGCGCCCGCCACCTCGCCCGGGTAGTTTTTGTATTTCTTAGTAGAGACAGGGTTTCACCGTGTTAGCCAGGATGGTCTCGATCTCCTGACCTCGTGATCCGCCCATCTCGGCCTCCCAAAGTGCTGGGATTACAGGCTTGAGCCACCGCGCCCGGCCTCCATGATTCTTTCTAAAGGCTTTGTGAAGCACAATTTTTAGGTGACTGCACAGGGCAATTGCGTTTTACAGTCATAGTAACAAGGTTACCAGAAAGAAAAAGACTTTCTGCAGTGTGTTTTTTTTCAGGCTAAACTTTTGCTTAAGAAGATTTTAAAATCATCAGTTCAGTAACAGGTAACCTTGAACATACCTTATTGGAAGAAGTTGAAACTGAAAGTAGTGAAACAACCCACTTCCTGGCTGGGCGCGGCGGCTCACGCCTGTAATCCCAACATTTTGGGAGATCGAGGCAGGCAGATCACCTGAGGTCAGGAGTTCGAGACCAGCCTGGCCAACATGGTGAAACCCCGTCTCTACTAAAAATACAAAAATTAGCTGGCTGCAGTGGCATGCTCCTGTAATCCCAGCTACTCGGGAAGCTGAAGTTGGAGAATCACTTGAACCCAGGAGGCAGAGGTTGCAGTGAGCTGAAATCACGCCACTGCACCCCAGCCTGGGCAACAGAGCCTGACTCCATCTCAAAAAAAAAGAAAAAGAAAGAAAGAAAGAAAAAAGAAAAACAAGCCACCTCCTCACTGAGGTTACCTGTAGCTCTGCCCAATTGTAATATGTAGACAGGTATGTTTAAAAGTTGGGTCAATGCTGCTGTTAGCACACAGATACAGAGAAGCACCCTATAGATCAGAAAATGTTACTGCTTGTCCTGAGTCTGTCAGCAATGAGGGGTGTGAGCCTTTCCCTTGGGTTATTTAGCCTTTCCCTTCGGTTATTTAGCCTTTCCCTTCTCTCTTTTCTCACGATTTGTTCTCTGACCACAAAAATGAACACATGTGCATTGTTATTAACTTGAAATTATAAATGGATATAAGGAAAATGAAAAGAACAATGCTGTTAATATTTTGGTGTGTTTTTCTTCATTCATGAAAGTTTACATGCATGTGTGCATACGTGTATATTTACACAAAGTTGGGACTTCTGTAATATTGTTATCTTGTCATATGTTTTACTGAATATAAAAATATGAAACCTGCATTTCCATGTCATTAAGCATCCTCTGAAAACACAATTTTAATACATTTCAGTAGTAAGATAGAATCTCAAACAGTTGACATGCCCTAAATGATTAAATCATTGTCTTATTTGGGGTAACTAAGAAATTTTTCTTTCATAGCATTTATTTCTATACATTCTGTAGAAAACATCCTCATAAATAAACTTTGTGCACTCTTTGTTAATTTCTTCTGAAGGCACACCTAGAATCATTACATTAGTGTGAAAGACATAACCATGTTTAATACTATATATTCATATTGCCAAATTACCCTGGAAAATCCTTAATATAGCACTATAATTTCCTTTTAAGTCTTTCCTTTTAAAATAATTTAATAGAGCACTGCTCTATTAGTTTAATTTAATTTTGGGTGATTAATCCGGGTTGGCTTTTTATCATATCTTTATCAGCGGCTTGCACTTCTTTGGTTAATTGTTTTCCTGACCTTATCCCCATTTTTCTAATGGATTATTTTACTTTTTTGTTTTCACTAAGGAAGCTCATTTTAAGTTAATTATTTTTATGTTAACCCTTTAAGTTTCAACTACTGAAGCTTTAACATGGTGATAGTCACATCAGTCTTGCCTTTCTCACAGGGATTGCATGGACCAAATGAGAAAAGTACATTAAAATGCCACATAAACACCATCATATAAAACTATTAAGTAAAAATAATCCAAAAGCATTAATCATGTCATAATAGTACTAACAGTTGCTACTTATTGAGTGAGTTCTATAGATATAGTGGTGCTATGTGTTATACATACACTAGCTATTTAAGAACTCTGTAAAATAGGAATTATATTCTCAGTGTCTAGATGAGGAAACAGGATGAGCAAGAATAGATAAATTACCGATAGTTATACAACTAGCACGTTGTGGAGCCAGGATTTAAATCTAGGAGTCATTGTCTTCAGTGCCTGTATTTTTACTCACTGTTGTAATAAACCCAACCACAAGCTCCTTAACAACACTCTAGGACCTCCACAGGAAGGGCCTTCCAAAGAAGCCCACAGGAACCATTACAACCATATCTTTGGGTCCTGATCACCAAGCTTCATCTAATAATCCAACCCCTCTTCTCTCCCTTCTCTCCTCCACGAAAATGAAAATTCTGCAGTAAGGCTAAAACAGAAAAAAATAGGCAGCAGGGGATGGGGTAAACAGACGTATCTAATAATAATATTATATCCTGAATAGTCATGGCCAGTCATGTAATAACTGAACAGTCCTGAGAGAGTTGCTGGAATTATTTTTGTTTTGTACCAGGCATAAAAATATATATAAAATCCACAGGGAAGAAAAGACTTCATCGTCTATGAGACATCTCTGAGCTCGGAGGGTTTTAATATTTTCCCCACCATTGAAATCAAGCCCTGAAAGGCCTCCAACAGCCAAAAAGATAGGCTCCAGATGTGCAGAATCCCGGGAGCCGTGCGAATCTCCTGGTTCCCAAGCCCAGGTTCTGCAGAGAGGGGCCCTCGGCCATTCCAGGGAAGTGAAAATTAGAGCCACAACTGACGTGTTCAAATTACACTGTCTCGTGGTTTCTCCTTGTTTCCTTCTATGGTCATGAGAAGGCAGGATGCAGAGGCTGAACACCCATGGTCCAAACGCTGTGTTTCAGAGATGATTGTTTAGATTGCATCTATTCGAGGGAGTGAATACAAGTTTGGAATTCTATCTTAGTCTTTGTACTTATACTGCCTTTAATGAGAAGGTTAAAGATTTCATGTTAAAGTATCACTCAGTGAGATGGGTATAGAAGTCTGTCTTACAGACAGACTCAGAGAAGGCAAATGACTTGAGCCCTGGCAGGAGGTGAGGGATGTGGAGGTGCCTGAGTTAACCTGGAAGCTGGAACAGAGTCCTGGGCCTCATTTTGGTCCTTGGGCTCCATGGCTGGAGCTGGGACTGAGCCCTGGGCCTCATTCGAGTCCTTGGTTCCGTGGTTGAATCAAGACATGAAAGACAGGAAAAGAATTGCTCAATTTTCAGCAACCGGCAAGTCTTGGTCATTGCGTGTAAATTTCGATTTTGTAAATCTAAATTCTGTAAATCAATGCCATTTTAAATAAGCTTCAGAAATGCCCTTTCATATTCATTCACTGGTTCATCAAAACTTTATTAAGCACCTGCAATGTACCAGGTCCTCATACTTTCCATGATTCTGTTTGCAAATTTAGAAATGTAAAAATCCTCAAGTATTCATATGGGTTGTCTAGAACTCTCCTAGAAACTTCTTCTAAAGAAATGTCAGCAATGCACCTGAAAATTGATTACAAGGTTCAAAGCACTATTTATTTTACAATAAAAATATTACTTAAAAATAAATAACATCACACGCTCTAAATTACCAAGTTATTTAATTGCTACCATGTTAAATGAAATCAGTGACTCGTTGACTAAATTGCTAACCTTTGAACTAGTAGGGTGTCACTGATAGCAGAGAATTTGTCAATTTTGTGTTCTTTTGAGCCTGTGGAGAATGGGGCCATAGTGAATTATTCTCCCTAGAGACAAAAGTAGTATTGACTTTACTGAGAAATATTTGTATATGTTCCTTTAATTCTTATAAATTGCGACTATTTTTCTCAATTTGATTTTTACTTCTTTCTTGACCAGGGACATCTGTGTTTCTAAAGAACCCTAAATTTTTATATAGACCATCCCTCATTTAGAAACACAACCCAACATCAATAAAATAAATGCCAATTTGTTTCAATATTGTGTTTTCATTTTATTTTACCAATTGGCAAAGATAACACACATTTCTCATAAAATACTTTGGTGCAAAAAAATTATAGAAATCTCTGCATTACATTTAAGATTTTTCAGGATTTAATTTCTTTCAGGATTAAAGAAAGGAAATAAAATATAAATTGCAACTATTTTTGCTCTTATCATTTTACTAGGGGAACAAAATACTGTTTTGTAAAAACATCCGAGAAAGTTCCACTTAGTGAAATTCGCACTAAAGTTGATACATCTTAGTTGAAGCTATAATAGCTGTTTACAATTATTCTGTAGAACATCTTCAAAGCCTCTTTGGAAGGCCCGTTTTGAGACTTTTTTACTTTTTAATTTTTTACTCTTATTTTTAAAAGGTTTTTTTAGAATTTGACACTAAGGGCTGGAGTAAAATTTTCAGATATTTTTTAACCAACATTTTCTTGGGGGAAAAAACTCATAACATGATTAATCTTCATACGCCGATACCTGGGCTTGACATTCGTTTTACTCAGAGCAAATCAGATTTCTGCTGCAAGAGCCTCTCCTGGACGTCCCACCCCGTCTCTGAGAGTCCCTGGTTTAGGAGCAGGCATTGCCCTTTCTCCCAGCATCTGAACTCTGCTCTTTTCCTGCTGTGCCTGGAAACCCGGAGTCTTCGAGTCTTCAGTCCCTTCTTGCGCTGCTAGGGACCTCACAGACCATCTCACTTTCCTGCATGCCTCCTGCAGCCGGAACCATCCAAACCTTTTTATTCTAGGAAAATTTCATTTTGCCCCGTAAGTGCAAGGAACTCTCCACAGACACAGACATGCAAATGTATATAAACACACACATACACACACAGGTATATACATGTGCACATATACAAACACATTCATGCTCTTTCACACATAGGTATACACACATGCACACCCACATAGACACAGGTATACGGGCACATACTTGTGCATGCATGCACACACCCATGTACACATCCATGCCCCCCCCACACAGCACACACATGTGCACACACATACAGGCACACATGTGCACACAGCTAATACTGCACAGAAAACCTCTCCCACATCTAGTATTTTACCAGAAGAAATATTTTCTGGGCTCTCTGATTTGAAATTCAGAATTCTGTCAATACAGAAACAATATAATAAATAAGGAGTTCTGCAAAGCTACCTGGGGCAAATGCTGCTTTGAGACATGTTAGAACACTTAGTGAATAGGTTCCACTACTTTCCTCTGCATCAAAACCCTCAACAGTGGACTCCAGGTCTTAGCAACATCATGACCATTGGTCTTACTCTGTGTAAGAATTAATCTCAATATAAAGAAGACTTTAGGTACAGTGGGTACCAGATTCAGATGGTTACTTTTGAAAAGGCTGTTTTCTGCTTTGGTATGTGTTAGAAATCTTACTCCTGACCGATGAGAAGTAGACAGGGCTTCAGCTCACGTCCCACTCAAATCACACTCCATCCCAATTCTAAAATGAGTGCCTCAGTCAGGTAGCTGCACCCATCTGACCCTCGTTTTCTCAACTCTGAAATGGGAACAACATGGAAATGTGCATGGCAGGATAATCTCTCTGAAAGGCTGCCAAGAGATACAATGCCCCTAAGAGGGAGAGACTGTTCTCAAAGTGCTTCTGCCTGTGTGCTTCCAGGCTGCTGTACACGCAATCTGTGTTCTACTGTAACACACCTCTCTGCTAAAAAGACACGAAGGAGTTATAGTCTGTACAGACCATCACGTATGAATAAGTCAGGTGTTGTGAAGACACCAACGCTGGATTTAACTTTGCCACTCATTAACCCATCTCCTTAGCTGGACCCCCGTGTGTCCTGGAGAGTCCCCCAAACCATCCATTGAGATGCCCAGCTGACTCACAGCATTTACTCACCTTTACCATTTACAGAGAGTGTTATTATTGTTAATAGGACGATAGCTATTTGGATAGCAAGGTGGAAGTAGCTACATGCCCAGATCACAGAGAGCAAGGTCCACTACGCAATAATAGCTTTTCCAGTACAGGTAACCTAGACCGAAGGCTGCACCCATTGAGATCTTGGGGGATGACTTCGTAGTTCTCTAAAAGGGTGATGGCATACAAATCTTTGGTTTGCTAAGATTTCCGGGGGTTGGGGGGGGGTGGGCAAAGAATTACAAATCACAGTGACATCTCCCACTTGCAATTCAAGAAACAATGTCAGCGTGCAAGCAAAGTGATGATGAATTTCACAGCAGCTGCCTCTGCAGCCCTCAGATTGAACCTCCTCAGGACTCCAGAGGTTGGAGGAGTAGCCTCACTCCCCAAAGCATTCAGTATACCCATTCTGTGGTTGCTGCTTTAAAACAACTAAAAGGAGGGGGCAAGTAACACAACTGTGTGTAATAATAGCAGCCAGAATTTATCGATTGCATACCCTGTGTCAAGCCCTGTGGTAAATTCATTTCAGACATAAATATTTACCATTACAAAGGCTCCAGAAATATTTTTACCTGCATTTCATGGATGAAAAAGCTGAGAGTGGAGTTTAGAGAAATAAATTCCAAATATCTGTTTATGAACACAGATTTATCTAGCTGCGATGCTCAGGTGATTTTATTCTTATGACAAATGGTAAGCCATTATTTGAATTTTCAAATGATTTCTTTAATTAGGCATCTATTTATTTGCTTCCTTTTGCTTATTTTTTTCCCTGTGGATCTGAATTTCTTCCTTACTGGTCCGGACTGGGGCCATGGGCAATCTTAGTAAGGAAGATCTTTCTCCTGTCCTGAGTTCTGCAGGCCGGCTAGGGTGGGGGGCTTTCCTTCTCGTACCTGGGGAAGGCTGTCTAAAGCCACTCCTGCTAGGAGGACAATGAGTCAGGAGAGAGAAGGAAGCCACAGAAATGCCATGATGGTCTTCTCTCTGCCTGTCTCTCTTTTCCTTCCTTCCTCCCACCCTCACCCCCAAATATATAACTAAAATCAGTGGGAACTGCTAGAATATTTCTGCATGGTAGTAATGCAATAATGCATTATATTTTTAAGTATTAAAGGTTCATACCCTTTAGACCAGAATTTCTACTTCATTTTAAGACAACCACAAATCAAAGCAGGCAAAGAAATACATTCAAGAAATCATCATGACATTGCTTACAAGAACACTAACCGTGAATGCAACATGCGTGCCCAATAATCAGGGTATTGTTAAATCATTGCCTTGCATCCCTGCATCAGTAAATTTGCCACCATTAAAATAGTTCTAAGAGTAATGTCTATTGATGTGGGAAAATATTTTTGCTTACTAAAAGAAAGCTTGAAAACTGAGTGAATAAAGTAATGTTGGTCCCATAAAGTAAATATGCACACGGGTATGAGCAGAGTGGGGTTCTGTGGAGTGGGGTTATAGACGTGCGTGTGCCTTGTGTGTGTGTGCGCACTTCTCTCAGTTTTCTATGCTCTTAGAACTGAGCATGAACTTCAAATAAATGCAATCCGGCAGGCTCCGTTTACTCTCTGTTACTGCTGTAACAAATCACCACTAATATTTGGCTTTAAACAACATGAACATGTTATCTGATGGTTTTGGAGGCCAGAGGTCCAACAAGGGCTTCACTGAGCTAAATTCAAGGTGTCCACAGGACTGTGCTCCCTTCTGGGATCTCCAGTGGGCGCTGTTTCCGGGCTTCTCCAAGCTTCCAGAGGCCACCTCAATCCCTTGCACCGTGGTTCCTCCCTCCATCCTAAAGCCAGCAGAGATGCAGCTCTCTGATTCTTCTTGCATAGTCTCCTCTTTTTCTGGACACTGTTGGGAAACGTTTCTTGATTTTTATGGTGGGGAAGGTTCCCTGATTTTTGGGCTGACAGGGATAATGTAGGATAACCTCCCATCCGAAGGTTCTCAATTTAATCCCATCTGGAAGTTTCAGGGATTAGAAAGTGGAAATTTGGGGGAATCTTCATGCTGCCTACCAGACAGATGTTGCCTTTCAACAAGTGAGCATCCTTTTCTTGTGCTATTCATTCTACCATGTGAATTGATCATTTCTACTTCACATGCTTTTCTTTTGGTTTTTCACAACTTGGTCTCCTTTCCTAGTTAGTGTTAAACTGATTGCGTTAAATCCCTTTTCTCTTCTAGCAATTCGAATAATTTAGTAGTGACACTTAAATTTTAAATTTATTTCCTTGTTATTTTCTAGAAGTGTCTAAAGTTAGTTTCTCTCTCCTCTTCCACAAGACCATAGCATGCTGTAATTTTTCTTCAAGTCTCACTCTTCCCATCTCTGTCATTGTTGTCTTCAATTTACTTAGAGTTTTTTTTAACACAAATAATAACTGTCTGAGTGATAAATAATCACTCAGACATTGGAGGATGTATATTTTTTCTCATGAGAGACTGTGGGTAATAAGCTATTTTATACCTCAGATGTCTGAAAATATTTTATTTTGCTATAGAATTCCACGTTTTCAGGCTGGGAGCAGTGGCTCATGCCTGTAATCCCAGGACTTTGGGAGGCCGAGGCGGGTGGATCACCTGAGGTCAAGACTTTGAGACCAGCCTGGCCAACACAGTGAAACCCTGTCTCTACTAAAAATCCAAAAATTAGCCAGGCATGGTGCACACCTGCAGTTGCGGCTACTTGGGAGGTTGAGGCAGGAGAATCGTTTGAACCTGGGAGGCCAAGTTTGCAGCGAACAAAGATTGTGCCACTGCACTCCAGCCTTGGCAACAAAAGCGAAACTCCATCTCAAAAAAAAAAAAAAAAAAAAAAAAAGAATTCCAAGTTTCCAGTTATTTTCACTTGGCACTGGAAAATTATCAGGTGTCAAAATTACTGTAGCATTTTTTTGGTTAATTATTTTATATTCAAAAATAGAATCCTTCTGTCCTTGATACATTGCAGTTTCACAATAATGAATGTGATGTGGATTTTCTGTGTTTTTTGTTTGTTTCTTTTTTTTTAAGAGTTAGGATTTTGCTTTATTGCTCAGGCTTGGCCTGAAGCCATCCTCTCACCTTGACCTCCTGAGTACCTGGGGCTACAGATGCATGCCACCACGCCTGGCTCAGAATTTTTGATTTTATAAGCCCTCAATATTGGATGAGCTTTTTGTATTTGAATGGACACCTTGATTTTAGCTCAGTGAGACCCTTGTTGGACCTCTGGCCTACAGAACTGTAAGACAGTAAGTTTGTGTTGTTTTAAACCACATATTAGTTTCTCTGATACCCCAAGTTTTGACTTATTATCAATTTAAGTATAATATCATCCCCTCCCAATTTATTCAGTTTTCTTCAATGAAAAGTTTCTCTACCTATCTTGAGCATCCTTTGACACTGTTGCGAATCTTCTGTCTACTCATTTCTCTGACCTGGGCTCTCTCTTACATCCTCAGTTGTGTCCAGTGGACTATTCTTCACATCTATTGACTTTTTTTTTTTTTTTTGAAACAGAGTTTCACTCTTGTTGCCCAGGCTGGAGTGCAGTGGTATGATCTCTGCTCACTGCAACCTCCACCTACCAGGTTTAAGCGATTCTCTTGCCTCAACCTCCCCAGTAACTGGGACTACAGGAACCCGCCATCATGCCTGGCTAATTTTTATATTTTTAGTAGAGAGGGGGTTTCACCATGTTAGCCAAGCTGGTCTCAAACTCTCCTGACCTCAGGTGATCCACCTGCCTCAGCCTCCCAAAATGCTGGGATTACAGGCATGAGCCACTGCGCCCAGCCATGCCTATTGACTTTTTAAAACTAAAATTGTTATATTTTTAATTTATAACACTTTCAGTGGATTCTTCTTCATTGTTGCTTCTTCTTGCAGTTGTTTAATGGATGCCCCGTGTCACTTGAATAGTTCATCCATACTTACTTGAACATCTTTTTCAAGTTTCTCGGTTGTCTCTTTCCTGTGGTTTTGATATTCCTATTAATGTACGGGTCCCTGCTCATGGCTGTGAAATGCCCTGTCTGCCTTGCCCTCCTAGTGGGTACCACCTTGGATGAACATTTTCTCTCACATTAGTGAGCCTCCTTCTCAGAGGGTCGTGATTTTTTCCAATCTCTTTGGGAATATGGCCCTAACTCAGTTCTGGCAGCAGCTGGGGGCTCCTGGTTTCCAGTACCCACGCCCATTGATAAATGCAGCTGCTTTTTCTCCTGTCTCCAAAAGCTCATGTTTTTTGGCTACAACCTCAGAAAATAGGCAGGAACAGTTCAGCTTCTGACGTTGGCAAGGATGAAGGTCTCAACCAGTGACTCTACCACAGAAATTCAATTCGAGCTCCTTTGCAGAGCTGTGCATTGTGCAAAAAGGTCGTATTTCTGAGCCCCACTGCCTTGATTGGTTCCAGGTCACCATGAGCCTTTAGCTGCATGGTACGCCTCTCTACTTCTGCTCCACTGACACCATCCTCTTGTGTTGGAGGGCAGCTGTGTTCTTAGAAGGATTGTCTCTCATGATTGCATACATATTCTATATATATTGTGGATATTCTATAACTACAAAAATGTATCAAAATATTAAAATATATTAAATGAACATTAAGTTAAAACCAAATAAAGTACAAAGCAATATGTTATTATAATAATAAACTCTAACATGTATGAAGCAATTACTGTGTCAAGGCATCTTCCAAGCCCTTTCTATAAATTAAGTCATGTAGTTCTCTCGAGGATGCCACGGATTATGTGCTGATATTAGCCCCATCTTGCAAGTGAGAGAATGGAGGTGCAGAGAGCTGAAGCAAGCTGCCCAGGGCTGCACAGAAAGGGAGTGGACACGCCCATCTTCCTGCCACCGCAATTCGTGTCTCCTCTACTCATACATGCAGGGAGGATAAGGACCAGCATCTTAAGAGATTTGCTCTGGGAAGTGTGAATAGAGGTTTCTAAATTTCCTACAGTGAACCTTTAACACTTCTGTAATGATAAAAAAAAAGTAAGAAAATATTTTTAATATGCCTCCAAAATGCAAGCAAGACCTTCTTTTAGTAACATTCATTGTTAGATAACATTAGCCAAAAATAGAGCCAGCAAACGGCCAGACTGCCTGCAATGGGTAGGCAAACTGACCATGGAGTGGAGGGAAGGAAAGAAGATAAGAATAAACGGTACATGAACTGGAGACACGGATGATTTCCTTTGCTCTAACTCCAGGCTCAAAATCCTCTCGGAGGTGTCTGGCCCGCACTCCTTATCTGGTACATGCTCTCCGATTTACGGTTAAGTAATCACCTTTCTATGTATTTTAGCTCCAAAGAGTTCAGTTTCTATGGCAATGGATGCTGTTTGAAATGTAGAGACAGGCCACTCTGTATTCTTGGTAGCTGCAATACTTCTAATTCTTGTGATACTTTACTCATTAAAATTCATGTGAAATACCATAATCTCATGCCTTCAGTGTGCTATGAGAGGAAAAGCGAGAAGAGTCGTATGAACACAGAATATGTGGCATGAAAAAGCCGCAAGGGAAGGCAGGGCAAGGGTGGGAACATGGGTTCTCAGGATAAGGGTGGGGTGTGAAAGATGAGAACCCTGTTCGAGAGCCTGTGTCCATGTCTGGCCACAGCGGAAGGGGAAGCCACGAGTCCTCCACTCTCCAATCTGCCCACGACCCTGAGGTGACCCGGAGAGCCCTGCACCAGTGCAGGGGGACCCCACTGTAGAGACTCGGCCACGAGCGACCAGCACAACCTTGAATAAAATCCCACCTGAGATTCAGGGTTCCACTATCATTGTAATACAGAATGTGTTACATGAGATACATTTTATAGGTGTAAAAATGTATAACCTACCTATGTAAAAGGAGAAATCACACATTACATTTAACTCGTCCTCTCTATGGTCCTCACCCAATCAGCTCTCCCTTTGCACTCTCTGCCCCTTTTCATTGGCCCGCGTGAGAATATTTAGCAAAGATTTCACATCAGAGGTTAAACCTTCTGCTCTTCCAAAGTAGACAACATGATTCTTTAGCATCAGAAGTAAAAGTAACTCTAAAGTAATCATGCATAGGACTTTCTTCTTTAAAATCCCATTCATTAGAGAGAACCCAAGCATATCTTTCCCAAGACTTGCAAAGAAGGGCAGAATTTATCCAATTTTCTTATTCCTTCCTATTTTTAAAATTTTTAATTATATAATTTTGGAGACAGGGTCTTGCTATGTTGCCCTGGCTGGCCTCAAACTCCTGGGCTCAAGCAATTCTCCTGCCTCAACATCCCAAAGTGCTGGGATTACAGGCAGGAGCCACCACACTTTACCTCTGATTTTTTTTAACTGTGCTTTCCTTATTCAAAACATATAGAATTTCAATGTCATGATCTTGATTTTCATCAAACGGACACAAAAGTTTGCATTTGTACGGCAGAAATTTGTGGATCCCATGGAGAACTGTGTAAAAAAAGAAGAGACGCTTCTGCTCAAAGCAACAGGCATCCGCGATTTTCGAGGACTATAGGGCTGGGGAGAGAAATAATGTGTTTAGAAGAGTCACACATTAATAAGTCATAATATTAGTAACCCTCAAGGACGATGCACTCTAATTACATCTACAACATGGATCGCCAGCAAGACAAGCAGAAGACGTTTCGAGTCCTCATCTTTCTGAAGTTCCCATTATGGTTTCCAAAGAGGTCTTCCAATCTGTCAGATTTATCTAAGACAGCTCAGAAGTTGATTTTCATGTTGCTATAAATGATTTTTACAGTTGTCATCAACTCGGAAACATAAGATGCTGCATAGAGAACTGTGCGGGTTCTAATTAAGGTGTTCCACAGCGTGATTTTAAATAAATGCCAGTTTCTATATCATTGCTTTCTTTCTTTGATTTCTTTTCCCTAAGAAAAAAAAGGGGTACATGTGACAAGGTGCTCATGTGTATTTTCAAAAATCGAGAGAAAAATATGGCTTGGTAGATTTGACATAGACTGAATAAATAAATTCAGAGGCAATTAAAAGGAATGTCAACGTTCCTTATAAAAATGACATGAACAGAATATATGCAGGGAGCTGTACAGAGGCATTTGAATTGCTATTTTAGTATCTATAATTTTTTGGCATCAGCCCTGGAACTTTGCTAGATCATCATTTGCAATGATAAATGGTGAGCCTATCTTAGACTCTCCAGAAGGCATTTTTATATTCTGAAGTGTGATAGGGTCTTTATTATTCTTTTTAAGGAGTTCACAGCCAGCCCTGTGAAGTCTCAGTCTGAGGATGTCAACGGTACCAATGTCTCCAGAAAACGTGTGTTCTTTTTCTCCCTTCATAGTATCCCAATAGGTGGCCAATCGGCCCTAACATAAATAATTGTGGTGATCTGGGATTTTGAAGAGCTCAATTCCTTAAGAAATGTTCTCATCTGTATTAATTCAAGTAATTTTCCTTTTGCATAGTGCTGACGAATAGGTCCAGGTGAGGTTATTAGTGGGAGCACAAGTCAGTGCAGCCTGACTCCTCACACGTGTCAGTTCACGGCTCGGGAAAAACGCTCCCATGGCGTCGAGGAGCCCGACACGTATTTCTACATTAGGATAAGAAATGAACCCCCGCGCGGTAGCTCATGCCTGTAATCCCAGCACTTTGGGAGGCCGAGGTGAGTCAATCACCTGAGGTCAGGAGTTCGAGACCAGCCTGGCCAACATGGTGAAACCCTGTCTCTACTAAAAATACAAAAAAATTAGCTGAGTGTGGTGGTGGTTGCCTGTGATCCCAGCTACTCAGGAGGTTGAGGCAGGAGAATCACTTGCATCTGAAAGGCAGAGGTTGCAGTGAGCCGAGATCGCACCATTGCACTCCAGCCTTAGTGACGGAGCGAGACTCCATCTCAAAAATAAAAAATAAAAGAAAAAGAAAAAAGAATTAGGAAACGAAGGTGGCCCCAGTGTGTGCAGTTGCACCTTACGCTCTGGCTGCAAACCTGCTTCTTCCAGGCGAGAAGCAGACACCGATGCTGCATCGCAGTGGGCAGTGGCCTTGGCCTTGCTGGCCCAGCTGGCACTCCAGGGAGCTCTTCCTGTCTGCGGGTCTCACCGGCTCCATCCTCTCCCACAGCGTGCTCTCTGCTTCATGTCAGCGAAGACGGTGGGCTGCCGGTTGCTGTCCTGGGCTTGCCGCTCTATGTAGATGGTTTCGCTTCCGTGACGTTCTGCAGAGGGGGGGTGTTGGAATGATCTTTAGCCCAGAGATCTTCCAAGGAAAGAAAATACACTTACACATGCTGTTGGATTCTAATAAAAATGAGTGCCACATTCTTTATGTTATTTCTCCCTCCAGGAAGATGAACATCTCACCACATGTGTCATAATGAGACTTTGCCCTCCATCCTTTGTTTGAAACCATTTGGAAGACAAATGGGGTGAGCTGCTACCAATACTCATTTTATGAAATGGATGTGTACACTTACAGATGGAATCTATGTAATAAAAATAGCCACCGTTCTGGGAACCAGAGAAACCAGGTTCTTGTCATAACCCTTCGGCTATTGTCTTTCTGAATGACCCCGGGCAGGTCACAGAATTCCCAAGTCTGAATTTTCTTGTTGACGAAATTACAAGGGTTGGATTAAATGATGGCTATCTTTCTTTCCCGCTGTCACGTTTCTCAATTCCACTCTTTGCTTGGGCTTATCTGGTATGGAGCATCCCACTAGATGACATGAGGTCATTAAAAGGGAAGGGAAGGCTGAAACAGTGTGGAACTTACCACTTATTTGAAGAAAAGACACACGCACATGAGAAAAATACAGCAGCGGGAGTGCCGAGTCCACCACAGACAAGACCTTGAGAAGAGGGTTTGGAGTTAGACCCTGACAGGCGGCTCTGGCTGCGCAGAAGTGGGAAGCAGGCCTGAGACCCCTTCTTGGTAGACAGGGGCTGGAGGGGAGAAATGCTCCTGGGAGTCTCGTGTTTTGAAACTGCTCCTCTCAAGAAAGCATGGAGCCCATTCTCTTTAGTGAAGTGAATCATGGACCTAAGACCCAGCTACAAACCTAACTGGAAATACAAACGTACATACAGATACATAAACATTAATATTTTCGTAGATATCAAGAAATGTTGAACATATAAATAGAGGAATCAACATTCATGAAAATCAGACTGGAAATGCACGCGTTCTGCTGAGTGTCCCGTTCCGGGACGGTCTGGGGCCATACAGGAGAGCAGAAAGCCGGGTGTGTCTGTGCCCTCGGGAGAGGCTGGGGGACCGAAAAGGTCTGTTGGGGAACATTGCATGTAGACATGGATACTTACAGATACACACTCATAATGAACAGAATAGGGACCAGAGGGACAGGCAGGAGGTGGCAGGAGCACAGCGGACCCCTGCAGGATGCAAGCCCTGGCGTTTAACCTGGAAGAAATAATACGCTTCACGGAAGCCCTGCATTCTCTTCAGTAACCTGAGTGTGGAGCAACCCCTTGTTACAAACCACTGAGATTGGAAACTTATCTCTCCAGGGCAGAGCCACTAATACAGCCTCTAAACAGATGCAGCACACGCCTGTGTGGGGACCGCAGCAGGACCAGGCCAACCACGCTGCAGGAAAGGGCCTTTCCTCGTGTCCATGAACACAGGGGACTTCTCTGAACGGGGATCAGTGACTCACATACCCATGAGCCCAGGCCGGGGGGGCTCAGGAGACCTCAGTGTATGATATGTTGGTTTTCCCCCTTTTAAATGGGTACCTGCATTTTGTGCCACTTCTTGAAGTCATGCTGTTTATGTAAACAATGACAAACCCATTTGTAATGAGCAAAGCAGATTCTACAGGTGGAGTCTAGGTGATGCTACTATGCTGCACTTTCAAGGCTGGGGTCCTCAGGCAAACAGCTGTCCTCTGGCGTGGGGATTTGGCTGCTCATCAGGTGTCTGCGGCTTTGTGCGGCTTCACAGGTTTCCTGATGCCGGCACGAGGCTGGAAACTTCCTGAAAATGATCACGTGTGACTTGACGTCACATTTTGTGTCCTGCTCATTCTGCCTTTTGTCTACGGCATTCATTCCTCTCAGGTTGGTTCTTGGTCTCTGAATTTTCTTTGATTTCACCCAACCCAAGGAGCTTATTTTTAAAATCCTTCTGAAGAGGTGATTCTTTTTTCTTTCTCACTCTGAAATGTTTTATTTATTTATTTATTTATTTATTTAATGAGAGAAGAATCAAATACAATTTCCCTGTCTTATTCCTATGTTTTCTCCTTTCCAAATGATAACTGGTATATTGTGAGGACTCTTCTGGAGTCAGAACATATTAAAAAGCATTTTGAAAACCAGATTCTATCTTCAAGAAACATCTCATCTGGTACATAATGTACATAAATATGGCTTGGTAAATATTATGTAGTAAATTTCTTCTGAAGAGTCCTTAAAAACACTGTCAATTTTATTGGTGAGTCTTCTGTGTTTAGGAGTATTTTATGTAGTTTGAACTTCCAACTGAACTGTGTTTTCTCTATCAAACCCAATTTTAACTGAGAAAGTTTTTTTTTTAATTAGTGAAGAATGTAAAATTATGTCATTGAACTGGAGAAGGCAATTTAGAAAGGGAAGCTCCAAAATTATTCTCAATAATGACTGTCTTTAGGATAGGTAGGTTGCCTGCTGAGTGATTTTGAAGAAAATAAAATCAACCTGCAAGTATAAATCATTGTAAGTCGAGAAAAAATTTATTTTATTTGATTATTATTATGAAAGGGGAAAGAAAGGAAGAGAGAAATAAAGGAAATAAGAGATAGAGAATAAGATGCAAAAGTTAAATGTCAAAATTAGAAAGTAGAAATATAATGTTCTTTAGACAAAAAATATTTCACCCATAATTTCCCTTGGAAATGCCTTGTCAATCTGATAACGCAACATTTGTTGTTCTAGAAAACTGAAGGTTTTTTTTCCACTTGTAGGAAAATTATTTGCAGAACTTTCAACAGAGTTGCTCATTGATGAATCCATCAGCTGTAGAGCTTCCCCCTTCAACTGTGATCTGAAGTACGATGTTGGCTCACTTGAGGCACGGCTGGAAATTGCCCTGTATTCAGGGTGCACGTAGACCGCTGAACCAGAGAAGCTTTTACAGATTTAGAGAAACTTTGTGGGGTACAGACTAAATGGGGAGACTTCATCTTCTCATCGGAGCACTCTGGCAATCGATATCTGTACCACCAGAACGCTGTGTTTACAGATTGAATGCCTGATGGTCAACAAGTTATTCCACCACAGACAGCACCTTTCCACCCAGAGAACAGGGAACCCAAGGGTCTGGTGCCATGTGGCCAGCACTCCTCTGTGTTGTAGAAAACAACTTGTTAAAGAGAATATTGGGACTCACACTGAGCCCAGCTTGGTCTTTGTGTCAATGAAGATGAAAAGAAATGGGAGAAGGAGTTTGGGGCTGTAAGTACCTTTCAAGTGAATTAAGAAGATGTGAAATACACGATGTAAATCATAATGAAATAGTTGATGAGTAAGTAGTGATGTGCATAGGCCAGTCCATGATAACAAAGTACTGGTGCTGGCCGTGCTGTCCAGGGCTGTGACGGAAGCTGAATGAAAGGAAAGAGATTGGACTTGGTCTTTGGAGATTAGGTAGGATTTGGGTAAACTGAGGGGAAAGGAAATTAAGAGAAGCAGGTTCAGCAGCCCCAAGGATGATTGAGCAAGCCAGGGGCTCACACAGGGTCAGCTGGAATCTAGAATGCTTCATAGAGACCCAGTTGTCAAGGGCTAAACCAACAGGACTAAACCAAGAATTTGGAATTTTTCGTTAGCAGTGGAAAGCTCTAGGAAATCATTCTCCACAATTTTAGGAGGACTCTTTCCAATGTACCGATTTAATTATCTGGCAACCTCACTTCTGATCATTCCTTGTCATAAATTGGTAATCTGGAGAAATGTGGTGAAAATGCTGTTTACGAAAAAGGGAATCTGGTCTCTTCTAAAGAATGGATGTGTGAGGAGAAAAACTGGATGTATGGAGCCACTTAGCTCACCAGACATAGACCACTGAGTTCTGAGCCCCTGGGCTGGGGAATTGAAAACGTCTGTTGGAAAATATCAAATGTCTACATGAATATTGACAGAGATAGACTCATACCAGAGTGGGGACCTGGTCATCTGTTATAAGTCTATCTGTCAGTATTTCTGTATACTGATGAACTTTCTGTGATTCATACAAGCGCTGGGGACCTGGTCATCTCCACTCTGGTCACTATGAGTATATCTCATATATTTGGAACCTGTGCAGTTTCCAAATTCAGTGATTTGGAAGCAGCACAAAATAGAACTTGTAGGAAGACAAGAGTTTAGGGCTTGGGGACTAAAGAACCACGGAGGATAAAAGAGAGAAAGAAACAAATAGACTCTGAGTTTTCCTCTCAGAGAAATAACTTACTTTGGATGCAGAGAGGATCAAAAAAGAAACTTCCAGCCAACATGTCTATCTTCTCTTACAATCTAGTCCAACAAGGTTTAATAGGAATATATTTCTATTTTCTATGATACTCAGCAATATAAAATTTTAAATGTACTGGTTACCACAGTAAAATAATTTAAAAGACAGACTTTATTTTAATAATATTTCATTTAATCCTATATATATGATAATATAAAAATATCATCATTTTAACAGGTAGTCAATATAAACAATTATTTATGAGATACTTTCAATGCTTTTTTTCCATAGTAAGTCTTTGAGATCCAGCTTGAATTTCAAGTTAATTGGGAAGCTAATTGTTCTAGAGAATGGAAGTTATTTTTTCTACTCTTAGGAAAATTATTTGCAGAACTTTCAACTGAGTTGCTCATTGGAGAATTCATCAGATTTAGACCTCACACCTAAGACCGGCCTGAAGGACTTACTGCACATCTCGTTTCTTATCAGCCACATGTCAAGGGCTCAAAGACGTCACGTGGCAGTGGCTACCATACAGGAAGGAGCAGCTCTAGGCTTGGAATGAACAATATCAGAAAGAGATAAAACCTCTACCTAGCATGCTCCTAGCACAGCTGTCTCAAAGACCAAACTATACAAGCGGTGTCTGCATGTGTGCCTGCAAATGAGGGCTTTGATGCACATTGTGTGGGTGAAGGTGTGCGTGTGTGTGTGGACATGGTGTGCATACATGCAGCATATGTGAGTGTATGAGTACATGCGCACAAACCCGGCCACACGTATGCCCTTGATTCATGAGAAGCCCTGAGGTCAAGAGTTCTAGGAAAGCGTTTCAGCAACATTCTTCAGAAAAATGCTTTACTCTCATTTCCCAAATTTGTCCCTGCCATCTGCTTGTCAGAATCTTTTTTTTTTTTTTTTTTTTTTTGAGAAGGGAAGGCTATACGGAGATTTTCCTGAAGGACTAATCTCTTTGCCCAGTTGGAGACCATCCCCTAAAATGCTTTGATCCAAATGCAGGTGATGGACTGTGGCTTCAGAAGACTTGGACAGCATTGTATTTAAAACAAAAACAGAAGCACAGCTACAGTAGCCTGGGGATTTAGGCAGAGTTGGGTCCTCCATATTTCATTGCTTGCTTTCAGCATCTCCTCCTGCTTCCTTGACCAGCCTGCCTTTGATGGCATTTCTGCGGCTTCTGTTACAGGTATTCAGAAGAGATGCCTGATAAAAGCTGAACTAGCAGGACAGAAAGCCTGGGCCACAGCTCTTTGGTTCACTGGCCGACTGGCTCTTGTGGAGTTGCTTTCTGCCTTTGAACTCTTCAACCCGGATGATCACGTCCACTCTTAGGACGTTGTTGGTGACATTTAACACACTCCACCCTGCAGCTGAGGCAGAGACTTTTCTTTTGTTTGGGTGCTAGAATCGCTGCGCTTCTTCAGGGCACATAATCAGGAAATGGAGAACCATTTCCTCGTCTATTTACAGCTTGCAAAGTCGGCCAGAAAACTGACAGCTAAATTTTATCCCTCTTCCAGCTAATGCACATGTATGTTATTAATGCAGCTGTTTTCTGATAAACTCACTCTTCACTATACTTCTCTAGGCTCACTGTTCTGTAGGAATTTCCTCAGGTACTTTTTAAATTTTATTTTTTTGTGCTATTTCTATTTAAGGTGAAGATTCTAGCTATCTATTTAACTTTCTATCATCTATCTTTATTTACCTATCATCTATCTATCTATGTATCTATATATCTATCTAACATCTATTTATCACTATCTATCTATCTATCTAATCTACCCATCATCTATCTAATCTATCATCTATCTATGTATTTATCTATCTAATCTATCACTATCATATATCTCTATTTACCTATTATCAATTACCCATCATCTATTAATCATCTATCTATATTTACCTGTTATCCACCTATCTTTCTATGTATCTATTTCCATTTACCTATCATCTATACATCTCTATCCATTCATCTATCAATCATCTGTTACTATTTATTATCTATCTAATCTAACTCTATTTACCTATTATCTATCATCTATCTCTATTTACTTATTATCTATTGATATCTATCTGTCATCTATCTCTATTTACCTATCATTTGTGTCTATCTATCTATATCTATCTCTATTTACCAATTATCTATCTAGTTAGGTAGCTATCATCTATCTATCACTATCTATCATCTATCTGTCTACCTATGTATTTATCTAATCTATCTATCACTATCATCTATCTCTATTTACCTGTTTTCCAGATATCTTTCTATGTATCTATTTCTACTATGTATCTATATCTATCTATCCATCCATCTATCAATCATCTGTCACTATTTATCTATTATCTATCTATCTTTCTGTCTATCTATCTTTACCTATTATCTATCTATCTATCATCTATCTCTATTTATCTATCTATCTATCAAATATCTGTCTACGTATCTACCTGTCTATCCATCACCTCTCTCTCTCTCTCTCTCTCTTTCCATATACCCAAATATCTTCAGGACACCACAACTCCCAGATCCAAGTTGTATGCACAAAGCAACTACCATATTCTTGGTTTACCTGGTGCTGAGCCACAGTTGCTTGGCTCAGAGTTAAGCACTTGACTCAAGGCAGGGCCAGTGAGTCTTTCTCCAACAAGCTTTTGGACTTAGGATTCAGACCAATGTCTCACCAGGAGTTGAGCTGTAACAGTAATACTCAAATAATATTACTGGTAACAGAGCGGTAATAGTGATAGTAGCACTAGACTAGTAACACAGGAGAGCAATACTGATGGTAACACTAGACAGTAACACAAACACAGTGACAGTGAGAAGTGTGAGGAGGTAACAAAACACTCAAGCACTGTCAGCAGCCCTGCCTCCCACCACTCAAGAAGCCACTCTGGCAAAGGAATGAGTCCAAGTCACTGTTGTGGGGGCAGGGAGAGAGGAGAGTTGGGGAGAAGTGCTGGTCTTGTTTCTGAGGTTGAGCTCAGTCTCAGTCTTTGCTGAAGTTTGGCTATTGGGTTTTGTTTTGGACTCTGTGAGACAAATGCCTCCTTTCCTAGCAGAGGCCTTTCTCATGAATTTGGTGACTGGCGGAAAGGTCTCTGGCACTTACAACTAACGAGTTACAACCAACATACTATTATACAAATAACACAACCAAGACAAGTTAGGCAATTAATAGGTTCATAAATGTAATTCACCTGACAAGTTTATCTCTGGATAAGCAGGCAAGACCCCACACCTGTCATTCTTTTTTTTTTTTTTTTTTTTTTTTTTGAGATGAAGTTTCACTCTTGTGGCCCAAGCTGGAGTGCAGTGGCGCCATCTTGGCTCACCACAGCTCCACCTCCCAGGTTCAAGTGATCCTCCTGCCTCAGCCTCCCAAGTAGCTGGGATTACAGGCACCTGCCTCCATGCCCAGCTAATTTTTGTATTTTTAGTAGAGACGGGGTTTCACCATGTTGGCCAGGCTAGTCTCCAACTCCTGACATCAGGTGATCCACCCACCTCAGCCTTCCAAAGTGCTGGGATTACAGGAGTGAGCCACCGCGCCCGGTCTGTCATTCTTTCTGAAGTAGTGCATGCTATGCATGAATTGTACCAGTTGTAGAATCTGATGGATGCAGTCAGTTCTGAAATATTAAGAACAGTACATAAGTGCGGTTCCATTTGTTTGTGAAACAGATTCACTGGCATGAAACTCCATTTCAAATGGTCATCATTTGTCTAGATTGCCCTAGCCTTCTTATTTTTATACAGGGTTATTGTCTCAGCCCAGCACACAAAAGCAATTGTGCATACTAATTCCTTGGGAAGGTATCCTATTGGAATTGACTCATGGCCAGTCATGTAATAATTCCACCATGACCTGTCGTCCCATCCACATTTGAGCAGACTGCATGTTCTCTCACTGACCAAGCACCAGGTGAAACAAATGGCTTGCACTTAGAGGACAGTGCATGCAAAGCAAGAACATATATTTAGACACTAAACATGCAATAATTACAGTGACATTCTTTTACTACGAGAGGGGCATAATAATTGAAATGGGTGAAAGTTAGATATATGCTAAAAATGCCTCATTCTCACAGTCACTCAGAATAAAAATTTCGAGTGGAATGCTAAAAAGAATTGGTCCATTGACTAAACTGTACAAATTGTCCTCTCACTCTCGTGCAAAGTTGAATTGACATGAGCCGAAAGAACTTATACAATTCCATTATACAATTTTACTGTAAAACAATTGCCACAGCATTTAATAATATGAAACCTTATGTTTACTTTTTATATTTTCTTAATTTATTACTCCATTATGCCCATAGCATAGGCTATTAATACAATTTAGAAGTGAGCTTAATGCTACAATTGGATGAAGTTTTCATGCTCTTCTTTTTAAGTTACTGCAGCAATAAAGAAGAAAACACCAGAGAGGTGTCAACACCGTGAATGTCTGTCAGGTTAGACAAAGAAAGACTCAAACTTCCAGGGTAAAAAAAAAATCGATAAAATTACACTTCATTCTCATGAATTTTGTGATGTACTTTGAGTTTCAATTTCCAATTATATTCCCAAAGGCTTCTCTTTCATATGTTTGATAAAATATAAGGTTTCTGAAAAAAAATTTTCTGGGATTCTTTTTCACCAGGTTTTTCCCTCATGAATTTGACACTTTTTGATATTATATCTACACAGTATAACAATAATTGAACAAAAACTTTTAACAGGGTAGCCAGAAATATTACTTTTTTTTCCAGTATGCCAAATAACAGATTTCAAAAACTCCCCAAATACACTGATTATGTGACTCATACTTTCACCACTTTCATCCGTTTTTTTTTTTTTTTTGGTACGTGTAAACAAAATCTTAGAAAACATTGGTAATACACTGAGGTTAATTCTGTTTAGACATATTTCCCCTGGTGTGACTCTGGTTTGATGCCTTACACCACACACTTCCCAGCTTTCAGTTGCCATTCATGTACGTGCTACCATACTCCAAAAAAAAAAAAAAATCTTTGTATTCAAATGTCCTCTTTTCTATATTACCAACTTACATTAGAATTATTTTTTTCCTCAACAAAACTACTAAACCAATTAAGCATAACTAATTGAAAAAAATATTCACAGGGTTAGAATCTGAAGTGGTCTCATATCTTTTCACATTTTATTAATTTGTTGCCTTCTGAGTAAAAATTGACAGCCTTTATTTTCTAGTTCAAGAATCGCAGACATTCTTACAAATTTCCTGTCTTTAATAAGCAGGTTAAAATAACATCTTAACACACACATAACATCCTTTATCATTTATTCCTAAGTTTCTCAAGAAATGCTAGTTATGCACTTTGAATTTCAGAAACTATCGGCCAGTCACCATAGGTGGGAGCCCTTCTTGGAGCTGGGGCTATTGAGGACGTTGTTAAACATATTTCCTGTCTGCACCCATGAACAATCACATCCTAATAGTTGCAGAGTTTTCTAGAAAATGCACTTTCTGAAACACTTTATTATACTTTAATGTTATTTCTCTCTCTCCTACTAGACATGAGCTTTGTGAAGTCAAAAATCACCTTGTACCCAATCCAGTTTCTGTCATTTAGGAGAGATCAGCAAATGATTGATGGATGAATCGATGAATGAAGGAATCTTTAAATCAAGGTATTTTCTTACTATACAGCCTAGAAGATCTACACCCCCTGTAACATTATCATTGCACTGCTAATATGCCTTGTAGTCAAGCCCTTCTAAATCTTTCTTTTTGAACCCTATTGCATTTATTTTATTTAAACTGCTTTTGTTTTCTTAAAAGCTCAACTGAGAGTGAAAATGATGCTATAGAATAGAAGTGGCTACAACCTGGTTAATTATTTGAAATTGAATTCTTATTTAGGTATCACGATTTGGTTCAATAGGAAATCATAGACAAACTAGGAAGGAATCCTGTGAATTTGAACGCACTGATTTGTTTCTGTATCTGTCACTATACATTTTTCTATTTCAGATATTAAGAGTTTAGAGCAACTGGGTGTTATTTGAGGGCTCCCCTATTGTGGGAAATATAATAATTAACTATCTCAAAAATATGTGGGAAGCTACTTTGGGCATTTTATTTTTTTCAAGTCATTGATGAATACCAACTTGTGGTTCATTTGTGAGCGATTATTTAAACTAGTCACGTTCGTTCACATTTAAGTTTGAATAATTGTAAGTTTCACAGGCCATAAAGGACTTTTAAATTTATTGTTTCATCTTGTATTCTCAAAAGCTTGGAGGTGAGAGGTGGTAAAAACAGGAATCATGCCCTGTTTCTCAAAGGAGAAGGTTGGGAGACACTCAGTGTCTGCTGTGAAGTTGATATTCAGGAGTCCACCCAAGAATCCTGAACACCAAGCTCACAACTCTCTCCAGAAAGTAACTTCAGTGTCGCTGAGGTCTCAGTCACTGGGTGATCAATGTCTTAAGAGAAAAAAGACAAAGTTAACTAGATGTCCGAAGACTTAGGTCTGGGTGTGCACTCATTTCTCTGGAAGTTTTGTCTGGGCTTCCCTCCCAGGTCTGAAAATGAGGGAGGAAGGAGAAAGAACACCATTCTTAGAATCATGAAGTGCTCCCTAGCAGGTACGGTAGAGCTCACGACTCGAAATGCCTGGGATGGTTGTCTTCACTGACAGACTTGATATAAATGCATTGCTCACTGCAGATGGCACCCACTCTGGAGCTTTAGAAAAACATCAAAGACAGAGTTGCAATCTCTAGTCAAATGCTGTACCTTGGAAACCCAAATACCTGGTATTGAGGGGAAATATTGCTAGTATGACCACATCTCTAAAGCAGGACTGTGAGAAAACTCTAACTACAAGTTGAAGAATCTCAGCTCCATTTATGTGACATTGCCTAACACCAACCTAAGTGCTAGGCTTATTGAGGAGAAATCGAAACTGTTGGGTAAAAGGCAAAATGGTTTATATAATGGAATATCTTGCACAACAAATGAAAAGTTTTGCAGGACTGTACATAAGTATGCAATCGAAAGGAAGGACATAATTCACTTTTATCTTTCCAGAATCTGCTTTGACCTTCAAACAAAATCACTCATGTTGGTATTCTCTGCAGTGTCCGCGTCCTCCTCAGCACATAGTGGGTGCTTAGTAAATGTTTTTTGGTTTAATTAAAGTTTCTAGTTAATACTCATATTTTAAACTATTTTGTTATAAGCCAGAGGGGAAGTTTGCTATAGACTTAGTGCCAACAACAGAGTGTAGTGCCTTTTCATGCCCAGTGGCTGCTTACTGACAGACACGTGCTGAATCTGATAAGGATGGAGATAGAGAAAAATAGGCCCCTCTCCGGTTAGAATATGAAGAGAAATGCTTGCAAAGAGTCCACTGATGATCACTAATTTTAATATATTTTATGAATTACCTGGTGGTGTTAAGAGAATGATTTTGTAGCTCAGATTCTGTAGCTCACCAGCATTTTGTGTAAACTCAGTGAAGAACTTTAACCTCCTCACGCCTCGATGTCGTCATTTGGGAATGAAAATCTGCAGGCTGTGAGTTGAAGCCACCGCCAGCCGCATGATGACCCTGAGCTTGAAAGCAGCCTGACACCCGGCCACCAGGAACTCCAACCCCGTCAACTCTCCAGCACATTACAGACAGGCCCCGGCCCCACTGCTCATTTCTGAAACTTATTTTTAGACCCTGCTTCTCCCCCACCCACCTGTCCTCGCAGGACTGTGAGCTCTGGTTTGGGAACAGGGATTTGAGCTTTAGCCAAGGGGGTGTCAACGGCAGGTGTTGAAACACATCTGAACATCTCTCACTCCTGAGTGCTCCTGAGGACAGAAAAAGGCACAGCCCAGTAACACAGAATCTTTTATTAAGGGTGTGGTGATAATTCTGAGTATTTGTTCCCTGAATTTTATGCAAAGCATAGGCTGTCAGTGAGAGATCAAGAGTGAGTTTACGAAACAAAATAAAAACTCCACGAAGCGTTGGGGTGCACGTAGCTTCGGTTTGGAACCCTTTGAAGCGATTGTAATGCAAAGAGGAAAGTGTTTCTCTCCCACCATTTTTGTCAAAGTTTAACTTGGCGTTGCCACATCCCTAGTGTCTTGTAGGGAGGCAACATTAGCTCGAGGGAGAAGGCCCCTCGGTTTGAGGAAGGAGACCTTTGTCGAGACTCACAGACGTCCGAGCTGCTGAATGTCCTGGGTGAACGGGTAGGAATAAGAGCCAGTGGAATTTAGGTTGCTGTTGGTAAGGTCGATAAAGGGATTGGACTCAGATGAAATACGCCTTCCTCACTAACATTTATTCCCATCTTCTCACGTTAACTCTTAGGCCCTGGTTCTTTGCGTGTGGGAGACGCTCAGTGGTTTTTTGAAAATCAAATAGTATTTCTTCCAACTCTGTGACTGTGAATGCATTTGTATTTTAATTGGAAGGTTAAAATACCGTGAGCTATTATGAGCTATTAGGATCTAATTTTGCTTGCAAGAATGAGTAGAAAAAAATGATCCATATCCTGAATGTGGGGAAGGTAGGAGGACTTTCTGGAAAACGGGATCCAAATGTTGGTCTTAAAAAGATACAAGCCACGGACTTGGATTATGCACTGTCAAAATCAGCCTAATGTGCTGCTCCTTCAGGAGAAAAAGTTAACCATTCTTAGAACGATCTAACCTGGTGTTTAAAAATAGAAACAAAATATTTGCCTACTCTTCAAAAGCTATGTTGCAGCTGTGCATGGGAAACTTTGCATGTATCATCCCTCCTCTTGCTTTTATAGACAGACACATTCCTTCAATATGGGAAGAATAGGGGACCAAATGTTAGGAGGAGGTGCCTGGAATGTCTTCCGTGTAAGAACTGACTGAAAAAATTAGAGTTCTTTTGTCTGAAAGAAGATGAAGGCCGAGGTGAAGAAATGATCAAAGTTTGTAAATTCATGAAAGGCATTGCTAACGTGATCATGGACCTGTTAGCCAAATCCCAGAATATTTAAAGTGTGGCGTCAGCCTTTGAAGTTTGAAGAGGGTAGTCTTAGGATAGATGAAAGGAAGTCCTTTCATACAGCGGAAAGGAAATTTATGGAAGTTTTCAGAGGTTACAGGCAGAAAATACTGCCTAAACGTTTTTAGGGGACAGGATCGATCCGTTTAAGCCTCTTGTGAGGAAGATTGTGTTACATGCAGAGCCTTTTAAGGGAACAGAAAGAAACCATGTACCTTATGAGGCTCTCTTAGTTTCACTCTCTAGGTTATAATAATATGGAGGAAAAATTACTTGTTTTAAGATGTTCATAATGATTAGTCAATTTTCCACATATAGAGTTAGGGTAAAAATACGAACATGACACCTGTCAGTGCCTACTCAACCTGTGATTTCTGAAGTTTCTAGAAGAGATCGGTGTTCTCCAACTGGGGGTCACTGGAACTTCTCTCTTCACAGGAGACCTGACTTCCATTTTCCTCTGATGCTCAGGCATAGCCCTCAGACGTTGACATCATTAAACTTCCTCCTTCGCCTTGGAGGGGGGCAAACAAAATCCATATTTCAATTCCATTTTCTCACTGGGAGGAGAGAAGAGCAGGTAAAACCCATATTTCCACTTCATTTTCTTTATATAGCTTGATCTCATTGTATCTAAATAATGACTTCTTAGCAACACTTTCCTTTCACACGTGGGCTCTGCATCTTAATGTAGATGATCTCCACGGAAATACCTTTCCTTCCTTCCTGGCCATCTGCTTCAGTTGGACCATCATCCACCCGGGATCTATCAAGAACCGGGCACCGCTCTGATTTCACACACGTTTCTAATCACTCTTTCTAACAATCCAGGCAAGCACACAGGGCAGATGTCACGGACGGGCCACCTGGGCGGGCGCTCCGGCCCAAGCTTAGCAGGGCCCCATGCTGGGTTCTTTAATGCCCTCTTGTCACTGCCTTGAAATTCTTAACCATGTTTGTTCGTGGCCCTGCATGTTCCTTTTGCACTGGGTCTTGCAGATTCTGGAGGGAGTCCTGCAGAAATGTCCTTTAATCCCCGCTAACAAATGAAGAAAGGAACGATTGGAACCAGTGAGCCGCTCATCTAGCACGGGGACTCGCCACGGGAGCAGCTGAGAGGAGTTATCACCTTTGCAGAGAGGCCCTGCAGCCCGACTTCCTCAGTGAGGGCTGCTCTCCATGCCCCCGAGGAGAACACAACGTGGGCCCCAGTGGCACTGCCATAGGGAGGGCAGGTTTTCCAGATGCTGGGGAAGCACAGCTACTTTCTGCATTTCAGTAAATTCTCGTTTCTTCTTGTTGACCTCGGATGGCCCTGCTGGATAGGAGGTGGGGACTGGCACTGGGGACAAACATGGCTCAAACACACTTTCAAACACGATGCACAGCCCCAGTGAAGCCAGCCCTTTTGGCTCAAGTCCCACATTCCCTGCAAATGAGTGTTCTGTACTGAAGCACAATTTCCTCCTCACTGAGGCCTTTCCTGTGGCCCCTCAGCCCCTGCCCCTGTCCCCAAGGCTGCCCAGGGTGCGCCGGGCACTGGGGGACCGTGACCCCGCTGGGATATCCGTGCTCAGGAGCAGAACAATGGTGCCATTTTCCTCACTGAAAGGTCTTTTTTCAAAGCAAAATAAAATGCCCAGGGCTCCAGGACCTTTGTTTTTTGGCTGAAATGTCTCTGTCCTCCCAGCAGGCTCCTGTTTTGTGACAATTCCTGCCAAAAGGTATTTGACAGGCTTGGCTCCCCAGTGACCACTCCCTGGGACGGGCCTGCTGCCCACCGATAAAATAAGAGGTGCCACCCAAGACGTCTGTCCTCTCAGGGCTCTGCTGTTAAAAGTCTCCATTGCGTGTCATCCTTTATCTCCCCACAGCTGCTGCCTGGGCGAGTGAAACATTTAATGCCTTGCTTCTTGTTTTAAGTGATTTTTTAGCGAATAGCAGCAGCCAAGTAGCCAGATGGAAAGACAAGGGTTAATGCAGTGACTGAAAGGTCTTTACAGTCGAGGCTGCTGGAAGAACACAAAACAGAAGTTGTTTTCCCCAAGAAGAGGAAGGGGCGCTTGCTTTGAAACTTCCTTTGCTCCACTGTCCAGTTTGCACCATAGGCCAGGATGACGGTGGGCAGCTTTGCACAGCTGGCGTGAGGCCGTCCCTGCCATCAGCTACATCTGTGTTACATGTCTGAAAATGGAAGGCCACTCCTAGGCAGTGCTGGCTGCAGGGAATGGGACATGAACTTACCTTAGTGCCCTAGAGTCCTGGTCTTGGCCATCTGCATGATTTCCAGGATGACGGTGGGCAGCTTTGCACAGCTGGTGTGAAGCCACCCCTGCCATCGGCTGCATCTGTGTTACATGTTTGAGAATGGAAGGCGGCTCCTGGGCAGTGCGGGCTGCAGGGAATGGGACACTAACTTAGCTTAGTGCCCTGGGGTCCTGGGCTTGGCCATCTGCATGATTTCTTCACAATGGGACCCACATCTTCGTTTTGCTTTGAGTCCCATGGATTTTGTCCCCCGCCCTGCCCATCAGTGTTTCCTACCAACACTAAGGCTCAGCATGGAAGGCCCCAAACTCCTTTTCTTTATGATATGAAATCACTGTGTCTTCTACTTAAAATTAGAAGATGTTATGTACGTGTGCACTATTGTGTGTGTATGTCTGTTTTTTTTCTTTTTTTTTTTCCTTTTTTACTTTCCAAGCCTTTTCTTATTGATATATAATAGATGTACATATTTGGGGGTACATGTAATAATTTAATACATCCATGTAATCAAACGGTAACTGGGATATCCATCACCTTAAATGTTTATTTTTCAGTTACCCTGTGTCTGTTTTTAAAGAGGTGCTTGTGAATCAGAGAAAAGAATACTGGCAGGTGTATTTTGAATTAAAGTGATAAAAATAATAGAAAAACTTCCGAGTGAATTTCACATCCATTTGCAGTCATTTTTGCTCAGTTTGTTCCAATGTAATGTGATGTTTCTCACCTTCACCTGGAATGTCATGTTCTTGGATTAGATTTCAGTTTAGTCACTCTGTGCATGATACAATGGGTGGTCTGTTCCTCACAGGTGCATACTGAAATGCAGGTGCCTTGCCCATATTATTAACATCACAGCTCCGACCTCTAGTACCAGGAAGCAAAAGGCTCACTTTTTTTTTAAGTTGTAAATTTTGGTAAATGTTTCACTTTTTTTTAAGTGGTAAATTTTCTTTAAAGGGATTCTGTATGGAGCCATGGACGGTGCAATCTATGTGATGGGCATGCTTGCCTTTCTATGTAAAGGACACTAGATTTTAGAACACATGCAGGTAGTGAAGTGGCTACATTTATATGAGGAAGAAGAAGGGTGGCAGGAGAGAAAACCGATGTTCCTCATGGCTCCATGTTCCAAAGCTGGCCCCGGGGCAGGTAAGGACAGGGAATTTGAGACTCGACCTTCATCTTGGTGTTCGTCCCACAGTTCTAGGGTCTGGTTTGCCAGATCCTATAACGTGGTTGCGGGGGTGGTTTGCACACTTCTTGTGTTAAGGACGAGATCGTGTCTATTTCAGTCTTTGTGCACTATAATGTCTCAGTTGCTGCTACTCAACTCTGCGGCCACTGCGTAAAAGCAGCACGGGCACTGTAAACCAATGAGTGTAGCTGTGTTCCAATAGCAACAATAAAAATAACAACAACCCGCTCCTCATCCTTGTCACACAGGGTGGCCCTGATAGCTCAAGCACAAGGAATGATCAGTTGGTTTTTTTTTGTTTTTTTTTTTTTTACACTCTGCCATGGTAAGAGAAGGACCTAAAAAAGTCCATGCACAGAAGTAAATGGCAAGTAAGCTTCATTTATCACCATCCCTGAGACATACGTGTCTGTGCCCAGGTGGCGCGGGTGGAGGGTTAAGAAGGACTGAAGGAGGCGTGGCTCTGTTGGACTCGAGACAAATGCATGAAGCCTCAGTTTGTAGTGGACGAGCCGGTGAGGGCCTGTGAGGCCTTTGCATTTCTTCTGTTCCTGCCACACAGACCGTGCCTCCTCTTCCACCAAAGGCCAGTCAACTCCCTCTCAAGGAGTGGACGATGCTCCCCAGAAGGATTCTCTGAAAAGATGCACATCTATTGGGGGTGCTAATTTAATTTAATTTAGCATTACATAAGCTAGATCCAGCAGGAGACAATGAAAAGCAGCTTCTTTCTTCCCCAGCTCTGTCCCTCTGCTGGCCTTTCCTCCCCAGAGATGGAATTCCAAGTAGGTTCCTGGAGGGACGGGCATAGACAGCACTGGGTCTCCTGCTCATGAGGCCTCTGGATAGACTCCCTCTCAGCTGAGGGACCCAGCTGTCATGCGAGAGGCCCACATCCAGTGAGTGCGTACTGTAGTCCCATTGTCAGTAAAAGGGTATGGGCTCTCTCCCTTCTGAAAGATCCAGCCAGACTCACCGTTATCCTTTTTCAGGCATAAGTCAAATATTAGTCACGTCTTCCTCAAATCCCAGGGGATGTGGCTCAAGCTCTTTCACTGTTTTTTTTTTGTTTTTTTTTTTTTTTTGAGGCTTACGTGACTTATCCTGAGGTGAGGAGGGAGCAATTCCCTTCTCCCATGGGGTAAGCAGAGCCAGGGCAGGCGCTTTCTGAACCTCCTATGCCCCTCACTGCTGACATTGTCACCTTCCCGTACATCATGGCGAGGTTGATGATGCAGTAGCTCTGCCCATGGCACTCCCTGGTTCCCCTGTCTCCACAGCCTGAGTAGAGTGTCCAGCAGCCATCTGCGGATGGCGAAAGTCCTTTGTGCCTGTGATTGTTGGTGGTGGTGGTAGTGGTACAGTTGGGAGCTTCTGCTGAAATGCTCAGGACAACAAGAGAAGCACGTCTAGCACCCAGTTACATCTGCAAAGAGCCACAGCAGAAGAGCCAGCAGCTTTGCAAATGAACATGCAGAAATTATTTTGCATCTGCCCAGAGCAACAGCAGCAGAGCCAGCAGCTTTGAAAATTAACATGCACAAATTATTTTGCTTCTGTTTTGCTTTCTAGGTATCAGTAAGATAAGACAGAAGATGAAGAAAGGAGATAAGAGAAAAAAAAGATGTCTGACTAAATGAGGTAAGCAAAAGCTTGCCTATCTCTTCATTATGATAAAAAAAAGTATTTTGCTTTAAGAAATGTTTGTAACTGCTAACAAAAATAATCAGAGGAGGGAAAATGTGCCTTTGTAATATTTCTGGGCTTTCTTTATGTTCTTGAACTGTTCTTATCATTTCTCTATGAGCTTGACCTGCAGCAGGTAAGAAACAGAGCCTAATGGAGCAGCACCTTGCCTTCATGTCGTCAATTCCAGTAGCTGGTCCTTGGCTCACACTGAAGAAAGAGAATGAAGCACCACTTCCTGAGAAGAAGGGTTTGTTCTGAGACAGAATTGATCTCCTGTACGCTGCCAAGACATTATGTAATTAAGTGCTCTACATTAAATGTATGCATGGTGTCATGGGGCTGCCATCATCTTTGACAAAACAATATGCTCTTTAAATGTCTACTTTTGCAGCATGCAGTGGCTCATGCCTGTAATCCCAGCACTCTGGGAGGCCAAAGAAGGTGAATTGCTTGAGCCCAGGAGTTTGAGACCAGCCTGGACAATATGAGACCCCATCTCCACAAAAAAATACAAAAATTAGCCAGGCATGATGGTAGACACCTGTAGTCCCAGCTACTCAGGAAGCTGAGGTGAGAGGGTTGAGTGAGTCTGGGAGGTGGCAGCTGCAGCATATGGCACCCCTGTGCTCCGGCCTGGGTGACAGAGTGAGACCCTGTCTCAAAACAAACAAGCAAACAAATACCTACTTTGGGAAATATATATTTATAAACATTATGACCCAATGCAGGTATCTCTTTCTAATCCAAAGATTGCTTGCAGTCTGTGTTCTAAATCATTCCACCTTCTCTTGGAAGCATCCTATGATCTAGGTGTAGACTGTTTTCAGATAGAACATCTTTTCTGGGGAGAGAGAATGTTTACATATCACATTGAATATCAGTTTTGTGGTATACAAAACCTGAAAAGTTAGAAGGACAGTTGTGGCTCAGCTCACCATTCTGAGGGTCTGCTGTTTGGGCTGGGTTCAACTGGCTGATTCTTCTGCTGATCTTCCCTGGCTCGTTCAGGCAGCCTTGATCAGCTGACACATTGACTGAGTTGGTTGTTCCTGGATGGCCTCTCTCATGGGCCACATGCTCCAGCAGGCTGGTCCTGGCTCCTTTCCATGGTGTATATGTTGTAAAAACACTAAGAAAGAGAGACAGCAAAAGCTCCAGCACTTGAGTGCTTTGGAAACTCTCCTTGCAATAGAGTCATAATTCTCCCATTGGCAAAAGCAAGGCTCATGGCCAACCCCAGATTCAAGCATGGTCATGGTGCCTGAAAAGGTTGTCTGTACCTTTTTCAATCTACCACAGTGTGCGAGTCCTATCTGTATGGGGGTGAGGCCAATGACCAAATCCACTAATCCTCTAACCTTCCTTTCATTTGGGGGAAAAAAAGTGTAGCTCACTGCCAGTGCTCATTTAACTTAACATAGACGAGCTCTTTGAGGCTGAGGAAAACCAGACGGACTTTCAAGGTGAAAATAAAATATAAAAACTGTTCTTGGAGTTATCTCTAAACAGAACTAACATCAGAATGGTCTGAATAATCAGAATCATGTATTTTGGAAACATTGGATTCACCAAAGGAATCATTGGTCAACAGCTATTGGAGAACAACGTTAACATCACACGTAGGAACGCCACGTTTCTGAGGATTTGGCATTTTCAGCTATCGAGAATTACCACATTTTTTAAATGGAACGATCACTACTAAAAACAGAATGCTACAAATAGAATGACGTCTTTTGTTTCCAAAGATGACATGCCAGAGTGATATAAAAGTAATAATAAGAGTGAGATATTTTGCGGCAAAGTTATTATCACTGGGTAAACACTGCAATCACGAGCACCTCCAGCAAGTATTCTTGGGGCAAATAGGAAAAGGGTTAATTAGAATCAGGTTTAAATTTGTAATGTTTTATTTCTATAAGATTTTTAAATTATAAAAGAAGGGCTCATTGAAAAATCTTCAAATATTAGTGAAGGACTTAACCTATAAAGCAAATGTCTCTATGATGATTATAAATTTTATGTGCCAACTTGAGTAGATTGCATGGGGCGCCCAGATTAGACATTATTTCCAATGTGGCTGTGAGGGTGTTTCTGGATGACATTAGCTTTTGGATGGATGGGTGAATGCAGGAAAGCAGATGGCTCTCCTCAGTGTGTGTGGGTGCCGTGGAATCCATCTTCTGCCCTCAGACTGAGGTTTCACTGTTGGTTCCATGGCTCTCAAGTTTTAACATTCAGACTAAATTACCCATTTTCCTGGTTCTTCAGCTCACAGTCATATTATGGCCTCCATAATTGTGACCTCCATAATCACATAAGCTTATGCCTCATAACACACACACACATACACATACACACACTCACACACACACATACACACACTCACACACACACATACACACACTCACACACACACATACACACACTCACACACAGAAAGAGACAGACAGACAGAGAGAGAGAGTCTCTCTGAGACTGAGAGAGAGAGCGCGCCAATCAGGTATATCACTAAGAAGACACAAAGGTGGGTCTTAGGATTTAGAGATGTTTTCCTTTCTGAATCAGAAGAAGCCTGCACGAAATCATATGAGCTACTGTTCATGGAACACTTCAAATGTGCATGGCAGAGCTTGGGTGGCCCTTCATATGTTACTCATTGAATATTCACAACAGCTCTATTCCCATCTGACATAGGAGGAGCTCAGGCCCCGAAGAGGAAAACTAACCTGCCTGGGTAGGACATGGTATCCTGTGATGCCAACCCAGGGAGCCTCATCCCAGAATCTGCGGTTTGGACAAACACATTGTGCTGCACTTTGACTTCTCAAAGCTCCTCCCCTGCTTCTTTCTCTCAGTGTCTGTGGGCACCATGGAATCTATCTTCTGCCCCCAGACTGAGGTTTCACCACTGCTTCCCCGGCTCTTGGGCTTCTTTCTCTCGTGAGCCTGGATGCAGACCCAAGCTGTGGTGGCCGTCCTGTGACTCCAGAACTGGAGCACTGGTGACATTAGCCCTAGACTTGCTATGTCCAGGCTTCTTGTTAGTTGACGAGAGCTAATTTCATTTGTTTAAGTCTTTGTACTGATTTTCTGTTACTCCATCGAAACTCAGACAAATTGCTGTGCAATTTGAATTTTTATTCACTAATATACTTCAAAGCTGTTTCCATGTGAATACCAAAGTATATGTATAGATTTATCACATTATTTATAGTGTCCAAATAGCATTCTGTCACATGGATGCCCAACAAATTATTAATTAGACTCATTAGGTATAAACATTTAGGCTGTGTTCACTTATTTGCCTTAACAACACTCTACAGACACCCTGTGTCAAGTCAAGCATCCTTCCCAGTGGTAGAAGTTGAGATTCTGGTTGATTGGAGCACGAAAGGAATTGACTAAGAGGATTTTTGGCAGTTCACAGCTAGCAGAACAGGTAAAGTATAGATTTAGAAAATAGGATGAAGAAAAGGTTAGGCATTGAGAACCATTGCCCAAACCATGCCCAGAAACAGCAATGGGGAACTTGCCGCCACCACCACCCTCAGCTGCTGCAGTTTGCATGGGTTCTCCATTGGTACAAGTGGGTCCCAGATGCTGCCACCTCTGTTTCTCTTAGAAAAGATACAGTTTTCCAACCACTGCCCTACATATTTTCACTGCCTTTGCTTTTTGTTTAACCATATCCAGTATAGAAATTTATCAGCAGCATGATAGACTTGAGCCTTGCTCACTTTCACACAGTTAACCCATACACCACATCAGGAGGGCAACCATCAGCACGGGGGCCCAGCACCTTCAGTGTCTATGGTAAGTTATGGGCTCTGCTCTCACCAAGACTTACACATGGGGGGTTTCTCTAGATAGAGGAAGGAGGTTCAGACTTTGTGTAGCCAGAGTGGAAAAGAAAAGGTTCTAGGCCAGACACGGTGGCTCACAGCTGTAACCCCAGCACTTTGGGAGTCCAAGATGGGCAGATAGCTTGAGGCCAGGAGTTTGGTCAACATGGTAAAACCCCTTCTCTACCAAAAAAAAAAAAAAAAAAAAAAACTCAGGCATTGTGGTGCAGCCTATAATCCCAGCTACTTGGAGGTTGACGCAGGAGAACTACTTGAGCCTGGGAGGCAGAGCTTGCAGTGAACCCAGATTGAGCCACTGCACTCCAGCCTGGGCAACAGAGCAAGACTCCATCTCAAAAAAAAAAAAAAAAAGAAAGAAAGAAAGAAAAAGAAAGGATCTTGCATTCTCATACATGGATCTATCTGAACTTGTGCAAGTTAATTTTCAGGGCAAGTCTTCAGAAGTGAGGCGTCTGGATCAAAGTTTTATATGCATTTCAAAATCGGGAGACGTTTCCAGATTCCTCTTACAAAAAGTTTGTACCAATTTATAGTGTCACTGCCGGTGTGCGCAAGTTCTGGTTTCTCCACACCCTCAAAACACTAGATATTTTTAGTTATTCAAATGAAAAGTTTGTATAAGAAGTACTTAAGCGCCTCAAAAAATTCTTAGTTGGACTAGTCTAATCTTGCTCTGTCTGTGATTTTATGTACTTAACACGTGTGCACTCCCTTAAAACAGTAAACAACAACATTTTCAGAGAGGAATACGTTTGTTAAGATACTAATACGTTTATTTTGAATCTTTCAGACGATTCCAAGTTTATTTTGTAGTATTGTGTATGCATTAATAGAAATCAAAATACATCTTTATTTCTGGATGCGCACACACACACATATATAGATACACACACATAACTATATATAACTGAAATGTGTATATTTGCATGTAGTTATATATACATAAAGAATAGCAAACTAATTTAAGAAGTTTATTTTTTTCCTATGGTGAGATCACTTTTCAGCTAACATAAAAAATGTACTAATACATTATATGGCTAATATGCTCCAACGAAGAGCATATGAGCTCAGTGAGATATGTATGCTAAGCCCACTGCGACTTCCATGTTGAAATCTATCCTGCAGTACTTTATCTGTGCTTCTCTTAAGATATCATGTGATACCTAAAATCTCCATTTCCTAAAGTTGTGGGTATCAAAAAATGATATTAAGGCCGGGAATGCTGGCTTATGCCTGTAATCCCAGCACTTTGGGAGGCTGAGGCCAGGAGTTTGAGACCAGCCTGGCCAACATGGCAAAATCCTGTCTCTACTAAAAATACAAAAATTAGCTGGGCATGGCAGCACATGATTGCAATCCCAGCTATGCCAGGAGGCTGAGGCAGGAGAATCTCTTAAACCCAGGAGGTGGAGGTTGCAGTGAGCTCAGATCACACCACTGCACTTCCAGCCAGAGTGACAGAGACAGACTCTGTCTCAAAAACAAAACAAAACAAAAGATTAAAAGTAATCATGGCAAAAGTCCATGGTCTAACAAGTTTGAGAGATCTTGGGTTAAGCAAATTAAACAGATTATTTTTCTGCAGGGCATCTACCTGCCCTAATAGGCAAATAATAGTTTAAATCTCCAAACCAAGAAAATAATTGGGAGCTTCTCCAATTGATAAAATAGATCTCTTTTATCATGGGACTGCATCTATTTGGGGACTGTGTATTAAAAGCCCTAGTGTTAAGAGTATTCGAATGCAGGTGTTTATAGACATTGGAGACAACAGCCATATTGCTTTCCTGTACCTAGACAGAGCACTCAATTTAGTGACCCCCTAAATTCAGGGGACTCACTGTGAATGGCATCAGGTGTCCTGTGTGATCTAAACATTCTCCACCTCCCTAACTGCCGAATAAGGAAAGGATTCTCTCCATTTCATTGGAATTCAGACAACTGACATTCTTTCATGACTTCATTCCGAGTCTTGACTTGTTTGATGTGCACGATATCTAGAAACAACTTAACATTTGCATATTCATTAGTCATTTTAAAGTCCCCTTTGATTGAGCAGTTATTACTTAAATCTCATTTTAGCAACTTCTATTTTGGTTCAGTCTCCAATTTTCAATGTTATCATTTCTCAAGGTCTTAAGCAGCTTTTTGCTGCCTCCTCTGTGAGGCTGGGGCTACAGATGAAGATGAATGATAGTTTTCACGATATGTCCTGCTTGCCCACAGCATGAGGTGATGTCTTTACGTGCTGCCTATGCTCTGTTTCATTGGAGTGCACTTCCCCCATCACGGTCACCTATCAATCACGTGCTTATCTTTGGAACTAAGGCTTCCTGAGCCTCCTTACCCTGGGGAGGGACAGTATCCCTGGCCTCCTTAAATCCCTCTAGCCTGTGACAACTCAACCATTAGTTACTTGGCATCTAAGGGCTCAGATGGATTTTCTAGCACATGGTATTAATACATCTCAATTTAATGCTTCTTGGACAAATAATTGAATAATTATGTCGTTGAAAGCTCTGCTTACTAGATTTGAATTTTTCTGCAGTACAACTAGATGTTTCTGAAAATCTAGTTCTACAGTTGAACTAAATAAAGCTAGAAATGACTTTTCTTTTCCAGTACTTCTCAGACTGAAGTCATGCATGCATGCCTTTTAAGGAAAGCAAAAGTCCCCATGGACTCACAGTGTTAAAGAGCTCAAAATATAGTATTAATATTAAAATATACAATGTGATATATAGATGTAACAGCACACACTTTTACATATGTGCTATATTATATATGGTATTTGTAATTATAATATGGATAAACTTTAAGTGAGGTATAAATACATTATGCTTATTAGCTCAGCAAAACAAAAGCTAATGTAGACTTGTACATGAATACAAGATTTAAAACCAATAAAATTCAAAATGCCATTGCTTAATTTAACACGCCAGAGTAGGCTTTGCTCCTAACGAGCTGTCATTCAAGATGCAAGTGTGACAGGGTGAGGCGTGGAGCCCTGGTTTCAGCAGGACTTTCCCACAGTTGCTATGTGATGACCAGTCCACCCTCTGCTCTCGGGTAACCAAGCTTCTCCAACAACTTCTTCCCTGGTTATCATAGCACAGTCCTGTCATTTTGAGTTCACTAAGTGGAAGCATTTTTTTCATTAAGTATATCTCTGTCTTTTCAGCATTGGGCCACAACAATGACATTAGTAATGTTTCATACCAACTTAATTAGAAATATCCATAAAAATAGATGCTCAAAAACCCAAAGGCGATATTCAGTCCTGAGATGGTTTGAGATGACCACATCACATACTTGTTCACATCATTGGTGAAATGAAATCATAACACCCAAATCCTTTATAAGTAAGACCATTTACGGAGAACATGTCCTCGTTTGAAAATCACTGCTGAAGGCAGAGGCCTCTGCATTCTTCCCAAGCCTGTATCTGCCAATGCACATTTTAGAACATAAAATTATTAACTCAAAGCAAAAGAACAGTTCAGTTCATCAGAGCACATCCCTCCTTGACCATAATGATTAACTAAGGTGTCCCCCTGGGTGTTTCAATCCACATGCAACACTCATGGTGTCCCTCCATCAGTGACAGTGACACGGCCATTTGGTAATGATTTCACAAAATCATTACCTCCTGGGTTCCGTCCTCCAGGGTGACAAAAGCAAGACTATGTCTCAAAAAAAAAAAAAAAAAAAGAAAAAAAAGAAAGAAAGAAAGAAAAAGAAAACAATCCTCTCTAAAGGGTGTTGTTGAACAGAAGGTTTTTAAACATCAGTTTCAGTTTTGCATCTATCAAAAAAGGGGGGATGATCCTGAAATCTTCTCAAGGTGCTGTGTGTCTTGTAAAACTTAAAGGGGTTCAAGCACGTTGAGCCCTCTGTGCAGGAGCCCTACGGAGCTGGCTCTTCCCAGCTTTGCCTGTGCAGTGTGGCCACTCCCAGGACCTCTTCACTCTTCTCCCAGGTCAGTCCCCATGCGGCCCTGCAGTGTTGACTTATCTCGTGCCGCTGCCTTCGTTCTGTAAACTCCTGACGTGATAACAGGATATTTTTGAAGAGGCTCTCTCATTATTAAAAGGAGTAGAGGGACCCCTGACTCAGGAATCTGGGTGTGATCTCCACTCTGAAGAGTGAGTTCCTGGCAAAGTCAACCCATGTGTCCACTAAACTCGCACACCTGTCTCTCAGGGATTTCAAGAATGGGATGCTGTGATTAACGTGTATTCAGAGCTTGAAAGGGGTTGAAGCCAAGAGGCTCTACACGAGTACCAAGCATTGCTACTCATGTGCCTGGAGTCTCCTTATCTCAATTCTTGCCACGTAGCAGAAAGACAGGGATAAAACGCCTAAAATGGCCCTTAAGTCATTGGTTGATGAGTCAAGCCAACTTTGTTTAGACAACCTATTGGGTTAAAGACAGAATTGTAGCTTGGGAGGTAAGCCTTAAAAATGTCAGGAATCCACAGTTTAAATCTGCCTCTTAATGAATGGGAAACTTCTCTGCCAACATCAGAAACAAGACAAGCCACCCGCTGAAACGGGAAGATAAACCAAACATGTAAAATTAAAAAATACTAGAATGGAAAGAAGGAACGGGTGAGGGGTAAGAAAGTTAGGCTTCCCTGATTATGTCTTGTTTTATAGATCCGATTGTGGGACTATATATTTTTATGTAAAATAAAATTAAATGAAAATTTACAAAGTAATTCCCAACTATTTAAAACAACAAAGAAAGGCCGGGTGTGGTGGCTCATGCCTGTAATCCCAGCACTTTGGGAGGCCGAAGTGGGCGGATCACAAGGTCAGCAGTTCAAGACCAGCCTGGCCAAGATGGCGAAACCCCGTCTCCACTAAAAATACAAAAATTAGCCAGGTGTGGTGGCACGCGCCTGTAATTCCAGCTACTCAGGAGGCTGAGGCAGGAGAATCACTTGAACCCAGGAGGCGGAGGTTGCAGTGAGCCAAGATTATGCCATTGCACTCCAGCCTGGGTGACAAAAGCAAGACTATGTCTCAAAAAAAAAAAGAAAAAAGAAAGAAACAAAGAAACAAAGAAAGAAAAAAAAAGAAAAAGAAAATAATTGGCTGTAGTTATGTATCAAGGTGTTAGCTAAGCTACAAGTAAGGCACTATGTCCTGCAACTTTAACACCATAACTGAATGACACTAACAGGATATATATTGTGGACAAAACAAATACAAAGATATTTTAAATTATTTTCCATGATTGTAATATTAGTGATAATACTGGTATTGTTATTTTAAGAGTTTATATATTTCTAAATAGAGTAAATAATTAGGTCTGTGTCTTCAGAAACCAAAAATTTTAGCACAGGAAAAGGAGTGACATAAAAAATTTTTTAAAAAATTAAAAAGCTATAATTATAAATTTGAATTATACATATCAATATGTTTTATGGTGTATTTTTTCTTGCAAAAAAAAAGTATTTCTTAGCACTGTGTACTGAAAAAGCCCAGAAATAGCATCTCACCCAGAAGCAGTGAGGATCACTAGGCACTCAGATTGTGATCTCTGAATACCATTTCCCACTGCAGGGTGCCAGTGCTCCTTGCAGTCAGAAAACACTGATTCCAGCTCTGGGAAGAAAGTGATCCTGGACCAGCCTCTTGCTCCAGAAGGTGAGAAAGCCTCCTGGTCTACCGGTCATGACAGAAGGAACAAGAAGCCGACTAGAAAGTATTTCCAGGGGCCACATGGAGACAATTTTAGCATCAAACAAGTGATAACTACAATCGATGGCAACACATTGGACCATTAGGTCAGACTGATACTGGGAATAAGGGCAGAACAGAAACATAAAGTTTTTTAAAAAAAATTTCACCCCTGTTAAAGAATAAATTATTATTCTGAAAACTAGTAAAGATAGGGCATTAAACAAGCATTTATCTCGCTTTACTTGTGTCAACTGTGCGTAGGGGGAACAAATGAGTGTTGAGGAAGGGTCTTTGTAGATGAAATCTGGGCAATACAAGATGAAATCGGAACTATTAGGTTGGTCGAAAAACTGTGATTACTTTTTTTTTTTTTTTTTTTTTTTTTGAGACGGGTCTCGCTTTTTGGCCCAGGCTGGGGTGCAGGGGCCGGGTCTCCGCTCCCTGGAACCCCCCCCCCCCCNTGTTATCAGTGTAAAAAAGTATTGATGTGATATTTTACATTTTTTCATACATCTTTGAAATCTTGTGTAAATTTTGCATTAGCAGTACATCTTCCGTTGCTGATTTCTCTTTGGAAATACTTAGTCTGTATTTAGATTTTGTAAAATTTCCAGCTGAAAAACTAGATTTGTAAGCCGAAGTTGCTCCAATCATACTTGAAAATCTTCCAACAACCAAATAGAGTATGTTTTAAAATTTACATTAATTTCAATTAACTAATATGAAAGGTTTTACAGAAGCCACGTTTCAAGTGTTCAGTAGCCACACGTACTAGTGGCAAGTGCATTGAACAGCACATATGTAAATCTTTTCACCAATCCACAGGAACCCACATGGGACCAAGAAGGGGAAGAAGATATCACATATGTGCAAGCACTCAATTCAGAGTATGGAAAATGCTGCAGGATAAGGAATCTGGTTACTTGCAATTAAAGAGAAAGAGAGATAACCTGTATATAAAAGAAATTTAAGAGACTCATCCAACTAAATGTAATGTTTGGAATGTGCTAGATTCTGATTTAAACAAACCATATATATGAACACATGCATATATATATACATTTACAATCAAACAATTTGAACACTCTTCAAATACATACTTAATAGAATTAGTTACTGCTAATTTTTTAGCTGTATCTTGGTTATATTTTAAAAGAGATGGACTATTTTGTAGAAACACAGACTGAAGTATTTACAAATGAAAAAATTTCAGGTCTGAGATTTCCTCCATAATAATCCCGGGAAGAGGAAAAGAGCTTACATGGGATTTTAGATGAGACAAGTTGGCCTGGGTTCATAATTGTTGAAACTGCATGATGGAGGCCAGGCACAGTGGCTCACACCTGTAATCCCAACACTTTGGGAGGGAGGCTGAGGCGGGCAGATCACCTCAGGTCAGGAGTTCAAGACCAGCCTGACCAATATGGAGAAACCCAGTCTCTACTAAAAATACAAAATTAACCAGGCATGGTGGTGCATGCCTGCAATCCTGGCTACTTGGGAGGCTGAGGCAGGAGAATCACTTGAACCTGGGAGGTGGAGGTTGTGATGAGCTGAGATCACGCCAGCCTGGGCAACAAGAGCGAAACTCCATCTCAGGATGTGTGAGTACATGGGGGTTTATTTTAAAAACTGACAGCATGTCAGATAGTAAGAAGTTTTGTCAGTGTAGTCAATAATCATAATGGTGTGTGGTTACATTTTTAAAAAGGTGGTGGGTGTGGTGGCACATGCCTGTAGTCCCAGCTACTCGGGAGGCTGAGGTGGGAGGATCACTGGAACCCAGGAGGTGGAGGTTGCAGTGAGCCAATATCGTGCCACTGCACTACAATCTGGGCAACAGAGTGAGATCCTGTCCCTGCTCCCCCCAAAAAGGTCACCTATGGCTAACATAAAACAATATGAGGTCTTTGATTTTGCTGAAAACATTCTGGGAGACAATTGTTGGGGTGGTGGTAAAGCAGGAGGGGACACACTAGGAGCATGACTTATCCAGTGGAAGAGGCACACATCCCTGCTTCCCCACCGGACCCAGCTGCAGCGCTCACAGGCTGTCCCTGCCAAGATTTGGGACCTGAGGACCCAGACATCAGCGTCAGAGAGAGTTTAGGGGAGAGAGCACAGCTTATGGGCAACCTTACTTCACTTAGATAAACAACCCTGGGGCTGATTCCCAGACGCTGAGACCGGCGGCCCCCCTTGCCATAGCTGAACGCCTCTCGCCAGGAGTCAAGACTCAACGTTTGGTACTTTCCGGTTTGGTCTGGCGTGGTTTTCCAAATATCTAAGCTGTCTTTTCTAGACTCTGATCTGCATATTCTGCTGAGCTCGACAAAGAAATCCTGAGGTTGAGAGTTACACACACCAAAGAGGCTTGAAAAAATGGTTTAAAAGGTTCACATTCATTAATTTCTCAACAAAAGGCAATTCCTGGATTTGTTTACTGTGAATACGTGTGAACATCATTAAATCAGGGTGGATGAGTGCTGATTACCACCTCAATTGTTTTAGAAACCCTGGCCTGAACCTCCACTTTATCTGCCATCAATCGGAGTTACTTCCACTTGCGTCAGCCCTATTTTAAGAGGATCAATGAAGGTTTATGAAGAAAAAAAGCCTTGTCACCTACTTCCAAATGACCTAAGTTAATTAAGTTGCTGGGGCCAAATCTATGACACTTTTTGTATATTGTTATTTTTTATGGACTAGTTGCTCACATGAGCTAGAACAAAAAGATGGACCTTTTCAGCCGAGCACAATAGATGTTTGCTAACAAACAGGTATTCATCACTTAACTTTCTTAGTTGCCAGGTGTGAATACTAGAAGTGTGTTTCTGGTAAAGACCTGAGCAACTCCCAGTGTGTGGCAGGCGCATAAAATGTATGCTAGAATTAGTTGCCAAATAAATGTACTATTTGAAGGTTTTACGCTTGTGGTCTAAATTTTAATATAGAAAAATTGAAAATGACAAGTACCAATTCATGGTAAAAATCTCTTTAGACACACAGTCCTCTATATCTCTAACAAGAAACGTTTCCTTCCCCCCCCCCATTAGGAAGTCCATCTTGTCTTTCTTCCTGTTGAGTTCAGGGAGAGTCTCAGAGGTGTCCTCAGAGGTGTGGACAAGGTGATGCGGGAGCTGGACAGGAGACCTGGCCTGGCCTCAAAGCATCCCCAGCAGGGTGGGCCTGAGCAAAGAGAGGAGATGGGGCCTGTGTGCATGTGCAGTGTTTAATTTTACCTGTGTCCTAAGATTGTCATTTCAGCCAGGGTTCTTTGAAAGGCAGTAAAGCTGAAAGGGCTCTATACTCAGAGACTGTGGGTTTCACGTGTCTTAGCTGTGCTGCTACCACTCATGCACAAAAGCAAGACGTCCGATCCCCTGGTTCCCATCATCCCGACGGCATGGCCCTGATCAAATGCACCTGGACGGAAGCCCTGCATCAGCTGTAGGGACAGCCCTCAGACGGCTCCCACTGCAGAGAGCGCCTCCTCCTCCATCTGCTCTTGAGACCTGTTCTGGGTCTTCGTAAGTGAGAGGGCTAACCTATGGAACTCATTCGAAAGAGGACGCCGAAAGGCTTCTGTGTTTTCAACAAATTCCTCCTGTTGCTATCACCCTGCTACCCGCAACGGTGGACACCTGAGCACCACAGTAGGTCAGAGAGGAAGGACATTCAGGGCAGGCATTCTGTCCAAAGAATGCTTCATGCTGGACCATGTGGGATGCAGCTCGGAATCAAAAGCACGCGCTGCATGCTAGAAATGGGCAAAGGAAAGTGGTAAAAGGGGCTGATTTGAAAAACATGGCTCCAATTCCTGCCCTCACTGCTTTCTAGCAGGGAAAGCTGCCGGAGGGTGGGTACAGCTGGTGAACTCATCACCGGGTCCCACGTATACCATCCCCTTCCTGCTGCAACGGCCTGGCAGAGCAGACTCTTCCAAATTGCACCACGGGGACACATGTAAGGAGATTGTTTCTGGGACTCCTGAAGAAGAAAATCCTTCTTTAAGAGCTATGGAAGATCATTATCTCTTGTAAATGAGGGATAGTCCATCACAGAGATCCAGGCAGCCCTGTTGAGACTGCTGGAGTGGGGGCCATGAGCCCGCTGAGAAGGGGGCCAGTCCTGGGCCAGGAGAGACGAGGGTCTGACCCCGGAGCCAGCAGCACCTGTTTCCTGAGAGTCTCCATTGGGACACTCCTGCTGCATGAGCCCACACACTCCCTCTAAGCTTCTGCCCAGCTTGCCATTGGTTTCTCCTGGTCTCCGTGCAAGGGTTTCTCCTGATGCATGACCTGAGCAACAGCCAAACCCAGATCCATGGTGGAGCAAAAGTGGGCACCTTGTGATTGTGGGCACAGCCTCTTCTCATCATGACAGTGGCATCCGCCAACACCAGGGCACCTGACAACCACAGAGCTGCCCTCCTCACGCTTTCATGCATCATCCTGAGTTTGCCTTATTTGTTAGGAACCTGGGATCCTTTCAAATGAGAATGGAAGGTGCAGCAGCCATCCCTGCATTCCAGTGTCTGGTACAATCTGTACTTAACAAGCACTGAGTAAAACTGGTTTATAATACTCAGTGGCCTTGCTGGGTCATCTGCTAGAAAGCTGTGAAACAAACACCAAGAGTCAAATGGATCTACAGACTCACTGGAAGCTGGCAGCCTGCCTCGCTGGTTTGCGGAAGAAGCTGCTGCATTTCTGTTGACTTCTGGGCCTCATCTACTAGGCCTTATTAGGAGACTTCTGTGTGGCGTTTACAGGCACCACACACCCTCTCCCTGTTTAGACTCTGCAGAGATTTGCACCGCAGTGCATTGTGTATGATTTCCCAGCCAGTAAAATTTTCTGAATGAAGTCAAAGCTTCCCATACATCCAAATCTTAAATAAAAATAATTTTAAAATGTAGAGAAGGAGGTGAATTCTTCCATTTAAGAAAAATCACACTCATGCGCCATTGCTCCCACACACACCAGAGGAGAAAGTCAACTTTAAGAGAAGGGTCTTCGGAGCTGTGCTTAGAACGACACGTTAAACTGGGTTAATATCATTTTCTAAGGCTTCACGGTTAAAATTCTACTTGATATTTTAAGTAAAATACAAGTATATCTCACTCATGTAATAGAAATTGCTATTGTTTCCAGAGTTAGGAAGTAGTCCGCCTGGGAATAATTTTAATTTATTAATATTTATTTATTTATTTATTTATAATTATACTTTAAGTTCTGGAGTACACGTGCAGAACGTGCAGGTTTGTTACACAGGTATACGTGTGCCATGGTGGTTTGCTGCACTCACCAACCCATCATCTACATTAGGGATTTCTCCCAATGCTATCCCTCCCCTAGCTCCCTACCCCCTGACAGGCCCAGGTGTGTGATGTTCCCCTCCCTGTGTCCATGTGTTCTCATTGATCAACTCCCATTTAAGTGAGAACATGCAGTGTTTGGGATTTGAAGGTACTATGAATGCCACTTGCATAGCTTCTTGGTGGAATTGCCACCTTGTTGAGGCTGTGTACTCAGGAACACTTTTAGGATTCTTACGGCACCCAGATGGCCAGAAGTCCCCAGCATAATGATCATAACTGAAAGACGGGAGCTAGCTCCCCTCTCCAGCATGAACACAAACTAACACAGCTTCCCACGGGCTCAGGGGCCTCAGGAATAAATGTAGAAACTAAGAAATGATAAAAGTCAATAATAATTTATATCCAGCCCTATGCAGGCTTATTTTAGACGTATGACTCTTCCTTTGCTTGCTGTACCTTTTTCTGTGACTTGGGTTGGCTAAGTGAGCCCTAAACCCTGGTGCCCTCAGATTACTACTAAAACTACACAGTTTCCTCTTTTGTCCACTGATTATTAATATACTCAGCACTTGAAGGGTTTCACAGAGTTTATAAGACATTCTCTCATACACAATTGTATTTAATCCACATAAAGCTCTGGGAGGTAAGAGTACATTCGTTATTATTCCACTTTTGTCGATGAGGGGAGGCATGATTCTGAAAGGTTAAGGGGTTGCTTTCACAGCTGGTCAGCTGCCGTGGCTAGAAACCTGAAACCAGAACTTGAAATGAGGATTTTAAGACCTAACTTCTGGCCGGGCGTGGTGGCTCAAGCCTGTAATCCCAGCACTTTGGGAGGCCGAGGCGGGCGGATCACGAGGTCAGGAGATCGAGACCATCCTGGCTAACACAGTGAAACCCCGTCTCTACTAAAAATTACAAAAAACTAGCCGGGCGAGGTGGCGGCACCTGTAGTCCCAGCTACTCGGGAGGCTGAGGCAGGAGAATGGCGTAAACCCGGGAGGCGGAGCTTGCAGTGAGCTGAGATCCCGCCACTGCACCCCAGCCTGGGCGACAGAGCAAGACTCCGTCTCAAAAAAAAAAAAAAAAAAAAGACCTAACTTCTATGGGAGGCTGAGGCAAGACAATCGCTTGAAGCAGGAGGTGGAGGTTGCAGTGAGCTGAGATCGCTCTACTGCACTCCAACCTGGACAACACAGAGAGACTCTGTCTCAAAAAAAATATTCTAAGCTCTCTGTAGCATTCCAACTCTGGGCAAACACAGAGTAGGGCAGAGATGATGTGAACAGGAGGCTCCGGAGAGCCAGGTGTTACTTGATCATGCCCAGGTTTACAACACCTGCATTACCTGAGAGGTGGCTTTAGTTGTCATTGCTTATGTTAGTGACAAATTCAATCATTCATCCATTCATCCTTGCTGGTCAAGTCAGCCAGTCACAAGTAATGGTTTCTATTTTAAGAAATCACTTATTTTGGGAGGATTGGGAAGATGTTGGTTAAAGGATACAGAATTTCAGTTAGGAGAAGTAAATTTAAGAGGTTTCTCGTACAGCCTCGTGACTATAGTAATAAATATGTATTGTGTCCTTGAAAATTGCTAACAGAGTAGATTTTAAGTGTTCTCACCACACAAAAAAAATGACATGTATGTGAGGGAATGCATGTATTAGCTTGATTCAGCCTTCCCACAATGTACACATAAATCAAATGGTCATATGGTATACCTTAAATATATACTTTTATTTTTCAATTAAGAATAAGCAAATAAAAGAAAGAAATTACTCACTCTGGATGTCTGCCTCACAGAGTGATTTTTCTCCTGATTACCTTTACTCACTTTGGTTTCCTTTGCTCCAGTTATTTTGCTCCCCATCCCCCCAATTTCCACCAACTCCACCCATCCACCTTTCCTCGTAGTTATTCCACCTGAGACGTCCCTTCTTGCTGGTGGTAACTGTGAAGGTTTCCCTCCAGGTCTGGCAGGCAGAACCCCACCTCTGGCCCTCTGGCCACACGAGGGAGGGATTTGCATAAACCCCTGGAAACACCTGCTAGCCCAGAAGAGGATCTTCACCCACACTCAGGAGCTCCCAACTCATTTAGTGCTGCGTTTCATCTCTGTCCCCATTTTCCCAATAAAGAGATTATCTCATAGAGGAATGGGGAGAGTCCCATGTTAACCAATGAGAAATGGTGCTAATTTGCCTTTTTGTCAAGCTTAAGAGGCTTACAATGGTGACATCTCCTAAACAAAGCTACTTCAAGTCACAAAAGGCACAGAAAGCAACTTCCAGTATACACCTATGCAGAAATACTTTTTTCTTCTCTTTTACTTGAAAATATTTCAAGGGGAACAAAGCCTAATAGATTCTGGGCATTGGGTTGATCATGATACTAGAAAAAGAATCTTGCTGTCATAAATTGAGGGACATCTGTGTGCCTCAGCATCCTCCTGGCCTCCTGTGGCCAGGCTGGAGGTCTCTTCTAAGCCTAGGTCCAGCCATGGTCCAGCAGATAGCACCAATTCATGTGCCATTTTCACTCAGGTCAACCAACATCCTGTGCAGAGATAAGCACATGGTGAGGTTTTGCTCCTTGGATGGTCCCAAAGCAGAAGAGAAAGGGAAAGGAGAGCTGAAGGTGTCTGTTTGGTCAGTCAATAGCCGTCACCCAACGCAGGTTCTAGGCTGGAGGGCTTCAGACTGATCTCTCTACATCTCAGCCCTTCAAGTGGTTCAATAACTGCAATGAAGAGTGGTTAATTGTTTTCTTCTTCCTGTTTTTAACCAGGATATTTGTACAGGCTTTTCAGTTTGGGTGCTCCGAAAAAGATCTTATGTTTTCAGATTTCCTATCTTCTAAATTTAATATATCAGCTACCATACAATGTGAAGATTATGATAAGGATGGTGATAAATAGTAATGATCACGTAACTCAGTGAACTCGAGTGTATCAGAGTTTACCAGCTGTTTTCTTTGCCCTCTCTCTTTTACTCTTCATAACGCTCTAGGAGGATCTAGCATTTGTTCCATTCCACATTCCAGGACAACATCCAAACTAAACATGGCATTTTCTGAGAATCTTGCATTTCTCATCCCATGGACCAAATAAGGACGCTGACATTTTAAAATATGTTTAGCCCCAAACTGATTTAGTTTCAGGATAAATGAAAATGTGGAGTGCAGGGTTTTTGAAAAATTGGAAACTTTGCAGCTACAGGCAAAGGGTGACAAACCCCGTAGAAAGCGTCAGCTCGCAGCAGAATTACTCTTTCCACGTACACCTTACGGATGGGGCTTTGGGTTACTTGGTTGTTTCTGGCCAGGCAGAAGGGCTGAACAGACCCAGTGAGTCCTGTGTCCACAGGGGCTTGGGTGAGGCTGCCCAGAGCTGGACTTGCTGCCTGAACCAGAGCTGTCAACCACCTTCAACACATCCTACAAACGCACGGGCAAGAGTGCCTTCTCCGTGGGTACCCCACCCCGTGCGTGCTCTGTAAGTTCACATTCAGCTTAGAGTTTTCATGATTATCTGTCTGTTCAAGACCACTTGGAAGAGAAAAAAGCCAATTTCCAATGGCCCCAAGGCTGTCATAAAATTCGTGAATCGAATATGCATGTTTTTATCTTAATTGAAATACTTTTATGGACTTCAAACTTAAGAAATTTAGAGTTAAGTAAAACCACTTTGTTTCCAAAAGAGTTGAGGATGACCTCACAAATCAAAAATTTATACATGAATGGATTCCCCCTTAAATTATAATACATGAGACCACTTTAAAATTGTTTCGTCAATAGATTTCAGTTACATAAAACAGTTGTTACATCAGTATCAGTTGTTTGTTTTCTGCCAGAAATAAGCTGTTATTTTTACATGGAACACTTCTATCTTCTAAGTGCAGTTGATTGTCAATATTTGTGAATGTATTGTTTATAGTACACAGTCCTTTATATGTATATATATAAAACACAGAGACACAAACTTGTCTCTTATATATAGAATCTGCCTTCTCACTGTATCAAAAGCAATTTCTTTTGATACAGACTCTGAAGTAAGAATCCAGAATACAAAATTAAGAGTATAGCTTGTACAGTTGGGAAGCCCCTGAATTTAGAATCCAAATGCCTGGATTTAAGTACTGAGGTTTTTCCTTTATTACCAGATTTTCCTCTGAGAAGTCACTTGACACCTCTTGTGATGATGAATATTGAGAGTCAATCTGATGGGATTGAAGGATGCAAAGTATTGTTACTGGGTGTGTCTGTGAAGGTGTTGCCAAAGGAGATTAACATTTGAGTCAGTGGGCTGGGAAAGGCAGACCCACCCTCAATCTGGGTGGGCACCATCTAAACAGCTGCCAGCACGGCTAGGATAAATGCAGGCAGAGGAGTGTGGAAGGACTGGACTGGCTGAGTCTTCAGGCCTCCATCTTTCCCCTGTGCTGGATGCTTCCTGGCCTCGAACAACAGACTCTGAGTTCTTCAGCTTTTGGACTCCTGCTCCTACACCAACGGTTTGCCAGGGGCTCTCGGGCCTTCGGCCAGACTGAAGCCTGCAGTGTCAGCTTCTCTACTTTTGAGGTTTTGAGATTCAGACAGGCTTCCTTGCTCATCAGCTTGCAGACAGCCTATCGTGGGACTTCACCTTGTGATCGTGTGAGTCAATACTCCTTAATAAACTCCCTTTTATATTACATCTATCCTATCAGTCCTGTCCCTCTAGAGAACCTTGACCAACACACTTCCACTGAGGCACACCTTCCACATTGGGAAGACAGCCCCGCCTCCAGCGCCCACTGCCCTGGTGACTCGGCCAGAGTGGCACCACCAGTGGGCAGCTGAGTGGGCTGCAGGGGAGAGCCCTGAGGTGGACAGAGCAAGTGCACCCATGGCGGCCTGGGCCCCAGTGATGATTAATGGTAACACCTTCGATAATGTGGTGTGGTGGAGTTTTATTGGATTTGAAAACATTTTCTTATAAACGTCATTTAAAGACTGTTTCTGTCATAATCTAACCCAGGAAATAAACGTATCAAGTATTTTAGGATTAAGTAAAGGTCCCGAGAGCATTAAATAACAACACTGTCATAATTGTCGGTTGTTTGACCCTGAATCAAGCCAAAGCATATCCTATGGATAAAATGCAAGAAGGAAAGATTACCATTTTCCTGGATCCACCAAGTAGGTGCTCAGGGGTCTGTGAAACGTGGCTGTGGGGAGCAGAGAGTCTGACCTCAAGTCCAGCCTGTGTCTCAGGATCTGCTGTGCAGGCACCATGCAGGAAGGGTGGAAAGACAGTGGGCAAAGTGGGTGGGGTGGGGCTGATACTGGGCTCCAGGGGCCCTGAGGCGGGAGATCAAGGCAGGGGCAGAGGGCAGAGTGGCCCTTGTGGCAGGGGGCATGTAGCACCCAGGCTGCCCAGGGCTGGACTTGCTGCCTGAATCGGAGCTGTCAACCAGGCTCCCTCTGCCCCTTCAACACATCCTACAAACTCACAGCCAGGAGTGACTTCTCCTTGGGTACCCCACCCCGTGCAGGCTCTGTGAGTTCACGTTCAGCTTAGAGTTGCCATGATTATCTGTCTGTTCAAGATCACTTGGAAGAGAAAGAAGCCAATTTCGAATGGCCCCAATTTCCAGTTTCCCTTGAGGCCATGGGAAGAGTTTACTGCTCTTCCTGGAGGTGGTGGGAAAGTTCTGAAGGATCTTAGGTGGGGACTGGGTGCTGGAGGGGAGCAGGGGATCCTGGAGACAGCAGATGCTCAGGCATCCACTACAGAGCCTGAAGCAGGGGGACAGTCCAGGACCAGAAACCTGGGATGTGTCCCTACATGGGCACAGAGGGGATGGAGGGCCCACAGGGGCCCAGATTTGGTCATGGAGAGGATGAGGTCCTTGTGCGTTCCGGCTGCTGTCACTGAAACCACAGACTGGGTAATTTACGAGCAGTCGGCATCCACTCCTCACAGCTCTGAGACTGGGATGTCTAAATTGAGTTAGACTTGGTGTCTGGTCAGGGCTTCGAAGGGGACATATTCTCACTGTGTCCTTACATGGAGGAAGGTGAAAGGCCGGATGACACAAGAACACAGCCAGTTCCTCCAGCCTGTTCTGCAGCACAAATTTCACCCTTCCAGGCAACGTCCTTATGGCCTAATCAACGTTTCAGGGCCCTTCTAAAAAGGGCTGCTTTGAAGAGTATGTTTAAGGCTGTTTTGAAGATTACATTTCAGCTTGAATTTCAGAGAGACAACCATTCAAACCATAGCAGTGGAAGACCCACAAGGCATCAGGAGCGAGCACAGAGAGGATGGGGACCCACAGCGGACCCAGGTATGTGAGCGCAGAGTCCAGGAGACTCCGTGGGTGTGGCACGTGGATCACCCAAAGGGGAGGCACCTGTCCTTGGCTGTGTTGAGGTTGGGCTCCCCAGCTGCAGAGTTGAATATGAGTTGGGCAGAGCTGGGATAGATTGCCAGCGTATTAGTCTGTTTTCATGCTGCTGAGAGAGACATACTTGAGACTGGGCAATTTACAAAGGAAAGGGGTTTAATGGATTTATAATTCCACCTGGCTGGGGAGACCTCATGGTGGAAGGTGAAAGGCACAACTCCCATGACAGTAGACAAGAGAAGAGAAGAGAGCTCGTGCAGGGAAACTCCCCTTGTTAAAACCATCAGATCTCATGAGACTCATCCACTATCACAAGAACAGCACAGGAAAGACCCACCCCCTAATTCAACCACCTCCCACCAGGTTCTTCCCATGACAGGTGGGAATTGTGGGAGTTGCAATTTAAGATGAGATTTGGATGGGAACACAGCCAGATCTCAGTGAGGCAACCACGGGGATTCAACAGGGTTTAAGGAGCCTGACGGTTTCACAGTCTGACTATCCTGCGAGAGTGGCTAGGAAGCATGCATGCAAGGTTCATGAAGCACCATGCTGTGGGCCCAGTCCCCCATGCCGCCCCACTGACCAGAGGTTCCAGCAAGCTCCTTCCACCTGTGACTTCAGCCCAGGTTCACCTCACAGCCCAGGGCTGTAGTCTCTTCCCAGAATTATTTTCATTTTTCAACAGCTCCTCCTCACTGGCATTGGGTCTGAATTCTTCTCATCCACGGTCAGATGGCTACAGTCTCACAAATGATTGAATGACTCATGAAGAAACACAAGTTTCCAAGGAAAAATGTTTTAAAAAGAAAAAATACGAGTGAGTCATGAGGGAGAGGTAGCACTACTAGATCTACAGGAATTAGCATTCTGCAATATTGGCAGAAGAATAAAGAGCTTAATCATCGGAAAAGGTTCGTTTTCCCAGAAGCAAATGCTAACAGAGAAAAACTTAGTGAGTAACAATAAAAGGACAATTAATTCAATAAATGATGTTGAAAAATTTGTAGATTCGGCTGGGGGGGAATAAATTAACATCCTTAATTCATGCCATATACAAAAATAAACTGAAGAAGAATTAAATAGAAAATGTAGACAGCTAAAGCATTAAACATAACAATTTTTTTTTGGAAAGTGGAACATTTAATGGATGTGAAGAAGAAAAAAAGACTTTCTAAGCAGATAATTAATGGAAGAAATTATGAAACAAAACACAGACATTTGGTTACTATTCAGGATCAGCAGCAATATCACCAAAGCACTGGCCTTCTCCTAGTTGCAACTTTCCTTAGTGCTGGTCCTGGCCGCTCGTGCAGTCAACAGCCACTGAGCTTGGCCACAGGAGCAGCCGAGAGAAAGCCTTGTGCATCCTGAGATTTCATACACTGAGGTAAAGTAAAAAGCTTAAGTCTAAAAACCATTATTGTCAAATAACTAAAAGGTATTATACATAAAAAACTGGGAAACTACGTGCCACAAAGATTATAGGCACACTGTTTGAAGTGGAAAGGTAGCCCAGTGATTACACACAGAAAATGAGAAATGAATAAAAAGTTCCTCAACCTCACCAGTAAGGAAAGGAAACTCGAATTCTACAACATTGAGATGTCATTTTGTCTTCTTCTTGCCTAACAAAGGGTGCAACCCTTTATTCTCTCTTTCTCTGTGTGTGTGTGTTTTGTTTTTTTGTTTTGTTTTAATAAAACTCCCCATTGCTGCCAAAATTTTTGGTACATGGGCAGTCTCATTCACTCCCAGTAGGGGTCTAACTTGGTGCAGAATTTCCAAAAAACTGATGTTCTAATTTGTACCAATAGATCTAAAATTATCCATGCCCCTTCATCGGGTAAGTCCATTTCTAGGAATATATCCTAATAAATAACACGACTACCTATGAAGATTTATGGGCAATAATGTTTGTTCTAGCTACATGGAACTGTTAATATCAGAAATAGTCAACACAAAGAGAACGACTAGATAGTTTTGGCCTATTGTTAAGATAAAATGTTATGTAGTCGCTGAAAATTAAAGTTTTGAATTATTTTTAATTATTGGGAAGGCTAGGTGAAAAAAAGGCAAGCTCTAACACTGAGTGGGCAGCCTGTTCACCCCCACGTAGATATAATTGCATATTGACTTTTCAAACACAGGGAATAGCTACTCACGTTCCCACAGCAATGAGGGCTGGGGGTACCTCCCACCCCAAAATAACTGAGCAGTTGTTACAGCTGAGCTTACCTAACACATGTATTTTTATTTCCTCTGTTATATTTTGTCTGTATTTTCCAACTTTTCTCAAAGGCCATTTATCATTTACACCAAGAAGTCAATCCATAGGGTTTTCTAAAGAAGTATCTGTGATGAAGTGACTCAGGCCTATCCACAGCCCTCCTCCTCCTCCGTCCTGTTTCTGTCCTTCTCTAAAGGGTGCCAGGGAACCGTCTAGCTTGGGTATCTCCTTTTGTGGATGTGGGAGGTGTCTGTGGAGAAGACCCTCAGAGATGAGGGCCCTGTGTGTGCAGGGCGGGAATGAGAGGGGGGGGTCTGTTTAAATGACAGTTTAAGACCATGTATGGCCTAGAAGTATTTTCCCAAATTCTTCAACTGAATAAAGTTTTTTGAAGATTTAGTAAGAGAATGCAGACACACACACACACACAGAGAGTTAAGGAATAAGTTGTGTCTCCAGTTTTCCTGTGTTGAAGTCTGAACCTCCTGGGAAGGTGAGCACTGTGGTGATGGGGTCTTTCCCGCGTTAACTGAGTTAAAACAGGGTCACTAGCATAGGCTCCTGTCTGATCTGACTGGTGTCCTTGTAAGAAGACGAGGTGGGGACACAGAGGATGATGGTATGAGGATGCCGGGAGAAGATGGTGTCTACCAGACAAGAAGAGAGACCTCAAGAGGAACCAACAGCTTGATCGGGATGTCCAGCCCCAGGGAGCGTGAGAACATTTGCTCCCACTGTTGAGGCTGCCTGGTCTGCGGTACTTGGTTGTGGCAGCCTTGGGAGATGCGTGCACCGGGCTTCAAAGGCAGCTAGTCCCTCAGCACCTCTGCAAGACAGGGTCTAATGTCAACTGCTAAGGGGGAGTTTTCAGTTGCATTAACTCCTATCTCTTCCTTCTTGGTCGTCACTGTGAATACACAGCTCCAAGCCTCTGGTCTAACCCTTGACACGAGGCGTGTGGCCGTCCTGTGAACATCCCTGTGGTAAAAAGTGTGTTATCTCTGTGTGGCCTATATTTCCCGTGTCCAGAGTTGAAGGAATGGGCATTAAACTTCCAGCTCTCGTCTCCTCTCTCTCCATGATCCATTCCAGATTCCACACCAAGGGATGTAGGGAACAGAGGCAAGGTTAGTGTAAATCAGCCTGATATGCCCCGGGTCAGCAACTGACCCTCACAATGATGCTCTGGATGGTGCTGAGGGCTTGCGCGTGCTCCGGCTTGATTTTCACAATACTGTGTCGGGGGAGATAGCTGAGAACACGCTGTTTTCCTTAAAATCTCAAAGGACCGGTGGCCGCAGACACTCTGAAGCTACCAGGAGGCTTCATGCATGTCTCCAGGAGTGTGACATGTTTTTACGCCACGTCTCCGTGCTCCGGTGGACTCATGAAGTTGGGAGTCCACTGCCACCGCCTCCGGGGCTGCCTGGGGAGATGGGGCTGGAGAAAGTGAACTGCACCTGGCCTGTGCCTGCTTGGAGATTTCTGAGTGTAGACGAAGTGTGAGAGGAGTTCATGTGGGCTGAGCTCTGGCCATCTAGGCACCAGCATCTCACTTCACTTACAGCACAATTCCAGGAAGCGCACGGGCACCACGAGGCCTGTTCCTCCTGCTGAGATCTCCCCTTGTATCAGCAAATGTGACTCATGGCTTCCAGCTCTGACACAAAGCCTCTAATGAATGCTAGCTAACAAGAAGCAGAGTGATGGCTTTCTTTAAGTGTATTCCAGAAAGTTCTGGCAAGTTTAAGAAAATTGCAATGCCACTAAGTCATTGGCTCTGACCGAGCCAGAGAACAAGCCAGTGAAGAGAGGCAGGGGTCACGAGGCTGCTGTGGCACCCGGGCCACACACTGGTTCCCAGAGGCGGCTATCCTGCACTGTAACAAACCGTAGACTGCTTTCCACTCAGAAGGTCCACCAGGCAAACCTGGGGCCCTAATCTGACCTCCTCACTGGCTGAGATCACAGTGCCTGAATCCCCGTTCTGCAAAACCCACGGTCCACAGCTGACACTGTGAGAGAGGCTCCAGGATCATGGGAATGGGAAGATATTTTATGTAATCGGAGAACAGAAATCTTCCTCCTGTGTTTGCATTAACTGAGAATGCCTGGAGGGTTTTGTAATTCGAGTACGATTTGGTTGTTAAAAAGAAAACATCCATTTTACTATGTGTGTCACCCAAATTCAAATCTCTGTCTTCTTTTCTAAAGAGAAAATAGGCTAAGAAATGATGCCATTTCTCTTACAATGCAGTGTTTAGTCCGGATCCACTTCTGTGAAGAGCCAATGATGTAATCGACAAATATTTACTTAAGAACTAAATGCACATGCGTGGAAAATACTGTATCTTTGATGTATAATAGCAATAAAAGTGAACAACAGTGTCTTTGCTCTGGCATTAGTGGATAATGATAACAACAACATTATTACACTTTGCAGTTATGGCCAATGGCTGCCCACTTCACAGGGTTTGTTTTTGTCTCTGGAGTGAGATCATGGGATTGAGATGCAGACGGCTCTGAAGTCGGGTTAGAGCAGCTCAGGAACATGGTGAAACTTCAGCTAGACCTCAAAATAGGGTCTCTGTGCAATGAATGATGCATTGCACGAGACACACAGACAGCAGGGACAGACAGGCTTGTCCCCTAACAAGCAGCAGACACACAAAACCAACACCACCCATACAGAGGCTGCTGCTGCTGCTGCCGTCCTTGAGCATTTGTGGTCCCCGGTTCTGTCATCTGCCCCTCCACACCCCATCTGAGTGGTTGGGGAAACTGGCAGCCTCACCTGTGCCTCAGTTTCCTCATTTGTCATGGTGTGGGAACAATCCTACCTCTCAGGGGTATTTATGAGCCAACCATATATGTAAAGGGCTAAATGGTGCCTGGTGTTTAGGAAGGCCTCAATTAGCTATAGACGGAATGTACAGAAACAGAATTTAAGGCTGCCCTGAGGTCAAATGGTGAAGGACGGGAACTGTGATGGGAGGCCACCTGGCCGGGTGTGGAGCATGTGGAAATAGGTAATTCAGTCAATGGCAGGGGCAGGTGTCTGCTGTTAATGGAAACCAAATAAGCGTCTGGTCTATTTTGTGCCCAGCACGGTGCCAGACACTAGGAGGATACCAGAGCTTTGGGACGACACTTTTTTACAACAGCCCAAGGCTAAAGTCAGGGGGACCAGATCTCTTAAATGATGTCATGCAAATACAGTAGAAATGCAGGAAAGAGCTTCTTGCAGAGGTCAAATTTTAATGAGGTATTAAAATATAGATAAAATATTGTGAAAAAAGTAATTTGAATAGGTGTAAGATCAGAAATTAGAATAATGAACCTAGACAGCACAGGGAATTAAATTATGGAAATGCCTAAGAATCGTCAAACCCAAAATTGAGGCTCAAGTTGAATAATTTGGTCTTAGAAAAACATAAAGTTCAAAATATTATACTGAACTTACACGAAAGCAGAATTTTTCATAGTATCTTAATTTCTTTTTTCGAATTCTATTTTGTCCCTAAATAGATAACTGACACAAATGTGCTGCTTCTCTTTTTGACTAAGAGTGGAATATTTTTAAGCCAAGATAATTCAGTTTCGAACTTTCAAAGTGTAAATTTGAAATTATCTTGGTAGTAACTCCAAAAAGCACATTAAATTATACAGCAGCAACTATAGGCAGATTAAGGGTAGGTATTTCAGACTCGAAATACTGCTATTGTTTTTTGTTGTTATGGCTTCATTGTTAGGGGACTATACATGATTTATATTTTATTTTCTTTATGGGAATGTTTTTGGTTCAAAGGATTTCTGTGTTTTCAACAAAAGTCATTTCATTTATTCTTACAGCTATCTCTGGAGGGTCTTGAAGAAAGAAGAAATTCTATATTATCCTAACAGAAGGTTAAGAGGATCTACTTTCAACCTTCCATGTTACGTGCTATGAATCAAGTCATCTTCACTCTACCATTTACCCATTGTCTCCAAGAGCTTTTGATATATAAAGAAAAGGGGAAGTTCTACATATGGAAAAATGTAAGGATTGTAGTGGTGAGATGTGTGTTCCAGACCCTCCGGATCCAAATCCCAGCTCTGCTACTTATGAGTCAGTGACTTAATTGCATTCACTTTCTCATCGGTGACATCGGGACAATAATAGGTCCTTATTGCCAGGGCTGCTATGAGGATTATAAGCAACACGCAAAAAGCTTTTGGAACTAGACTCTGCTTACGTCAAGAAGGCTACAAATACAAGTAACCTGGGTGCAGGGAAGTTAGGAGAGAACAGGGCAAGACTCACTGATGTGTTATTTTCATTCTGCAGAAGTTTAAGGAGTGATTACATAGCAGGAGCTACATTAAAGGCCCAGAATTTTAAAAGAATTTTAAAAAGTACACTTCCTTGTGTATTTGAGTAAAATGATATAAACAGTTTCTTACAAGGTAAGGTACAATGCAATTAATCCAGTATCTTCAAAGCACTCTTGCAGCAAGGAGAAGGAATCCATGTTCAATTCACATAAAAGTAAACGTATGTTCCTACAGAGAAGTGAATGTTTGATCACGTTCTGTAGTCCAAATTCAGTATCAGAAACATCCAGGTAAAAGAGTACAAAATAGGCCTCAAGGGGTGGCCCCCGGGGCAGCGGTGGGTTTCTGCAGCAGGAATAAGATGCACAGGCTCCTGGCAATGGAGGGGAACACGGCCTGGCTGGCAGGGGTTTGCTCACAATCAGGTGAAGCGTCTAGGACAGCACATGGGCAGGAGTGTGGAAGGCCTTGGGAAGGGCACAGGAGGCCCCATGGCCCCACATTTGGTGTCCTAGGTCCCACCAACCCACAGCCATCTGAAGTGCCGCAGTCCTTCCGCAATTAAGCACAGTATTCCCAGGCCTGTTTTCTGTAGGATTTCAGCCCTGTCCTTGCCTTGGTGTGAGCTCTGAGGTCAGTGCGGGTGGGGGGCAGTGCCAATCATGGGGACAGAGCCCGAGACCCGGTAGAGCGTCTCCTGCCCAGGCCACTGAGAAGGTGCCGTTGGATGAGAAGGAAAGTCAACCAGAAAACTAGCCCATTTCAACTCCCAAGGGCAAAATTAGAAACACACTCGCTTGAGACCTGACACGGGATGGTCCATGAGGCCTTTTAGAGGGCTCAGGGCTTCCACAGACCGAGGCCACCCTGGGGCCTCTGCTCTGGGCCCACGCGGGCTGCTGAGGAGCCCAGGCCACTCTAAATGCTGTATGAACACATCAAGGGTTCTGCAGTGGTCAGGGTCCGGTCCACGCGATTTGCATCTTCCCGGGCTCTCCAGCTCAGAGGTAAATCCAGCTTCAGAGCGCTTACCTGCAGCCATTAAACAATTATCAGCGTGCAAGCTTTTAGAGTTAGGCTGTCGTGCTTTTATATTCTAAACATGCTTTCTGATTTTTTTTTTTCTTTGCATCAAAGCAGATATAGGAAATGTTAATTTTTATACCACCCATGGGATGCTGGGGTGTGGCTGCTCCTAGCAGGAGGTCACCAGCTGGAGGTTCAGCTCCCAGGCTCCCTCCAGCTGCCCAATGGCGGGAGCTCAGCATCTCCACTGCCTGTAACCCACTCACGGCACACAGCACCCGGGCACCACGGCTGGAAGGTTCTGACCCCTGCAGCAGACCCCTGGACACAGAGCTCCACTTCTTCTTATTCTCTGTTAATCCATGCTGCCCTGTTTTGTTTTAAGCATTGTTACCAGGTTCTTAAGACTATAAAAAATAAAAATTAAATAGCCCCAAACTAAAACTCACTTTATCAACATAAAAAGAGATGTGTGTGTCCGGAGGAAACAGGATCCTTTCCCTCCAGCTTTTCCATTTTTGAGGGATAAAGAAATATGTCCGCGGACTATGTTTGGACCCCTCTTTTTTATTAGTGGAGAAATGTACCCGGAGCACAGCTGGTGTCTGTTTAGGATACGGTAACTAGAGGCACTGGAGCGGAGCCAGGGGTTAATGAACTTCCGGGAAGCTGAGGAGCCCGTGGTCAGAACGTGCAAGTACCATTTCTGTCTTACTGATATTAGAGGAATGGACTGTGGGTGAACAACGGGTCGCAATACCCACAAAGAAGAATCCGTGGGAGCTGCGGCAAGTCTGCGGTGAGCGCTTCGCCTGTGGGACTTGAGTGGCCAGGCAGCTCTTCAGATCCACAAGGCCTGGTGGCCCAGGCAGGAGTGATGACGCCATCACTTTCTTCTCGCCGTGCAGCGGGTCACAGGGGCCACTGTTACCCCAATTACAGGCTGTTTATGTTTTGGGACAATTCAATGAGCTAAATACTGTTAAGGTTCAAGGCCTTGTCACTCCGAGAATCCCAAACCTCTCCAGAACCTTAAACAATTAAGATTCCTATCACAGGCTGCTGCAAAGGTCAGATTTCATTTCTAGCATCTTAGAAATACACTCTTCTGGGGGTGGGTCAGTTTATGATTGTAGGAATTCTACTCCACTGTATTAAAGAAGAGGTGGTTACCTTTCAAAGCTTGAGATGTTTTTTTTTTTTCGTGGAGTACAAATTTAGGAGCTTATTTTTCTTTGTGAAATTTGTTCTTTGACTATACAATGCAAATAAAACTTGGTAAAAAGTCAACTATTAATCCAAGTAAATGAGAGTTTTCGGCATCTTAATTACTCGTTCTGTGAGTACTTTGACTCACTACATTTATGGAACACCCAGCAGGGGCCAGGCCAATGACAGGTAATAGGATGATGGGGAGAATAAAATGGGTTAGGGTTAGGGTTAGGGTTATGCTTACCAGAGCTCACAGATTCCATCAGGAGTGCACAGCCCAAATAATTAGATTTTTTTTCAGTAAATTGTCTGGTTAGAGTACTACCATAATACATTAGTCAAAATTCTTAGTATCATACAGACTTAACCTTTTCTTTCGTTTTCTAAAATGTATGTCCATGTGTGAAGCTCTGGGTGAAGTATAATGGAAGAAGTTGCAGGCGGGCGGGGCGTGGACTCCATGAGGAGGGTCAGGGAGGGCGGGGCGGGGACTCCACGAGGAGGGTCAGGGAGGGCGGGGCGTGGACTCCATGAGGAGGGTCAGGGAGGGCGGGGCGTGGACTCCACGAGGAGGGTCAGGGAGGGAGGGACGTGGACTCCACGAGGAGGGTCAGGGAGGGCGGGGCGTGGACTCCACGAGGAGGGTCAGGGAGGGCGGGGCTTGGACTCCATGACGAGGGTCAGGGAGGGAGGGGCGTGGACTCCACGAGGAGGATCAGGGAGGGCGGGGCGTGGACTCCACGAGGAGGGTCAGGGAGGGAGGGAGGGGGACTCCATGAGGAGGATCAGGGAGGGCGGGGCGTGGACTCCATCAGGAGGATCAGGAAGGGCGGGGCTTGGACTCCATGACGAGGGTCAGGGAGGGAGGGGCGTGGACTCCACGAGGAGGATCAGGGAGGGCGGGGCGGGGACTCCATGAGGAGGATCAGGGAGGGCGGGGCGGGGACTCCATGAGGAGGATCAGGGAGGGGCGGGGACTCCAAGAGGATGATCAGGGAGGGAGGGGGACCCCATGAAGAGGGTCAGGGAGGGAGGGGCGTGGCTCTTGGGGTGGGTAACTATGACTCAGATGTTTACTTTTGTCTAAGCATATGCAAAAGGAAGTCAGGCTCCACCGAGTAAGAAGCACTTCCAACCCGACAGTGTCCAGGTGTGGAGAAAGCGCCCGTGGACATTTTCTAAGAGCTCTTTAGGCATGACCTTCAGTGCTCTCCCCTTCCCTCCAATCACAGACAGGTGCCTGTACGGAATTCCATGTCCTCCTGTCTTGTGCGTGAAACGACCATTGGTGGCCCTTCCCTGCCACCTGCCTATAGCAGGCATTGGCCACAGCATCGGGAGAACTTCTCGTGTCCCCCCAATGCTCGGGCCTTATTGAATCAAAAGCTGTTGTTTTTCACTCCCTTTAATTTAACCACCTGGGAACGGGGCTCTTGTCTCTGCCTCCCTCAGTTATGGAGACTGTTTATATGGCCTGAAGGCTTTCCTCTCTGAACCTGACTTCCGGAATGAGAGACGACATCAAGACACTGAGGAGGCAGAAACCTGTCCAGGTCATCCAAGGAGCCCAAATCCCTTGTAAATGCGTTCCTCTCAGGAATGTCCCCAAGAAGACCAGCATGAACAAGACAGGACACAAAAGAAATCACAGCGTACAACCTGCTCCCGGCGACAGGAGCCATGCTTGAGTCTCCTGCCAAAATGTGGGTGATAAGAGTCAGTTGAGGAAGCTCAGCTGGGCAGCCCATCCCCTTCGCACGCAGTGGTAGCCATGCCAGTCACAGAGCCCTAGGGAGGATGGCAAGTGATTACTGTGCATGACCTGAAAGGCACCATCCTGGCCAGGGTGGGGAGGGGCAGGTGGGGAATCAACTGCTGGGTCTCACTGTGCCTACACTGTGGTTGCCCTGGAATCCAGTCAAATCTCAACAAACCAAGGAGACAATATATACAGAAGGGTATTAGTATTACAGTATAGTATATGGTATAGTATAGTATAATAGAGTATGTAGTGTAGTATAATAGTATAGTATACCATAGTACTATATATATAGTATATATATAAGTGTATAGTATTATAAATATAATTCAAAAGATGTGTATCCATTAATTCCAGTTTGCTTAGATCTTCCTGAGATCAATTGTGCAGCTTTCCAAAGAAGTGAATATTAAGTCTCCAGTCCATATAGCAACTGCAAGATTAGAACAGCCCACCAGTGTACATCAAACATTTATCTACCTTAAGCTTCTACAAAAGAAAACCTTATTTTTTCTCACAGGGGTACATGCTGCCCATGCATAAACAATCAAAATTAAACTGAGAAAAGATGAATACACATGGAGCTGCTACTGATTGGGAAAGGATTTGGTTATTTTATTGTTTCATAATCCTGAGCTGTGATGGACCTGAGGACATCTGCGAAAAAAAATTGCCCAAATGAAAAAATCAATAGCTTTAGAAAAAATGCATAAGTTGCGTACATCCAAATGCACACACACGCACATGCATGTATGCACATATGCACTGATATCCATGCACACACATGCACGACATGCATGTACAACATAAATGCACACATATATGCACATGCAAAGAGATGCCCACATACGACACACACGCATGCATGCACACAAATGTACACACATGTATGCACACATGCAAACACATCCATGCACACACATCCCTAAATACACATGCACAGCATACATACACAACTTGAGTGTACACATGTGCACGTGCACATAGATGCGCACACATGTGCATGGATACACATTCACACACACGTGCACACACTATTTCTGTCTCTGGAAAGCAGATTCCTCCTTCACTATAAAGATACAGTGAAGTGTTGGTGGCAGCACTCTGGGTGCAGCAATGTGTGGAAACAAAGGAGAGACGACTGGTATAATTTATACAGCAGAGGGACAACTGCCTTCTCTTCTGTATGAGTCCAAGCAACAGGGAGAGGGCTGTAGTAAGATATTTTTTAAAAATGATGAGAGTGATGTTGCCTCAAACAAGAGTCAATGCTGTGACTAGGCATCAGAAAAAATACAAATCTGTAGCTGTTTTCTCCCACTTGACAATTTCAGATGACTGTGTTTGACTCGGGTCCTTGTACATGGGTGAGTATAAACTTGTTATATGCACAAATTTATTTTCAGTTGCGTGAAGCTTTGTATCCTGTGCATCTCAGGTGTCCAGTCACAACTCTCAAGATTGGAAGAGCCCACCTCTTCTTCTCGGGAGTTAACGACAGTGGTGAAGGGTCTAGAAATTTCTCTGCACAACTAACAAGAGAGAGGGCAGGAGGATGCACCAGATGAGAATGAACAGGCTTAGAGGGAACTTAGTCACCCTTTTCAAATATTTTAAGTGATGCCAGACAGGAGAGGAGGCAGACTGATGCTTTAAATCACCAAAGGAAAGCTCTAGGAGCCATGGATGGAAGCTCCTTGGAAGTGGATCATCACTCAGCAGAAGGAAGAATGTTTTAACGCCAAAGAGCCCCAAGGTTTTGGCAGCAGTGAGCTTCATGTCCCTGTGTAATGCCTTTGAAGATCTCATCCCCAAGCAGTAAAATTTACTGGCAAGCTAATTGAATTAGGGTCAAGTTAACACGACACATAAATATTTGACAAATGCATCAAATCTAGTTGATAAAGTAAAATAATTTGACTATTTTCACAGAGCCTGAGCATTAACTGAATCCAATGGACTATATCACTAATGTATAATAGCAGATGATTAAGGAAGTGTTGATGGATCTTTTGAGTCACACCTTGAAAACCCGAGCTCATTGTCCAATTCATGAGCCTGGCCTCTGCTCTCTCCAGCTGTGTCGTCCACGCCCCACATGCTTGCTGGCTGATGGCAAAGCTGTCGCTGTGCTGTGAAGGGACCAGTGCAGACTGCGGGGATGGAGCTCAGATCCACTGCCTTGCCTTTCTGCAAGGACACAAGGCCAGTGTGAATCCTGGGGTAACAGCAGCATCCCGGCTCACGTGCCCATCTTGATGAGAATTCTCTGGTTAAAGGCACCAGTCAAACAAGCATGTGGCAAGTCAGGTGTTTGAAGTGAGAGAAGCTTATTGCTATTATCTCTGAGTGTGAAGCCAGAGCCCTCAGTCTTAAACAATGCTACTTGGAAAAATACGACCTAAAAACATCATCACAACTGAAAGCCAACCAACTCTTGAACAAGTGCTGACTTTCCCAAATGCCTGCTTCATCAGCTTTCTTGAAGGAGAAGCTAAGAAGTGGAACCTTGGCTATACACGATTGATGGCAACGAAGCTAAGGAAACCCTCGCTCTCTAACACAGGTGCCACGCCTAATTTACGTGGCCCGGGGAATCCAGCTACACTGGATTCAAATACAAAATCCATAGTGATGGCATCTGCTGTGCTCTCTGCATTTTCAATTCACCAGCATTTGAACGCATTCTTTGGGCCTCTGCTAAGATTTTCTTGTCTGACTGAGGGGATGCCAGCCTAACCAGGGAGAAAACGAAAGAGAGAATAAGCAGGTGCTGTCCTGTGGGTCAGGGCTTTAGGTGAGAGGCTGAGAGAGCAAGGACAGTCAGAGGAAGAGGAGGAGCGAGGAGGACTCCCCAGGCATTCTAAGCTCTACCTCCTGCTCTCCTGGGCCAGAGAATGAATACAGGTCTATGCTAACTTCCAGGAATAACTTGGACCTAAATCTGGGAAGAGCTCGTTTGTGGTGATGGTGTTTTTAATCACTTTCACTGTAACAGTTGGTTATTTTTAAAATAGAGCTTCCTGCTGTTAATCTTGGAATCTGCAGGAGAAGCAAGTTAGAAAACCTCTAAGAGACAATACAGTGTTTCAGAAGAAAAATGCAGCAAAGACCAGCCAGTCAAGCAAGGAATTCCCATAAGTCCTATCTTATCCTTTTCCTCTGGGCTTGGGGACCTTCCTGCTATTCCATTCTTATTCTTTTTTTTTTTTTTTTATGAGGAAACTGATCTCACAGCCACGCGCACTGCAGTACGGAAGGGATATTTGTCTAAGAAAGAAATGGAGACCTCCCTTGTCCAATGAGATCACTTAGTGATTGATGCTCATTGAACACTTCTCCGTGATTCCGGGACTCTTGTTAGCTCCAATGCTGTGGTTGGTTTGATCCTGAGTGGGTCCAAGAAGCCACTGACATCACCATGATCAATACCCCATGGAAAGTTCCTCTGTCCCTTAGAAGGAAGAGAGAGAAGCCCTGATGTGTGGAAGGAAGCTGGGCCACTCCCACTGGATGCTGCTACAGCCTCTGAGCTCACCTGGGAGTTAACCGGGAGGGAATGTTCCCAACAGTCTCATCAGCATGAGGATAGAATTTTATCACAATGATAAAGCATATGATATGATTATTTGTCCTAGGGCACTGCTTAGAAATTATCACTATCGGCCTGGCGTGATGTCTCACACCTGTAATCCCAACACTTTGGGAGGTCGAGGTGGGCAGATCATGAGGTCAGGAGTTTGAGACCAGCCTGGCCAATATGGTGAAACCCCATCTTTACTAAAAACACAAAAATCAGCCCAGTGTGATGGCAGGTGCCTGTAATCCCAGCTACTTGGGAGGCTGAGGCAGGAGAATCACTTGAACCCGGGAGGTGGAGGTTGCAGTGAGCCGAGATCGTGTCATTGCCCTTCCAGCCTGGGAAACAGAGCAAGACTCCATCTCAAAAAAAAAAAAAAAGAAAAGAAAAGAAATGGTCATGATCTAAGACTTCTGTCACTTGAGTTCTATAACCCTTGTATAAATGATCAGTGATGCCAGCCACTGGCATTCACAGCTTGTGTTCTGCCTAAATGTGCTACTGGCTCTGGCTCTCTTTCGAGAGAAATCTCCACCCCACCCATGTCATCATCGCAATCTTTCCCTTCAGCTGCCTATAAATAGAATATCCTAATCCCATATACCAGCCAGGTCACAAGACGTACTGAAGAAATCATTTGTAGTCAGAAGAAAGGAAATGTTGTATGCAAAAATTAAGGATAAAAACAAATTAGGGAAAACATACGTGTTTCTGCCTGTCCTGATGATGCACTTGCAAATTCAGAAAGTCAGCCCACCTAAGGAAAAAGAAAGAAAAAGACCATAGAGTGATTCAGGGACACATATTTTCAAGTGGAGAAGCAAAAGAAAGACAGCTTTAAATGTGTGATTGCACTTGGACTCAAAAGAGCACAGAATATTGGAAAGAGTAGGCTCCGACTTCTTTCTAAAGATGGGAACACGAAACCCCAGTAAACCCAGATCTTTATCTCAACAATTCTAAAAGAGAAAACCATATGGAACCCCAGAGGAGTGGACACCCCCCAGGGCTGCTCACATACACAGATGCTGTCACACAGATTTTCCTAGAATCTGTTTGTTTTGTGTACCGTTTTTCCCTTTAGTTAACTTGGGGTGTATGGAATGGAGGCTGAAGTTAGCATTAAAGTAACGTGAGAGAGGAATAAACCAACAGCCCTGGAAGAGCCACTGAGTTTTTAAAGTAAAAGTCGCTTTAGTTTATCTTGCATTCACTTGTAACCCCCTTGTAGACCCTATCTTATTGCAAAAATGGTAGGAGAAAGGGTAATACACTCATTTTTTTTCGTTAGTTTTCATTTATAATTAATGCCTCCAGCTGCCTGTAAAATGGGTTTGAGGTCCCATTGGTCCTGGTTAGTCGACCAGCTGGGAACTAAATTATTAAATAATCATTTGAAAATTAAAAGAACTTCATTTCATTTCTCCTTGTACTAGGACACGTTAGTACTTTCCACAGCATTTCAAATTTTGATCTAAACAGCAGCAATAACTATCTTCAGATTCCCCAAATACTGTAAACGCAAAGTTATTTCATCCAGACACGCTGGATACAGATGAGAGAAGTCTCACGTCTAATGTTTAACAGGCAACTGTCCTCCCAGGGAGGGGAGCATCTGCACCACAGCCCTCACAGGCACCAAGAAACATTTAGCAGTGCAAGAAGGAAATCAATAATAATGATAATAAATTTAGGTATGTGTTAGGTATGTGTTTGTGGTGTTTGAGGACAGACTTATTTTGAGAAAACATATACTGTCATTGGTGGAATATGAAGAAATGGAAATAACAGGACTTAGAAGTGTTTTAAAAGGATAAGTATGAGGTTAGTGGTTTACCCTGATACTCAAAGTTTGCATCCGTTGAAAAAGCTGGAGTCGAGATAGAAAAAAAGAGAAGGTATTTGAAACTGGGTAGAGCAAAGTTTGATCTCAAAAGCAAAAAGCCAGTTTTGAAAAAGATTTAGAAGTTGCTCTGGAGTAAAAAAAAATCCTTCTTCTTTGATTTTTAAGCGTTCGTTTTTCTCCAGGGAAATTAGAAATTTCTTAGAAATGACCTCTGTTGGAGCAGCACCATGGAAAAATATCTTCACCACAAACAACTCCGTTTCTCAAATATGTAGAGCCATTGATGCAAAATGCATTTGACTCATCGTTGGAGGAGACGTTATATTTAGTGGTGGAGCTGGTAGGATATTTTTAGAAATAGTAAAGTTCATAGAATTGTTAATGTGTTGAATGTCTTTAGAAGATAAGGTTTTTAGGGGATGTGCAGAAGTGGCCATCGGGACTGGAAGGCCTAATTCCTGTTCCATAGTCACTGGATGCCTTGATAGCCAGACCCTGAGACATGCCTGCAAGTCATCTCGGGCTGGATACAGGGTGAAGCTCAAGCCCATCCTTGGGGTAATCTGGGGCTGGGTGTGTAAAATCCCAGGCCGCTGCAGACTTCTTTCAAGAGCCTCCAGTAACACTTAGTTCTTTGGAGAAGAAACTGTCCAAATTTCTGAACCAGAAGGACATTAACAATCCATAGCCACGGGCACTCATCTCAACTGGGGCTCAAGGACCCCGAGGCACAGAGACCCAGTGGCCTCACGTCAGGCAGCCCAGAGCACTGATGGGCCCCCAGGCACATTCCTCACAACAGGGCTGCTCTTGTTTCTCACCAGATGAAGTGAAGGAACCAGGGTGCTGCGGAGGGTGGGGGAAGCCCTCGCCACATACAAGAATCATGCATTCTTGGCTAAAGCTGGGCTGTGGCTCCCTGAGCCTTGTGCTGTCTGGTCACCTTGTGCTGTCTGGTCACCTTGCAGCTTTCCACTCAGAGTCATACAATTTTCCATGGTACAGATTTAAAAAAGTGTCACCCTTCTGAGGAAGATGAGTCAGACGCCCCCCAGTTCTACCCTTCTGGGAACTGGTCTGTCCACCCTGGCTGTCTTCTCCCATGGAGTTTCCCTGGCTTTCCTCTCTCACAGAGCTTCCCTGGCTCTCCTTTATTTATGACTCACCATCCCAGTTGCAGATGTGTTCTTCCCGGACCGTAAGTCACTCCATGTGACAAGTCACCATCCATGTTCTCCTGAGGCCAGCTACAGCCGCTAGCATGCATGCAGGACAAAACCGAGACACAGCCACATGCAGAATCCACCTTTCTGTCCTTTAAAAAGAAAGCCCTTATTTCTTTTTTCTATTCCGATAGCTTTAGATATGGAATTGGTTTGTGATTACATGGGCAAACTGTATAATGAAGTCTGGGATTTTAGCGCACCCATTACCCTAACAGTGTAAATTGTGCCCAATATGAAGTTTTGTATCCCTCACCCCCAGCCACCTTCCCCACTTCTGAGTCTCCAATGTCCATTATTCTACTCAGAAGCCCTTGCATACCCCTAGCTCAGCTTCTACTTAAAAGTGAGAACATACGGTGTGTGGTTTTCCATTCCTGAGTTACTTCACTTGGAATAATGGCTTCCAGTTCCATCCAAGTTGCTGCAAAACACATTATTTTATTTCTTTTTATGGCTGAGTGGTATTCCATCATGTCCATATCTCACATTTCCTTATCCACTCATTGGTTGGTGGGCACTTAGGTTGGTTCCTTGTCTTTGCAAGGATGAATTTTGCTGTAATAAACATACACGTGCAGGTCTCTTTTTGGTATAGCGACTTCCTTTGGGTAGACACCCAGCAGTAGGTTGCTGGATGAAATGGTAGATCTACTTTTAGCTCTTTAAGGAATCTCCATACTATTTTTCATGGGGGTTGTACTAACTTACCTTCCCACCAGAAGTGTATAGATATTCCCTTTTCACTACCTCTGCACCAACATCTATTGTTTCATGTTTTTTTAATTATGGCCATCCTGGTTGGGGTAAGGTGGTATCTCATTTTGGTTTTAATTTGCATTTCCCTGGTGATTAGTAATGTTGAGCATTTTTATGTTTGCTGGCTGTTTGCATATCTTCTTTTGAGAAATGTCTATTCATGTCCTCTGCCCACTTTTTGACAAAATTATTTGTTTTCTTCTTGCTGATTTGTTTGAGTTACTTGTAGATGCTGGATACAAGTCTTTTGTTGAATGAATAGTTTGCAAATATTTTCTCCTGTTCTGTGGGTTGCCTGTTTACTCTGCTGATTATTTATTTTGCTGTGCAGAAGCTTTTTAGTTTAATTGGTCCCATTTATTTATTTTGGGTTTTGTTGCATTTGCTTTTGTGGTCTTAGTCATAAATTCTTTGCCTAGGCCAATGTCTTAAATAGTTTTTCTTAGGTTTTCCTCTGGAAATTTTATGGTTTCAGATCTCAGATTTAAGCCTTTAATCCATCTTGAGTTGGTTTTTGTCTATTGTGAGAAATAGGGATCCAGTTTCTTTCTGCTCCATGTGGCCAGCCAGGGAAACTCTCATTTCACTCTGATTCAACAAGAACTTATAAAGCCAGAAAGTAACAATGAATTTAAATATTTGATTCCTCTTATCAACGTTTCACTCTCTGCAAATTGACCTTTACAGAAGTAGTTCTTTTAAGGTACATAAAAAACAGATCCTGTACAAACGAACGAGCCACCAAATTGCACTGGAGATGTTTTCTAAAGCCATCTCTAGGTCAAACGGCTTGCCCTTGGTATTTTGAATTTTTTTTTTAAGATGGAGTTTTGCTCTGTCACCCAGGCTGGAGTGCAGTGGCACAATCTTGGCTCACTGACTGTAACCTCTGCCTCCCAAGTTCAAGTAATTATCATAACTCAGCCTTCTGAGTAGCTGGGATTACATGTGCGCACCACCACGCCCAGCTAATTTTTTGCATTTTTACTAGAGATGGAGTTTCGTCATGTTGGCCAGGCTGATCTCGAACTCCTGACCTCATGTAATCCACCCACCTTGGTCTCCCAAAGTGCTGAGATTACAGGCATGAGCCACCGGATCCAGCCTTTGGACTATTTTTTCTTTACTTGTTTCCCATTCCATTGTAATCATTTACCACACCTTATTTATTTATTTATTTATTTTTACACAACTAAGATACGAGCATATCACTGTATTTTAGATCTAATTAGTTATCTGAGATGTAAATAAAGGCTTTGATTATTAGGACTTGGTAAGGAATGTCTGAAGATTCACAGAACATGCTTCATCATGACAGCTACAAAAACAAGGAATGTGAAATTGCAGACATACAGTGTGTTCACAGACGTGACCTATCCAAACCAGAGTCCTATTTCCAAGTGGGATTTGGAGCTGCTGGTCACATCTGAGTTCTGATCAAATGTGGACTGAGAGCTGGCCACCCATCTGAAAGTTACTGGTTTCTCCGACCATGTACTGAGCGCAGTGGTAGCAATCCTGGCATAACTCAGGCTTTTGAAAGTTCAGATAGTTAAACAACATATATTTCGGTTTTGTTTTTGAAAATAGATTCAGGAAAAAAAAATCACTTCCAACCACCACCACAACCAAATTTACCATGCTTGGTTTCCTGATCTACCTCAAAAGTGAGACCAGCATCGTTTTATGTGACTGATGGTTTTGGTTTCTCATCCTATGGGGTAGAGCCACTTTATAGTACAGAGGACTCAGCTGTGTGAATAAGCATCAAATCTGTGAGATCCACTTCTACGCCATGCCCAGACCCCACCGAGATCACGCTACCTCACCCCACCTCCCAGGTGGTCTCATCAAGAAGTTACAAAAAATCCTGGGAAATTTGGGGATTGGCTAGTGTTACCTAAAATCTTGAGAGGTCATTTAAATCGACGTACACCAAAGAGCTGGCCTGTGATCCTCACTGCATTCAACTTCAAGTCGTGATATGCAGGAGAGAACGCAGGTGTCTTTAGAGTGGCAGGCTCAGCACCTGAGGCCCTCTTCTCATTTGTCACGAAGCCTCCTTCCTGGGTGATGGGATCCAATATCACGGCTTAAAATCCTCTGTCAAACTTACATTTCTCTGTTAGACTGTCTCCTACATTCCGGATCACACATCAGACCACTGATTTCACACTCCCAGGTGCTCACTGGCATCTCAGAATCCCTGAGCTAATGATCATTTGCTGCCACTCTGCGTACCTTCCAGCCGTCCCCACTTGTACCAATGGCAAGTCCATCCTTGCAGGTGCTCAGGACAGAGACCTGGAGTCAATGATGACTCTATCTCCGACACCTACATCTGAGGCATGAGCAAGTCCCGCACATACTCAGATCCCAGCACGCCTTCCTGTCACCGCCAGAGTGACTGTGGTGGTCTTCTAGTCAGTCTCTCTGCTTCTACCCTGTTGCTCATCAGTCCATTCTTGACGCAGAAGTCAGAGTGGTTCTTTAAATTTAAAAACAAGTCAGCCAGGTGTGGTAGCTCATGCCATAAATCCCAAAACTTTGGGAGGCCGAGGTGGGAGGCTCACTTGAGCTCAGGAGCTTGAAACCAGCCCAAGCAACACAGTGGGACCACATCTGTACAAAAATATAAACATTTGTAGTAGTTTGGGAGGTTGAGACGGGCAGATCACTTGAGTCCAGGAGTTCGAGACCTGCCTGGGCAACAAAGCAAAACCCTGTCTCTATAGAAAATACAAAAATTATCCAGGCGTGGTGGCGTGTGCCAGTAGTCCCAACTACTCAGAAGGCTGAGGTGGGAGAAGCACCTGAGCTCAGGAGGTCGAGGCTGTGGTGAGCCATGATCGTGCCACTGTGCTCCAGCCTGGGTGAGAGAGTGAGATCCTGTATATCTACATACATATATACACACACACACACTATATATAAAATATATACTATATAATATATATATAATAATATACTATATATAGTATAAATTATATAGTATATATTTTATATTATTTTATATATATTATATAGTATATAGTGTGTGTGTGTGTGTGTATATATATCCAGGCATTGTGGTGCACACCTATAGTCCCAGCTACTTGGGAGAGAGAATTGCTTAAACCCAGGAGGTAGAGAGGATGCAGTGAGCTGTGATCATGCCACTGCACTCCAGCCTAGGTGACACAGTGAGACAGTGAGACCTTGTGACACAGTGAGACCTTGTCTGTCTTGCTCTCTTTATATGTAGTAATTGGCTGACCAGAGCCCTCCTTTCATGACCATCTGGCACCACCAGAACACCAGCGCTGCAGGGTGGACACCTTCGTTTCTCTTGTTCGCGGGTGTACCTCAAGTGCCCGGAACAGGCAGCAGGTGCGCATTTAATGTTCGTGGAAGGGATGCATGTTTCTATATGGTCACAAAGGCTCTGAAGGATGCAAGGGATTTTATCTCCACTCTGGATTTTGCTAAAGGTGTTTGCTGTAGAACAGAACTCCCTCCTCTTTGTGCCAGAAACTGATGCTAAAACAGCTCTGCTTTGTGCTATTCTCCATGGATAACGGTTTTCCTCAAAGACTTTCAAAAACTCAAGAAAGCAGAAGACATTGTGAGCAAAATGTGAGCAGGAATTCAGGGGAGGGCAGAGAGGGTTAGAGCCTCAGCCTGGGGTCTGCAGTCCCGCTGCTGGGTGCAGAGGCTGCTCCGCCGTTGTCTCCCTTGTTGAGCAAGTTAATGCCTCTCTTTCCTCATCTGTGAAATGGGCCTAGCAGAGCACTGTGTGGGGATGAAATGGGAAAACTGACATAAAGCCCTTAGCCGACTTCCCCAGAGTGCCCAATCGCATGAGCTGCTTTTCTTATTTCCGAGGTTAAAAGACACGATTTTATCACAGAAGAAGCCTCTAAGCTGAGTATCGGAGCTGAAGCAGCGTGAAGTGGTTCTCCTGCAGGAAAGATACTTGAGTGGTTTCTGTGGAGACACACGCCCCTCCCAGGGTCCCTCTGGCCTTCCTGTCCCCTACTGGGCACGTGGTTGGAAGTCCCGCTCTGCCAGTCTGGCCAGGCCTTGACTCACCTCCTCAATTCTCAACAGCTCAGTGCAGATTTCCATCCTGTATCATCTCTCTAGGCCTAAATATAGCAAGTGCTTTAGATGAAGACTTTTCCTGATGACTGGGAATTTCTCCTGAATCCCAGAAGCCAAGGTCAGAGGCACTGAGTATCTCCACATTCAACCAAGTGTTCTGGAACATTCCAGAGAGAACGCTCAAGAGCAGCCAGAGCCGTGCCTTCCCCGGAACTCTGGAGGCCTGTCTGGAGCTGTGGCTCCCCTCACCCTGCAGCCCATTCAGCCGGAAGCCACGAAGTCTGGAGCTTGAATTCATGTACCAGAGTTGAGGATTTTGCTCATGTTTCTGACCTCTTGGGGGTGTTGTAGCCAGTGGGTGCTCCATGACCCCAAGCCAAAGGCCTGGGGTCTCCAGGGGAACTGCTCGAAGTCAGGGTGCCTGGCACCCCACACCCTGGCTCGAGCTGGCTGAGCACTTGGGGAACAGCAGAAGTTAGAGACCTTCCTTGTGTGGCCCGAAGTTGGAGCACAGAGAAAAGGTTCTGTGAAGTCCACACGGACACAGGTGGCCGCCTCTTTGCTGAAATGGGAAGCTGGCAGGGCACGAGGAGCAAGCAGCCGTGGGCTGGCTGTGTCTCCCCGCCCCAGCGTTTGGGGTGGAGGTGGGCATGGAAGGACGGAACTCGGAGGGTGGCACTGAGTGTTCGTCTGTCTCCCCTGGTAATTCTCCGCGCAGATGGTAGAATTCTTTAAAGGAGAGAGACGGGCGGATTACCAGCCATGTTTTCATAACCCACACAAAAATACTTCCACTGTTTGATAGGGTTCCTCCCAATCTTCGTTGATTCCAAATATATCATACAAAAGAGGGAAAGTGTCTCTGAAAACTAAAGCTCCCCAGTCAATGGACGCATAACAAATTGCTATTTGCAGGTAACAGGGCAGTGCCCTCTTTCTTTTCATCCATTTCCCTGCCATGCTGGAGTGGGATTTCTGCAGCACGGTATCATCTCCATGATACAATATTTCACAGAAAAGACGCTTCAATGCTGATCAATCTTTACACTTGCCACCGTGTAAGTACGATGTCCAGAAGTTTTATGCTGGAAGAAATGGGTCTTCTGCAATAAAGCACTATTCATAGGACACCTTATCATGTAGGCATCCAAAGCGTCTAATATAAACACCAAAAAATAAGTAAATAAATAAACAGCTCAGTCGCCAGGAAAATCACACACAGTGAAGTCCAATTTATTTAGAAGATTGATGACATCAAGGGTAACATATTCTCTTTATTTATAAAATTTTATAGATAAATGGTATGCCCAGAATAGCTCCAAATGCCTAACAGAATAAGAGAGTATCTGTTTTCTTCCAGAGACATATTTCGTAAGACAATGAAGGAGTAAATCATTTTTAAAACAGTAACGTTGTTGGGTGAATCTAATTGAATTATTAAAAGGAAGCCCATTTTGAGTTGCTTTAAATGCTTTTTATACCCATTACTTCACCATCTTATACAGTGTAATATAGACTCCATTTTCAATTTTGTCTCCTACTTGAACTCGACTTTTCAAGCAGAAAGGAAACTGCAATCACTTGACTCAATCCATTTTTCAGATGACCCAGAGTTTACCTTGTTTTCTCACGTTTACAGAGCCCATAAGTGCTGGATGGGTTTCACTTACTGTTACTGCTCTTCCTTAATGCCCTCAGTGTTCTGTGATTCTTATTAGTCTCCAGCCCCTGTCATTTGCTGTTTGTGTGGCCTCGGGTTTTCTAATGGGTTGGATGAGTCAGTTACAAAATCTCTGAGGCCTCCAACTCTAGAGTTGAACTCTGTAGTGTCTCTCAGACTCACAAAGACCCTTTAAAAAACAAACTTCCCCTAGTTTAATGGAAGTATCTGATTCAACCAAAATATTAGACATTCCTCATGGCAGGTATTTCCTCTTTTGTTCTACTTATCAATCATTACTTCAGTGATATTTCTTGCATTGTTTTTAGTGAATTCAGCATTGATATTTTTTTTATTTCTCATCCATCCAAAAGCACCTCTGGAGTGGTGTGATGTGCCGTCTACGTGGTCCTGCGTCCTTACTGGCTCAGCTCCTGGATATTTTAGAGGGCCCTCTTTGTCTGGTAACAGCACACGAGTTCATTTCTTTCATAATATCAGAGTGCTGTATTGGTTCTTTGGCATTCAATATGACAATTAATCACTTGTGAGGCTGACATTGATTGTGTGTCCTTACTTTCGTTGTGTTTTTGTGTGCTGCCCTGCATTTTAACAGTGGCCGTGAGATGGGGAGGTGTGGCCTTATTCGCCACAGGGCACCTACCTCAATGCTAAGGAAAATCAAGCATTAGTCGAGTGGATGGTAACGTCGCAGACGCAGACGCCTGAAAGGAGGGTGAGCGGAAGATGCAGACTGCCCAAGGCGAGGCATTCTGTGGAAGAGGCCTCGAGTTTGGCATCACCCTGGTAATTTTTCTGCGATTCACATCTAGTTTTCAGCCATTTCACCTGGGAATTTATCAGGAATGATGACTATAAAACACACTAGAGACTTCTAGCTCTGAATATATCTCATAAAGAAAAGCACAATTTGATGACTTAGATATTAGTAGCTGCAAGTTATGGCTATTTTTACTGAGAGTCGGGCAAAATGCCAAGGTTTCACATACTGCTTTCTGCAAATCAGTCTTATGCTGGAAAACGTGGAAGAGGAGCACTCTGGTAGGGCTAGTTCTCCAGCACCAAATCTCAGGCTCTCTCGCCATTTTGCCACAGTGGATCTTCCACCAAAACTACCAATAGAAAACTCACACCATCCCAAAGAAGGTAGAATAATATTTGCGAGCATGTCATGTGAGTGAGGAAATTTCATATGCATTATCTAATTCAGTTCTCTTAGGAAGGTAGCATCTTCTCCATTGTAGAAATGGGAGAACCTTCTCAAAATTACACAGTTAGCAAGCGAGTTAATACAGACACATGAAGGCAGCCTTTCCCGAGTTCTGGATATAGTCGAAGTGAGCCATGAGAAGGTCACCAACAGAACTCGTGCAGTAATTATATCAACTTAAAATGCAAAAGAGACAGGCTGAGAGCCATCCATTAATGCCCTTAAAGAAAACTCAGACTGCGCATGGTGGCTCATGCCTATAATCCCAGCACTTTGGGAGGCTAAGGAGGGCAGATCACCTGAGGTTGGGAGTTTGAGACTGGCCTAGCCAACATGGTAAAACGCTGTCTCTACTGAAAAATACAAAAATTAGCTGGGCGTGGTGGTGCATGCCTATAATCCCAACTACTTGGGAGGCTGAGGCAGAATAGCTTGAACCTGGGAGGCGAAGGTTGCAGTGACCCAAGACCACACCATTGCAGTCCAGGCTAGGCAACAGCAGTGAAACTCCGTCTCAAAAACAGAAAAAGAAAGAGAAAAAAGAAAACTCATGCTGCCTGGGAGACGAGAGCAGGTATCTCAAGAAGAAAAGCCTAGGACAGGCCCTGGAGGACGTGTTGCTGTTCTGCTCTGCACATGCAATATTGCTGGGGATGATTTAAATTAAACTCCCTTTACTTTGTGCCCAGCCAGGAATGTCACTCTCAGCCTTTCACTGGGCCTGGCTGGGAAACATGGAAACTGCCACGGGGGCCGCCCCTCATATTTATGGACATGGATGGGACAAACCACACCGGAAAAACTTGGTGTCTTCTCCCAATAGAATTGTAAGATTGCTAGAAATGGGGAAGACAACACATGACATATATGTTTGTTTTAGTAAAAAAAAAAAAAAAAACATTATTTTCATGACACTTTCCTTTATAAGGAAATTCCAAATGGTTTCAGAACAATCACCATCCCTTGTGTTTGAAAGTAGCTACATTGCAGTGAACAAAGAGAAATAATGAAAAAGCCAATGGAATGATGCCTCTTCCAGGTAGTGAAATACGGTAACAATGAAGGGGTTAAGCTCCAGGATGCAAGCATTTAATGGAAGACAGGAAGAGGAAAAAGCACAAGATAATTTAGAACAATGATTTCAAACAGAATGAAGAGCAGATAAACTCAAGAAAGGAAGCTTAAGAGACCGAATCAGAGATCATTCCCTAAATAAACTCAAATCTAAAGGTTCCTGAAGACACCAGCCAGGTTAAAATCACGTGAGTAACGCAGGAATACAGGATATTTCTCATTTCCATTTTTGATTTTCTGTTTTCCTAGCAGTGAGCCCTGCTGCCTCTTGCTAGGTCAATCTCCAAGGCAAGCATCCAATACAGTAAGCCATCCTCCTGCGAGTCACTTGCCTGGGACACCTCGAATGTCTCCAACCCAGGCTTTCGTCGCCCTCTGGCCATGCCGCTGTAAATACAGTTTCGTTTTTTATTTTCTGCCACTAGTTTCATTTCTTCTTGTTTATTCGGTGCCAATTTTCTCTTTCTACTAGAAAAAATGTGTTGGAAGGCTCCTTTTCTCTCATTTAAAAAATAAAAGTAATTGTCCTTTACCTTCAGCAACTTGTTGGGAATTAAAGCTGATGAAATGTCAACAAAGGTAACCTCATCTTTAAAAAAAAACGAGACAGGGATTTGTTTTTAAGCCAAAAGCCATTTATTTATTAAAATGCCTCCTTTTTTTGTAGTTTGAATATGCTACTCAACACCTCAGTCATAATCCTTTGAAATGTACCGCAAAAGATTTAACACCAGGAGACTCCCCGACTTTCTCGTCCCAGATATATGAAATTAGAAGGTAGTCATACCAATTTAAATCAGAAAGACTTCTCACGGATTACAAGCCAAGTGATACAACTTTCTCTAATGGGTCAAATCTAAGAACTTGGCTGTCTCTGATCTCATGTCATAGAAACTTCAAGGAGACGACCACCATGTTAGCAGGAGCCCTGGCTAAGTGGACACAGAGGCTCACAGGAGAGAGAAGTCTACGCCCCCTCCCATAGCAGTCCAGAGGCAGCCCAGGGTGTGGAGGGACTGCTCCTGGAGGTCACCCCGAGACCTCAGCCCCTACCAGCTGGTTGCCCCAACCTCCTGCAGGATGTCTTTTCTGCTTTGCAGAGTCGAATCTGCCCCCACCACCATGCCCGTGACCTAGTCTGCAGCCAGAGGAAGGAAAACGTAAAGGTTGTGGAGACTGCCTGAGCTCTGGCCTTGCTCCTTCATCTAGAAAGCAGCTGTATTAGTTTGTTTCACTCTGCTGATAAAGACATACCCAAGACTGCGACAAAGAAAGAGGTTTAATTGGACAATTGGACTTACAGTTCCACGTGGCTGGGGAGGCCTCAGAATCATGGCGGGAGGTGAAAGGCACTTTCTTACATGGCGGTAGCCAAAGAAAATGAGGAAGATGCAAAAGCAGAAACTCCTGACAAACCCATCAGATCTCCTGAGACTTACTCACTACCATGAGGACAGTATGGGGGAAACTGCCCCCATAATTCAAATTCTCTCCCACCGGGCCCCTCCCACAACATGTGGGAATTATGGGAGTAGAATTCGAGATGAGATTTGGCTGAGGACATGGCCAAACCGTATCAGAAACCAGGAGCTCCTACCCAGATGTGCCTGCCAAAAGCCAGCGGGGTGGAGTGGAGGGGGTAGCAGTGAGAGGGCAGGGTCTGTTACTAAGAGAAAAACAGAGGGACACTCTGGGGTGACAATTACCCCTCCAGGTGCAAAGGCATAATAAGATCAAGATGATGCGGTCAGGACCACTTGGAAATGAGTGAAATGGCCACCTGAAATAAACTTGTGTTTCATTTTCTAATAAATACAGGAAGTTTAGGAAAACTAGGAGGCAGCAGAAAAGTGGGCATTCATGCCCCAGATTTTCTTTATCAGTGTTGCCGAAATGCATCTGTTGCTCTCCAGCCTGAAGACGCCACCGGTCACGTCTGGATTCTCCTGAGCCAATGCTGGATGCAGCAGCCATGGACTGTCCCCTACCCTTCGGTTTCTCCCACATCGAATTTCTTACTCAGGGCAGGGCCAGCTCCCCTTCCCAGAGTCCTCCCCAAGCTGTGTGCAGCTTCAGGGCTTCAGAGTCCCCGCCAAGTCCCAGAACCCCTGCGCTGCTGGGGGTCCTCCCTGTCCTGGGCCCCGCACCGGCCAATCATGGGATCTCCCCACGTGGCTGCTCAGAGACTGCAGGCAACACGCGCCTATGCACGCCTTTGAACGCTTAGGTCCCTGCGTCTTTGTTAAAAATGCTTTTCCTTTTTAATTCTTCTATACTTTCTGTTTGTGTTTGAAGTCCTTTTCCTGTTAATGACCTCACCGTAGATGTTTCCCTTAATTGAAGACAGAACAACAAAGCCTCGCACACCGCCGGCCTGCATCTCACGCCGGTGAGTTTCTTATTAAAGTCTCATGCGATGCACAAACAGCTGTTTTTAGGGCACTTTTTACTTTAGCTCCTGACACAAAGCAAGTATAATGGCAAATCACTATTAAGCACCGCAGCAGGGAGACCTAACTGCTTTCAAAAATAATCACTCCTGATGGGGTTCCAAACAATATATATGTATATTTAGGGGAAAAAAAATATCCACCAGGAATATTCCTTTTTGACCAGTTGGTGAGACGGACCCAGCATAATGGCTTTCGCCCTGTGAACGGCTCCACATGACTTTGCCCTCAATCGGCTACTGCACCAGCCCAGGCAAGGAAACAAATGCTCCTTTCAGAAGGCCGCGTTGGAGGGCAGAAGGTGCATTGGTAACTGGAAGCCTCTCCAGGCAGAGGCTTCACTGGGGAGCTGGCTGTGGGCTGGCTGGGGGCTGACGCTGCAGACAAGGACAGGTTTGTCCCGCAAGCGTCCTTCTCCCTGTGCTCTGCTGGAGAACCCTGCACAGTCAGCTATTAAGGCGCATCTTTGATCTCTCTCTCTCACACTTCAAAGGGGGTTTTGTTCCTTCCCTCCTAAAGTCTTAGTAATATTTCCTAGGAAAGACCCAGGATGGAGGCGCATTTTACTTCCGGGTGAATCAAATCAATCTACCACCTAGACAACAGCTTTTTTCCTGAAGCCCAACCTGCCTTCCTGAAGCAGAGGCTCTGGTTCCAGACCCACAAAACTGTGGCCGCCTGTGAGTCGGGAGCAAGGTATTCTTCTACGTAGTAATGGGAGTAATAAAAGAGTATCCTTGTATTACTGTATTAGACAAAAGTGACATCATGGTCTATAGCATGTCTAGAATAATATTAAAATAATCAGCAAGGCACAGCCAAGCAGGTATGATTTTAAGAAAGGTAACAACACACCAGGCCGGGCGCGGTGGCTCACGCCTGTAATCCCAGCACTTTGGGAGGCCGAGGCGGGCGGATCACGAGGTCAGGAGATCGAGACCATCCTGGGTAACACGGTGAAACCCCGTCTCTACTAAAAATACAAGCAATTATCCGGGCGTGGCGGTGGGCGCCTGTAGTCCCAGCTACTCGGGAGGCTGAGGCAGGAGACTGGCGTGAACCCTGGAGACAGAGCTTGCAGTGAGCTGAGATAGCGCCACTGCACTCCAGCCTGAACAAGCCTCCGCCAAAACAAAACAAAAAAACAAAACAAAAACAAAAAAAACCATGAGTGAAGATGAAGAAAAAATTGAACCATGGGAGCCATGTTCATTGTGAGTACCGGGAAACTGCCTTTTCTCTCCCTGGCAGAGCTTTGAGAAGTAGGTGAAACTCCAGGTGCATTCTGCGAGCATTCGTGGAAGGGGCTGAATTGAATGGAGAAAGCCGTGAGGAGGACCAGCTCTCCACAGGATCCTCCCATTCCTCTATTAGACGCCAGCAGGGCAAGCTGCCTGTCACGCAGAGCCCTTGGTTTCTAGCTTGTGTGTGTGTGTGGCGGGGGACAGGGGGCGGGGGGGGGTTAACCATTGAAAAGCATTACAAGAAATGGCACCTTGCAGTGGTGTTGAAAATCACATTTGTGGATTTATACTCCCTTTGTGGACAAGGATAGCAAAATTCCCAGAGGCCAAAATAGGAAACCTTTCATTTTAGCTTTTAAATGTACCTTTTTTTTTTTTTTTTTTTGGAGTAGCTCAGGATATAGAACAGTAGAAAACCATGCATTTGTTTCCTTGTTTTTTTTTTTTTTTTTGAAAGTTCACTGATAACAGAAACATTTAATCCGTTAAAACTCGAGGTCTGAGCCCCTTCCTGGCTAAGCAAAGCCACCTGTACAGTTCGTTAACTTTGCATAATTATCTTGCTGCTCCCTTGGACTGCAGGGATGGTCCACTCTTCCTGGCCATGCCCCCGCAGTTGCCTGGGCCAGGCTTTCTCATCCTGGAAGAACCTCTGCAGCTCGCAGCTCTGGGAGGTCCCGCCCCTTTCCCTTCCCTCTGGCTTCCCTGCTGGGAGCTCCCTTAAATTCAACGCCTTGCACCTAACACATCCTCTCATGTGTCCAAGTCTGTGTGTGTCTCCACCGAGAGGCTGTGTCTTCTTTATCTTTCTGTTCTTCACACCTGGCATGGCAGTGCTGGAGACACATACTATGCACCCAGGTAAATATCCGGGCACTGATGGGGAAGTCTGCGTGAAGCCTGCTGTCTACTTAGCTGGAGAGGACGTGGACAAGGCATCTCACGCTGGAACCTCGTGCAAACTCCAGAATCTGTGGCTCACAATCTGGGAAGCCCTGATCAGGACGGGTCTAGGAAAGCATGGGACGTAATAAAAAGAGTATTGCTGCATTTTTGTAGTACACAAAGGTGATGTCATAGCCCACAGCACGTCTAGAATAACATTAAAATAGTCAGCAAGGCACAGCCAGGCAGGTATGATTTTAAGAGAAGAAAAAACACCCATGAGGAAAGATTGAGAAAAAGTTGAACCACGGGAGAGGTGGGTCCGTGGTGCATGCCAGGCAATTGCCTTTCCTCTCCCTGAAAAAGCTTCGTAAAGGAGGTAAAAAAAGAAATACAGAGCTTCAGCAGAGGTTTCATGGAGGCCGAAGATGCCCCACCCCAGCCTGCAAACACCAGCACAGAGTTTAGAGGTTGTATTAGTCTGTACAAAACAGCACTTTTGATTTTGTCTCCTGCTTGGAGTTGACTTTTCAAACAGAAAGGAAGCTTTGCAATCACTTGGCTCGAATCACTTTTCAGTTGGCCCAGAGTTTACCTTGTGTGTTAGTCCATTTTCATACTGCTGTGAAGACATACCCGAGACTGGGTAATTTACAAAGAAAAAGAGCTTTAATGGACTCACGGTTCCATGTGGCTGGGGAGGCCTCACAATCAGGGTGGAAGGCAAAAGGCACACCTTACATGGTAGCAGACAAGAGAAAATGAGCGCTAAGCGAAAGAGGAAACCGCTTATAAAACCATCAGATCTATGAGACTTGGTCACTGTCATGAGAACAGCATGGGAAACACCTGCCCCCTGATTCAATTACCTCCCACTGGGTCCCTCCCATGACACATGGAGATTATAGGGAGCTACAATTCAAGATGAGATTTGGGTGGGGACACAGCCACACCATATCTGAGGTTCCTCCATTATTTAGGTTAGGAAACTGGCTTTCTTTTTTTTTTTTTTTTTTTTTGAGATGGAGTCTCACTCTATTGCCCAGGCTGGAGTGCAGTGGTGCGATCGCCACTCACTGCAAGCTCCGCCTCCTGGGTTCACGCCATTCTCCTGCCTCAGCCTCCCGAGTAGCTGGGACTACAGGCGCCGCCACCTCGCCCGGCTAGTTTCTTGTATTTTTTAGTAGAGACAGGGTTTCACCGTGTTAGCCAGGATGGTCTCGATCTCCTGACCTCGTGATCCGCCCGTCTCGGCCTCCCACAGTGCTGGGATTACAAGCGTGAGCCACCGTGCCCGGCCGGAAACTGGCTTTCTACACATGCACCTGGGATAGCCGCAGAACCCTGGAAGCTGCCACACAGCTCAGACTGGAAGCTCATGCGGAGAGGGACTCATAGCTCACTCACAGCTGCTGGGGGCTTCCTGTAGGCTGGGAAGGTGCCTGATGTACTATTTTATGTAACTTTTCCAACAACCCTAAGACACAGGTGTTATTATTCTGCCCATTTTATATATGTGGAAGCTGCAACTCAGAGGGGCTGAGTGGCTTAAGTCCTAACATTGGGACGAGAACTTCAATGGGTGTTTATCCGTCTTAAAACTCCATCACCCTCTCTAGGGGGAAGAACATGGTCCTGTGAGCACCTCCAACATTGCACCCCGGTGCTCCTAAGAGCACTTTGTGGATATCTCATTGATGCCTTCACACCAGGCAGCAACTTCAAAACACACCTAAGTCACAGCAGAGAGGGTGCACCATTTTCCCTTTCATCACCTCTAGCAATTGGTATCCTCAGTGCAGGGGAAGACAGCTGGGGGAGAAGACAGGCCCCATCAGAGCCTGCCTCAGCTGTGGTGTGGGAGGTGAGCCTGGAGCAGTCACTGAGTCCTGCTTCCCGAACATGAGAAGAATAGCTGAGAATTATCTGCATGAGCCATTTAAGAGCTAGCATCTTGGGGTGGGGTGTGGTGGCTCACACCTGTAATCCCAGTACTTTGGGAGGTTGAGGTGGGCAGATCACGAGGTCAGGAGATCAAGACCATCCTGGCTAACACGGTGAAACCCCGTCTCTACTAACAAACAAACAAACAAACAAAAAATACAAAAAATTAGCTAGACATGGTGCCGGGAACCTGTAGTCCCAGCTACTCGGGAGGCTGAGGCAGGAGAATGGCGTGAATCCAGCAGGTGGAGCTTGCAGTGAGCTGAGATAGTGCCAGTGCATTCCAGCCTGGGTGACAGAGTGAAACTCCATCTAAAAAAAAAAAAAAAAAGAAGAAGAAAAAGAAAAAGAGCTATCATCTTACATCTTTTTTTTTTTTTGTCTTCCTGAGCAATTGAGAAAAATGGTGGAATTGGCTCTATTTTTAATCTTAATTTTGAAAAAAAAAAAAAAAACCACCAAACAGAGCCCAGAGCTGACTGTGCTGCGTGCTTACAGGAAGGCGTCTCCAGGCGTTGTGCTGCATGTGTCATGGCACGTATGTGTGTATCATGGCATATATGCCATGTGTCCTGTGGCGTGTGCCTTCCTGTGAAAGTCCAAGGGCAGAAGAACACAGGGTCCCTCTGGGCTTGTCACTGACACCTGAGCTAGGAGGACGACCTTGACGCACTTACAGTTTTGGCCGTTTTCCAGAAACATGCCCAAAATCTCCACGGCAGATGCTTTTTCGATTCCTCTTCTCGACAGCTTTCACTAAAGCAACGATCCCCCATTTGTGATTTTTCCATCATTAAGCGAAGACATATGGCCGTTTCTACCTGCCGCACTTCTGTGTAGGTGCCTCGTGCACTGATAGCTGCGTTTGGATCTTCATTTCTCAGCCCTGCATGATTTTTAGAATGTTGTAGCTGCATTATTCATGTCTACATTATTTTTCTTACTTACCTTTTCTAATGTAATCCTACAGATGTATTCTGCCCTTTCACAAACAAGAATATATTGGGCACATTCCGTTTTCTATTGATCCTGTGTCAGGCTAAGAAAATTAGAAGATACCCTCTCATTCTAAGAATAATTTTGTATTAATAGGCAAGTATTTCAGGCAAGTCCATCTTGGGACCTGGTCCATGGTGTTTGTTCCAATGCAGAATCTTAGTTTCAATCCATTTTCTCCATTCAGTATGCAAGGAGATGACCCGGAAGTGATTGTGCGATTTCCCATGGCTCCTTGCATGGATTCGTTTGTCTTCAGTCACTCATGTCAGCCCTCTATTGCATTCATCTCTTCACTGCCCAGTTCTCAAAGTCTGGCAGGCCTCAGGCTTGAGCTGAGATGCTCAGGTACCTGGGACAGCTCAACACTGACCTAGAAATGGCTTCCTGTCCTCTCCCATCTTGTATAAAACTCACTGCCCTTAGCTGCCTCCAAACTATTGAAAATCCCTTCCAATACTTCGGTTGGTCTAAAAGCCACTTATTAAGAGGAATTGCTTCTTGCATATAAAACTTAGGACTCAGTAGACCTGTTGTACAGTAGAACAGGGGCAACCCTGGCATCCATATGCCCAACCAGCAGCGAAGGTTATGAGCAACCCTGCTTCAACAGCCTTGTACTTGTTTCTCATTGCGAATATAACAAAAACTTAATGGGTTCCAACAACAAGAATTTATCAACCTATAGTTCTGGAAGTCAGAAGCATGAAATGGGTCTCATGGGCTAAAAGGAGGATGCCAGCAAAGTGCATTTCTTCGGAAGGCTCCGAGGGAGGATCTGGTTTTTGCGTTTTCTAGTTTCTAGGCACTGCCTGCCTGCCTTGGCTTATGACTCTGAAGGGGAGAAAAATTATACAGTTTGTTTTCTCAACCCTCAACCCTCATTCATAAGGTCTCAGTTAGGACACCTCTGTAACAAAAGGCAGGTTAACAGGGAAAAAAAGGCATACACATTTATTAAAGTGTGTGCAGACATGAAAGTCATACACAAAGTAGGAAACACAAAGGAGGGCGCAGAGGGCTGAAGCCTTTACACCATCCTGAAGTTACAGGAAGAAGCAAGGCTTTTGGCGTGAGGTGAAACAGGCTATGGGAGGGCGGGAGGAGGAGAGGTGCGGCCAGCAAGGTCATATGTGACACAGACAAAACCTCACCGGAAGAAGCAGCTCTTGGGAAGAACAGATGGTGTCCTAGGGTAGAGGTCCCTCTGTCACACCATTAAGAGTGTTAGACCTCTGGTCTCTTTTCCTGTAGTTAATCCTTCTTAAATCTGGGAAAGGGGTGCCTCAGAGAAAGCCTGTGTGCATTTGGTGTTTATGTCTCTGATGTAGGCAAAACATTTTCCCTACAGATGCAAATCTCCCCACACAAGACAGCTTGTCAGAGCTGCTTTTGTTTCATGCAGCCCTTCTGAATAGCTGTATCAAAATACGCCCAAGAAGTCTATTTTAGGGTGAAACATTCTGGGTTTCCATTAACTCCATCCTTCCATCTTCAGAGCTAGCAGCAATGCCCAGCCTGTCCCTCTCATGCCGACTTCTCTCTGTTTCTCTCTCTTTCACCTGCCTGCTGCAATTTAAAGCACCACTGTGATTCCTTAGGGCCCACTGGGGAAATCCAAGATAATCTCCCCACCTCACGATCTTTAATTTAAACACAGCTACAGAGTCCCTTTTGCCATAAAGCAACACGTTAATAGGTTCCGGGGATTGGGGCATGGACATCTTAGTGGGGTGATTATTCAATCAACCACAGTCTGTCCTCTAGCGCCTAAAGATTCAAAATGCGTTCACCACCCCCTGTGCAAAATGCATTCACCCGTCTCAAGGTCTCCAAGTGTCTCCACCCAACAGTGTCTCCTCAAGTCCAAAATCTCATCGGAGACTTATCAGTTCAAAAGTCCCACATCTCATCATCTAAACCAGGTATGGATGAGACGCTGGGCATGATCCATCCCAGGTCAAAATGTCTCTCATCTGGGAGCCTGTGAGAATTGCATTTCTCACAAAATGCAATAGTAAGACTCTCCAAGGTCTTCCCATTCAAAAGATGCAGGCAGGAAAGAATAAAAGGAGTCCTCACTGGTCCTAAGCAATTTCAGAATCCAACCAGGCAAACTCCATTAGGTTTCAAGGCCTGAGAATAATGCGCTGTGGCTTGAGTCTCTGCCTTCCACTGAGCCCTTGACTCCACCCTCACAGGCATCCTTCCATTTTTCCAAAGGGCGGTGTGGGTTTGCAGCTGAGTAGTTTTGTCCACCTGTTTTCTGCCTGTGGAGTTTGGGGACTCTGACAGTTTTCCTTCATTTCATCCCCTCTCTGTTCTGCTCATTTCAAGCTGGCAGTGTTTCTGCTGATAGAACGTTCTCAAAAACCTTGTGGATCTCCTGCAAAGGCCACAGTAATTGGCATCTGTAGACTGTGAGAACTCTCCGCAGGTCTATCCCTGGTGACCCCATCTCTACTCCTGGGCTCTGCTGCAGGGGCTAAGGGAGTTCATGAGTCACATGCTTAATTTACTCAGAGAGCCCTCGGTATGAGCAAACACTTTGACCTTTTGATTTTTCCAAGGCAGTAACAAAAGGCTGTCCAACCACACCATACCCTTGACTTTCTCTCCAGAACATGCTTTCCTGACTGTGAGTCTCCTAATTTTGGCAGGTTTTGCAGTCTGGACAGGCTGAAAATTTTCCAAATCATTAAGTTCCAATTCTTTTTTGCTTAACGGTTATTCCCTGAGTTTATTGTTTTCTTCTCACATTTTACTAGAATCATTAAGAAGAAGCCAGTCCATACCTTTAACACTATGCTTGGAAGTCTCTCAGCTGACCATCCAAGTTCATCACTCATATGTCCTGCTTTCTGCAAAACAGTAGGACACAATTCCTAAGCTTTCTGCTGCTGCATAAGGAGCACCTTCTTTTCTCCAGTTTTCACTAACATGCTTCTCATTTCATTCTGAGCCATCACCAGCAGCACCTCGAAGACTCATCTTTCCACCAACCGCTGGCTCAGGATGACGTAGGTGTCTGATGATGCCACAGTCTCCTCCACTGTGCTCCTCACTCCCCACTGACCCCCATGGGCAGGGCCTTTGATGTCTGGATTTCTACTTAGGGTTTCTTTAGGGCAATATTGCCTTTATTGTCATGCTCCTTAAATTCTTCAGCCTTTGCACATTACCTGGTTCCAAAGCCTCTCCCCAGGTTCCAAAGCTGCTCCCAAGATCTTGGCTGTTTGTTACAACAGCTCCCCACTTCGAGGGGCCCAAAGCTGTACAGGTTGCCGAAGAGCTGCTGTGGCGAATCACCAAAACTATGGCTTAATACAAGACAAATTCATCATTTTACTATTCAGAAGGTCAAAAGACTAAAATGCATTTTACTGGGCTGGAATCAAGTGTTCTCAGGGCCACCTTCTTTCTGGGGACCTAGAGGAAGATCAATTTCCTCACTTCTCCATCTTCTAGAAGACACCTGCACTCCACGTCTCCTAGGCCTTTCCTCCGTCTTCAGGATCCATTGCTCCAACCTCTGCTTCCCTCCTCAAGTCTCTTCTCTGACCCTGATCCTCCCACCTCCCTCTTATATAATGGGAAACTCTGTGATTAAATTGGGCAGATCAGACATCCCAGAATGATCTCCACACCTCAAGAACCTAAAGCACATCTGAGAAGGCCATTGTATCACATGAGGCAATACATTTGCAGGTTCTGGGATCAGGACATGGGCCTCTTTCAGGGGCTATTCTTGCTTTTATTTTTTATTTATTTCTTTTTTTATTATTCTTTATTTCAATAGATTTTGGGGGAACATGTGGCATTTAGTTACATGAATAATTTCGTTAGTGGTGATTTGTGATATTTTGATGTACCCAGTGTGTAGTCTCTTATCCCTCACCCTTTCCCCTGAGTCCTCAAAGTCCATTGTATCGTTCTTATGCCTTTGCATTCCTATAGCTTAGCTCCCACTTATGAGTGAGAACATACGATGTTTGGTTTTCCATTCCTGAGTTACATCACTTAGAATAATGGCCTCAATTCCATCCAGGTTCCTGCAAATGTCAGTATTTCATTCTTTTTATGGCTGAGTAGTATTCCATGGTGTGTGTGTGTGTGTGTGTGTGTGTGTGTGTGTGTGTGTGTGTGTGTCACATTTTCTTTATCCACTCATTAACTGATGGGCATTTGGGCTGGTTCCATATTTTTGCAATTGCAAATTGTGCTGCTATAAACATGCGTGTGCAAGTATCTGTTTTTTAGAATGACATTTTTTCCTTTGGGTAGATACCCAGTAATGGGATTGCTGGATCAAATGGTATTTCTACTTTTAGTTCTTTAATGAATTTCTAGGCTGTTTTCCATAGCTGCTATATTAGTTTACATTCCCACCAGCCGTAAAGAAGTGTTCAATGGGCCTTTCTTCTACTGAGCACAATACTGCACTCCGCTCTTCTGATATTTATGTAGACAGTAATAAAAGGAAAGTTGCGCAATGAAGACTTTCAGATAATTAAAGTGTGCTAAAGTCCTTGTGCTGTTCCAGACAAGAAAAAAGAGACCAAAGGTGCACTCTGTTAGAAAAAAAATCTTGTTGTAGAAAAATAACCACTAAACATTTAAAGATAGCCACTAAAAGATGAGAGATACCAAGTCAGTGGAGACAAAGGCAGGACTATGGAATAAAGGAAGCTATCAAAATAGCAAAGGGCAAGAAAAGACGGGGAAGAAAAGGCGTGACCGTGAAGGATGTACACAAATTCTAAATCCATCAGGGACCAGGAAACACACACTTCGTAATCTCACGGAAGTAGAGACAGATGTCAGTTGACTTCTCTTGCTGGTTCTGATGGTGCCAGCTGCCACATGGTGGGATGCTCTGTGGAGAGGCCCATGAGGCAAGGAATTCAGGGTGGCTGACAACCGAAGCTCCCAGTAGCCCACCAGGGTGAGTCTTGACAACAAACTCAGCGTGGGCCCTCCTGGGAGGACCTTATGATGACCACAGCTCTGTGAGGGATGGAGGGTCAGAAGCCCCGGACACACTGTGCCCAGTTGCCTTACTCCAAGAATTGCTAGATCAAAAATGTTGTCTGAAGCCTCTAACTTTTAATTTTTTATTCTCAAGAAAGCTGCTCCTGAGAACTGTGAAAACAACTTTCTCAGTCTGACTCCACCTCACTGCTCTGCAGAGCATGAAATTATACACCTTGTAGGACCCAGAAAGGCAGGACGCCTTTTCGCTTCCAGCTCTCCATTAGGGCCCCTATGCTCTTTGAGGGGAATTCTCCAAAGCCACACACAAATATTTTAGGGTTTTTCCTAAGAAATGATGAATCAAAACCAAAGCATAGTGTGTATAGAAAGCAATATTACACCTGCCCTGTGGAAATCTTTCCACCTCCTCCTTTCTCACTGGTCAAATCAGTATTACCTGAGTCCTAATCAGGGGACACTCAGAAATGCCATCCCAGGGCAAACACCAAGGGTAGAGGGCAGAGGAGTCTCTGATGCTCTCAGAGGCAAGAAAGCCTGAGAAACAGTTTCTACTTTTAGGTCAAGTTCCATCTGTCAAGACCTGAAGGTCGGTAAGGTGAAGTCTTCTGCAAAATAAAGACAGACAAGCATGTGCAGAGAACCCTTGATTTTAAAATTACCCTTCTGGAGACTTGACACTGTCCTAAAAGCAAAAAAGTGCATTTCCAGACTTCAAGGAAAATGCTTATCAAACAGAAAATTAAGTGCCTACCTGTTCTAAATGAATGGTTTATTCAAACAAATTATATTGCGTACTTTAGGTGATTTTGAAAGTTAGACCCCACATACATTATATAAGAATATTATATCTCTATTCGTATCTGGGGAAAGAGATACAGAAACAAAAGTCTATTCATTAAAGTCAAACTGGAAATTCAATTTCATGGGGTTTTTTTCCAGATGGAGTCTTGCTCTGTTGCCCAGGCTGGAATGCAGTGGTGCAATCTCTGCTCACTGCAACCTCCACTTCCTGGGTTCAAGTGATTCTCCTGCCTCAGCCTCCCTAGTAGCTGGGATTACAGGCACCCACAACCACACCTGGCTAATTTTTGTATTTTTAGTAGAGATGGGATTTCACCATGTAGATCAGGCTGGTCTTAAACTCCTGACCTCAAGCAATCCACCCACCTCAGCCTCCCAAAGTGCTGGGATTACAGGCATGAGCCACCATGCCTGGCCCTGGAAATTCAACTTATAATTTAATCCGTTATGGTAGCTAATAGAAAATAAATTTTGTTTGTGTCCAGAGAATCTGAAAAAATTGCAAAGGATTTTCATACTTAAGGAAGGAGGCTATAAATGCAAGAAGAATTTGAGTTTTGTCTATGCTACTGTTTGTTTGTTTGTTTGTTTATTGAGACAGATTCTTGTTGTGTCCCCCAGGCTGGAGTGCAGTGGTCCGATCTCGGTTCCCTGCAACTTCTGCCTCCCAGGTTCAAGCAATTCTCATGCCTCAGCCTCCTGAATTGCTGGGATTACAGGCATATGTCACTATGCCCGGATAATTTTTGTATTTTTAGTAGAGATGGGATTTCACTATGTTGGCCAGGCTGGTCTCAAACTCCTGACCTCAGGTGATCTGACTGCCTCAGCCTCCCAAAGTGTTGGGATTACAGGCGTGAGTCACCACGTCTGGTGATACTACTGTATAGAGGAATCTATTTTGCCTCTTTGTAAGTCTTTACACCTATGCTATATGTACCCCTGCTGGCTTTCAGCTAGCTTCTGACATACGGCAAATGTGGGGAAAGGTCACAGCACAGGCTACACTCCATCATATCCACAGCAAGGTAAACTCGAACAGCTAAAGCACAGGGGTATGAAAATAATCTTACAAATCATAGTGGACATTCTCGGCTCTCACATGCGTGACAAGAATATTTGGGGGACCATCAGGTATCAGTAGAGGGAATTTTAAAGATCGTGTGGCCTAATCTATTAATTTCACAGATGAGAGAACTGAGGCTTAGACAGATTAAAAAGACGTGTCTAAGTTGCATCATGGCAAGGTGAGAACTAGAATTCAGTCCTCACTCAGCCCTGTACACTGTTTCTTCACCTAAGTATACATATAGAAAAAAACATAGATTCTAATAACTTTTTGGACTACAGGATTTTTCCAATGGTACAGTCATCCAAATTTAATATATTGATGTTTTCATATTTTTTAAAACTTTTAAAAATATATGCACAACACAAACACATCTTGATAATTCCTGTGCATTGCGTATCCAGTGCTTACACACAGAAGGGGCATTCTCTGGAGTTTGCCCTGGGTCAGAGCCTTCTCACCTCCCAGCACAAGCCAGTAGCTTAAGCCTCAGTCTCCTTGCTTCGGTGCACTGGGCAGGATATGTGGTTCCCAGGACCACTCAGCCAGGTGGTTCCTTCAGCTCTCAGCACACAACCGAGTTCAGGCTGCAGGCTTTCCATCACAAGCCAACTACAGAGTGACGCATGTTCTCTACACATGCCGTGACTGAGTACGTTGTGTTCTGAAAATATTGGGGAGTTAATTCGTGTGTTGTGCCTACTGCTTCGTGGACCTGTGCTCATTGCATACTTACAGCCATCTACAAGGGTGTCACCATTATTTGTATCTTATTAGGCTTAGAGAGGTGAAGTGACTTGCTCAAAATAACACGGTTAGCAAATGACGGAACCCACATCCAACAGGGAGAATGTGGGAAGAAATCAACGAAGCTTATCTAACAGATATCTGCCAAGGGTTGGAAAAAATAAGATTTATTGTTGTTCCACTGAGCAGAACACAGCCCATCAGAGGTTACTGCACCTTTAACAGCTTGTGCTTTTACCTGACCCATCAAAACACTGGTGGCCAAAGAGTACTAAATAACTTGCCTATCATACTTAATCTCTCTAGGGTTCAAAGAGAGGTGTAGAGTGAAATGACCTGTAAGACCCCTGAGCCTGAAATATAATCTAATAGACTCAGCTTTACCGCGGTCATTGAGAGGATGGCCAACAACCGGCCGCCACTGTGCAAAGCATGATTTCTCCACCATCTGCACTCCACTCGCACAAATACCCCAGTGAAACACTTCTTTCTCTCCACCCACTTTGAGTAGGATGAAATGGCACATTCCATTTTCAAAGTGGGCAGCTTGCACGTATCAGCAGTACCAGGAATTTGGAAAACGATGACGTGGAACCCACGATAACTTGCTGGCTGAATTTTCTCACCCAGGTAACCCAGGTTGATTAGGGCTAGAGAGCCATGGGGATTTTAAATGCCTCTTCAAAGCCAGCCAGGAGCAGAATCAGCGCTGATTTGCGTTTATGATAATGACATTTGAAAGGCTAAAGATTACAAGGTTGTTTACAGAGATGGACTTCGAAAATAATTGTATCTAAGGTCTCGTAAACATAAAAGAAAGTTGTTTTGTCGTAGATGATTGAAACAAAAACTTTCCTTTAAAGAGGAAGTAAATAGACTAGTTTCAGACAAAAACAACTTCAAAGGCAATCAGAAAATTCCGTGGAATTTTACAGAGGGAATCTCACTCAAAGAATTCTCTAAAATTGCCTAAACTTAAAAGCATTATTTTTCTTGAGACATCTAATTTAGATTGCATACCAAACCCTGTAATAAACCTCCTGCAAATGAATAATAATAGACCATAGGCATTATATATGTTCAGTGTTCACTGCGTGTAAATACAATGATTGACCTTCCATCAACAGACAAGAGGCATAACTCCATGGTAACAGAGAAATAGAGGTCACAATCATATTTTCCAAGGCAATTTTTGGCCCTCAGGAGGGATTCACTATTATACTTGGAGGCCATGTCACCTGAGAGTCAATGGACAATGATCAAATTTCACCTTGAGCAGGTTCTTTTGTTTACCTTCTAGTCACAAATAGCTTGGCCCTAAGTGGCGGCTCCCATTCTGGTAAGATGCTTTTATTCATCGCGTAATCACCAGTTCCCTGTAGTGGGGGTGTGGATGGGGCGTCAGAGGCTCCTGCTGGTCTTTAGGGTATCTGACCTCCATTAATCCTAGAGGTAGTATTTGGAGAGATTTTTAAAAGCTTTGTTTCTGTGACCAGCAAAACCTGAGTTTGACACTGAGGTCAGCCTGTTGCAGCCAGTGACTTAACCTGTCTTTTTGCCCCAATAAATTGTGAACAGCAGCACCCGATCTTAGAGTTGTTGTGAAAATTAAAGAAGGTGATGATTAGACAGCACCCAGCCCAATACCTGAAACTGTACCAGCACCCAGTGAGCATAGCTATTCCCGTGACCACCACACATTTACCTTATCTCAGCAGTGTGCCTGTGTCACTTTTTCGGAAAGAGTGAGCAGATGATAGAGACCATTTTAAAATATGAAATATAAGTGTATTATTTAAACAATTTCCCCTTGGCTCATATAGGTTGAAACAGAAATTATTTTGTGGGTTGTGAAGTTGAATGAGACATATTACTAAGCTTTTACGTAACATAGGAATAAAAACCTTTGTTGTATCTCTGATGCAGATACATAAAATATACAGATGCATAAATGTTCATATGTGTCTGTATATATATATGTACAAATTTAGTCATTTCATAGATCTTGGGTAAATGACATTAACAAGCAAATACAGAGGAGAATTTCATTTGTTCTGAATAATAAATATATTACAGAAACGAAACGGCAGCATCAAAAACAGCACTTTAGCAAGTATGGAGTTTGTACTAAAAGGCTTTTTTGTAGGCTAACGTCAAGACATTCACAGCAGTTTAACTGAAGAATCTGCAAAATTTTGCAGTTATTCCAATCCCTTCTATGTTAAGGATTACCTTTAAATCAATATCTCATTTTCTCTCTAAAATCTATTGAAAGAGAGAGAAAAAAAAAAAACCACAACAGAACCAGGATTGTTCCTCTGGCTAATGGTGTCACACATAAAATGCTCAATCACAGGGTGACTTGAAAAGGTTCAAAGCAGAACTTCCAGATTTAAGCTGCTATTGCTTTCCCTGGAAACTGAAGGAAAGGGGCCAACAGCTATTTGACAGTAAAGTTAGAATTTTTATAAAATATTTTCTTTGAAAAATCCATTATATATAAAATATATATAAATATATATAAATATATTGTATTTATAAAATATATATAAATATATATAAATATATTGTATTTATAAAATATATAT